>NW_012118844.1:352184-395649 GCF_000951035.1 Colobus angolensis palliatus
AGTTGGATTCCTGGGTATTTTATTCTCTTTGCAGCAATTGTGAATGGGAGTTCACTCATGATTTGGCTCTCTGGCTGTCTATTATTGGTGTATAGGAGGAATGTTTGTGATTTTTGCACAATGATTTTATATCCTGAGACTTTGCTGAAGTTGCTTATCAGCTTAAGGAGTTTTTGGGCTGAGATGACGGGGTTTTCTAAATACACAATCATGTCGTCTGCAAAAAGAGATAATTTGACTTCCTCTCTTCCTATTTAAATGCCCTTTATTTCTTTCTCTTGCCTGATTGCCCTGGCCAGAAGATCCAATACTATGTTAAATAGGAGTGGTGAGAGAAGACATCCTTGTCTTACACCATTTTTTTGTTTTGTTTTGTTTGCGACAGAGTCTCACTCTGTTGCCCAGGCTGGAGTGCAGTGGTGCGATCTTGGCTCACTCTAACCTCCACCTCCCGGGTTCAAGCAACTCTCCTGCCTCAGCCTCACGAGTACCTGGGAGGTGTGCAAGACCACACTCAACCAATTTTTGTATTTTTTAGTAGAGACAGAGTTTCACCATGTTAGCCAGGTTGGCCTGGAACTCCTGACCTCAGATGATCTGCTTGCCTTGGCCTCCCAGAGTGCTGGGATTACAGGTGTGAGCCACCATTTCTGGCCACTGGGCCTTTGATTTTCTTGGCTTTGGTTTTCTCTAGTAGGCAGGCATCTCCAGGCTTCACAGCAGAGAGTAGATGGGGCTGTCTCAACTGATTATCCTTGTATATACTACAATTAATGCACAGTGAACAACTACAGGAGTTGGATATAAAGCAAAGGCCTTGGAAGTTTATGCTTTGCTCTTTGACTCTCTATTACTCAGGCTTTGTAGCACTAACAATTTGCATCCAAAGTCAAGAGAAAAGACAGACAGGGTAGCAGTGCACCCTCCTCCAATTACCACTTACAGTGCTTAACCACATTCTTCCCTTCACACCACCCCACTACACCCATACATACACATTGCACAATAGCCTCACATCCTTGCCCCAGCAGGAAAGGTAGTGAATATAGGAAGAGGGTGCCTATATAGAGAAAAAGCACTGGCCTGGGAGTCAGCAGATCTAGCTTTTACTCTGGCAATGGCCACTAACAAGCCCCACAACCTTAGAGAAAACTCAAATGGAGACCACCTCTCTGGGCTCACACTTCAGACTTAACAAATTGAGAGACTGAACTGGATTATTTCAAAACTTCTTTCTAGCCCTAGGATTAACATTCAAAGTGAACAGAGATGAGCATGCCCATTTTTTAGAATAGGAAACAGGTACAGAGTGATTAAGTGACTTTCCCAGGATTATACCAATGGTAAATGGTAGATCTGAACTGGGACAGGTCTCAACCCCCTGCCTTCCCACCACAGAGCTGCCATGATCTCCCTAGATCTCCCTGTGTTCTAGGAACCACAGACACAAAGTGTGGAAACAGGTAATTAAAAAACAAAACCAAAACAAGCAAGAAAAAATTAGAACGTACACTCTTCCAGTCTTAAGGGATCTTCTAAATGGCCCAACGGACTTTTTTTTTTTCATGTTTCTTCTCATGGTTGTTCATCTTTTCTACATTTAGTCCTTTCTCATTCCTTCCTTTTCTTCTCTCTCCATTTTTTTTTTTTTTTGGAAAGGATTTGAAAGGTAATCTATTGTAAAGCACCTTTCCCTTTTATTTGTGCTCAAATTTTTTTTCATCATAATCATTCACTTTCCCGTTTATTGAGCACATATTATTTTTAACATTTATTTTGTGAGGCACATGTGAAAGTCTGTAATATAGGTAAACTCATGTAATGGGGGTTTGCTGTAGAGATTATTTTATGACCCAGGTATTAAACCTAGTACCCAAACAGTTATTTTTTCTTTCTACTCCTCTCCCTCCTCCTACCGTCCACCCTCAAGTAGACCCCAGTGTTTATTTTTCCTTTCTTTGTGTTCATGAGTTCTCATCATTTAGCTCCCAGTTATAAGTGAGAACATGTGGGTATTTGGTTTCCTTTTCCTGCATTAATTTGCTAAGGATAATAGTCTCCAGTTCCATACATGTTCCCACAAAAGATATGATCTTATTCTTCTTTATGGCTGCATAGTATTCTATGGTATATATGTACCATACTTCATCCAGTCTGTCACACATGGGTATTCAGGTTGATTCCATGACTTTGGTATTTTGGATAGTGCTGCAATAAACATTTGCACGTATGTGTCTTTATGGTAGAATGATTCATATTCTTCTGGGTATATATCCAGTAATGGGATTGCTGGGTCTAATGGTATCTCTGCTTTTAACTTTTTGTGGAATCGCCATATTGCCTTCCACAATGGTGGAACTAATTTACACTCCCACAAACAATGTATGTGTGTTCCCTTTTCTCTGCAACATCATCAGTATCTTTTTTTTTTTTTTTTCAGATGGAGTTTTTGCTCTTGTCACCCAGGCTGGAGTACAATGGCATGATCTCGGCTCACTGCAACCTCTGCCTCCTGGGTTCAAACAATTCTCCTGCCTCAGCCTCCCTAGTAGCCGGGATTACAGGCGTGCAACACCATGCCCGGCTAATTTTTGTATTTTTAGTAGAGGCGGGGTTTCGCCATGTTGGCCAGGCTTGTCTCGAACTCTTGACCTCAGGTGATCCACCCGCCTCTGCCTCCCAAAGTGCTGGGATTACAAGCATGAGTCACCACACCCAACCTTCTTATTTTTTAATTTTATAATAATAGACATTCTGACTGGTGGTGTGAGACGGTATCTCATTGTGGTTTTGATTTGCATTTCTCTAATGATCAGTGATATTGAGCTTTTCTTTATACGCTTGTTGTCCACATGTATGTCTTCTTTTAAAGGGTGTCTGTTCATGTCCTTTGTCCACTTTTTAATGGGGTTGTTTGTTTTTCTCTTGTAAATTTGCTCCAATTCCTTACAGATGCTGGATACTAGACCTTTGTCAGATGCATAGTTTGCAAATATTTTCTCGCATTCTGTAGGTTGTCTGTTTACTCTGTTGATAGTTCCTTTTGCTAGGCAAAAGCTCTTAAGTTTAATCAAATCCCATTTGTCAATTTTTGATTTTGTTGCAATTGCTTTTGGCATCTTCATTATGAAATCTTTGCTCATTCCTATGTCCAGAATGGTATTGCTTAGGTTGTTTTCCAGGGTTTGGGGTTTTACATTAAGTCTTTTATCCATCTTGAGTTGATTTTTGTATATGGTGTAAGGAAGGTGTCCAACTTCATCTTCTGCATATGACTAGCCAGTTATCCGAGCACCATTTGTTGAATAAGGAGTCTTTTCCCCATTGCTTGTTTTTGCCTGCTTCATCAAAGGTCAGATGGCCCTATGTGAGCAGCCTTGTTACTCTGGGCTCTCTATTTTGTTCTATTGGTCTATGTGCCTGTTTTTGTAACAGTACTATGCAGTTTTAACTACTGTAGCCCTGTAGTACAGTTTGAAGTCAGGCAATGTGACACCTGTGTCTTTGTGCTTCTTGCTTAGGATTGCCTTGGCCTATTCAGGCTCCCTTTCTTTTTCTTGAATGGCTCTATACGATGTTCTTGCCTGTTACCTAATCTTCACTTATGTCCTAAGCTCCAAATTGGGGGAAAAAACAAACAAACAACAAAAAAAACTTACGTGCTGTTACAAGGTGTGTCTTTTGCCTGAGTTTTTGATATGGTTTGAATCTGTGTCCCTGCCCAAATCTCACGTCAAATTGTAACCCCAACTGTTGGAGGTGAGGCTTGATGGGAGGAGATTGAATCATGGGAGCAACTGCTGCCATGAATGGTTTAACACCATCCCTCGGATGTTATTCTCATGATTGTGAGTTATCGTGAGATCTCATTGTTTAAAAGTGTGCAGCACTTCCCCCCGACTTGCTCCTGCTCTGGCCGCATAAGACGTACCTGCTTCTCCTTCACCTTTCACCATGATTGTAAGTTTCCTGAGGCCTCCCCAGAAGCAGAAGCATCTATGCTTCTTGTACAGCCTGCAGAAACATGAGCCCATTAAACCTCTTTTCTTTATAAATTACTCAGTCTCAGGTATTTCTTTATAGCAGTGCAAAAATGAACTAATACAGTTTTCCACCTGAAATTGGACCACCTTTTTTTCTCTTCGTTTGAGAGCCTCATTTTCTCTAATGTATTGGTTCTGAAACTTAACTGTACATTCAGAATCACCTAGAAGCTTTGGTTAAAAGAGAGAGAGAGAGATTGCTAGACCTCACCCCAGGGTTTCTGATTCAGTACATCTGGAGTGAAGCTGAAGATTTTGAATTTTTTGTAAGCTCCTAACTGGTGTTGATACTGCTGTTTCTGGAACTACTGCTTTAATAAGAGTTTAAACTTGCTATCTTCATGTTCCTACCATCACAATTTAGTGCCAATGGAAAGTTAGCCACAAATGTCCCTTGCTCTAAAGAGACCTTTTGTTTAAATCAGAAACAAAAAAAAATGCTGTTTGTTTGGGGTAAGCCTCATCCAAAAGTGATTTGCTTTGATTGTGCTGATTCACAAGTGTCATTTTTCATGGCTTATTACTAATTCCAAAGCTCGTGAGTAAACTGAAGGTTCAATAATGAGCCAATGATGGCATGAATAATCGCAGCCTTATTTATGAGAAATGACATCTAAGAAAGCTTCCTATGACATTTTTCTACTCTCTGATCAAGAATACTTCTTGTTTGGTTTATAGTTTGCATCCAGAGGAAACTGAGAGTGAGTTGGCCTGGTGTGTGTGGAAAAACATTAATCTGGGAATCAGGGAAAACAAGGTTTAGTCCTGGCTCTGCCACTGACTAGTTGAATGACCAGCTTCTTTCCCTGTCTGGGCCCTAGACTTACAGATGTAAAATGAACTCACTGGAAATATATATTTCATGCAGATTTTAAGATGTGAAGCCAGTTTGGGAGGAAAAAACCCAATCAAACAGTTCAATAGTAAAATATGTTCTGTTATCACTCCATTCTATACGCCCTTCTTAGAATGTCACACTATTCCCCGGCATATCTCTTAGTCCGTTTTATGCTGCTATAACAAAATACTTCAGGCTGGGTAATTTATAATGAACAAGAATTTAATTGGCTCATGGTTCTGGAGGCTGGGAAGTCCCACAATAGGTCATTTGCAAACTGGAGGCCGGGGGTTACTGCTAACATGGCTCAGTCCAAGTCCAAAAGCCTCAGAACTAGGAAAGCTGAAGGTGTAACTCTTAGTATGAAGCCAAGGGCCTGAGAACCTGTGGGGCTGGCATCTAGCAAAAGCCTTCTTGCTTCCTCATTCTATGCTAGAAGGCAGAGAGGCAAAAGAGGGTGAGATAAAGGGACAAAATAAAGACCAAAATTGTCCTTTTAGAATGAGCACACTCATGTGATAACAAACCCACTCCCGAGATAACATCATTAATCCGTTCATGAGGGCAGTGCCCCACCTCCCAACAGCACTGCACTAACGATCAGTTTCTCTACACATGAACTTTGTGGGGGCACATTCAAACTATGGCAGCATGTTATAAAGGCTCTGAGAAGTCCTGCAGTAGCACCACCCTTTAGTGTTGTTTAACTAAAGTATATGACCATGACACACATCTTAATGCTACTAACACCTCATAGACCAGTATTCCCAAGGCAGCAATCATCACAGGATGATCTACAAGGGCTCTTTCAACTTCAAATGCACTGAGTCTGGGACCTGGCTCTCAAGAATTGCAACTGACATCACAGGGATTGTGTAATGCCTGTGATTTAGGGAAAGCAGAAGCTCATACCACCAATCCAGGTTATTTTTTATTTTCTTATTTTCGCGACAGGGTCTTGCTCAGTCCCCCAAGCTGCAGTGCAGTGGTATGATCACAGCTCACTGCAGTCTCGAACTCCTGGGCTCACGCGATCCTCCCACCTCAGCCTCCTGAGTAGCTAGGACTACAGGTGTGCATTACCACACCCAGCTAATTAAAAAAAAAAAATTAAGATGGGGTCTTGCTATGTTTCCCAGAATGGTCTCAAATTCCTGACCTCAAGCAATCCTGCAGTCTCAGTTCAGGGTTCTTTTAGTGTTTGGTAGTTAGGCAAAACCTCCTGAAGGCATGAGTACGTCACCACTGTGAGAACTATGCCTGTATTTACATGTGTGCTGTTTTCCACATGTCAAGATGCTGCACTCACTTTCTGGGGCCTTTGAGAAGGGCCTCAGGCTCCCACTTTACTAGGTATTGAAGATGGCTGAGGTACTTCCTCCTAGTAAGCTGTGCTTTTGCTGTGACCTCCTTTAAAGTACCAGGGGTTTTCTCACTCACTCTCCACCATTTCTGTGGTTTCCATAGATCTCTCAACTCCCTGCAATGTCAATTTCCCCTGCATGAGTGGCTTTAATGTTTTATCTAACTGATCTCTTAAAAGCACCACCATGTCTGGTAGTTACAAGTGTAGGTTGAAATTCCAGAGTAGGGAATGTCACATATGTACAATCTTCTATAACTACATATCACATTTCAATGTAGTATCTCATAATACGCCGTCAATTTTGGGAAGGATTTTTATTAACGTATGTTTGGCAGGTAAGGAAACTGATGTCCAAAATGGGCTAGTGATTTTTCACAGATTATAGAGTCAGTGAATACCAGAGCTAGAACCTGAACCCAAATCTTTTCACTCCCAAGCTCATATTTTTGCCTTTGAGAAAGTGTCCATAGAAAGCATTTTGCTTACTCGCATGGATTCATTGGTAGTGGATGTGTGAAGTTCTGTATCAAGGATTCAGAGGTTGGGACTAGAATCAGCTTTTAAAAAAAAAGTATCGTGATCAAGCAATCCTGAATGTAGTTTGGAGTAGAAGCCAGAGGGGCATGGGAAATTGGGCTATATTTGTGGTCCCTAAGATATGCAAAACCTTACTTCTTGTCTTATTGATACGCTGTCAGGCACTTTTAAATATTTTGAAATTATGACACCCCAAACTAGAATTTATTTTCTTTGAGGCTTAAATTAATAGAGTACTAAAAGTGAAAAGAATTCCTTAAATAACCTATTTCAATATTGAGAACTGTGCTGCCCAATATGGTGGCCACCAGCCATATGTCACTCCTGAGCTCTTGAAATGGGGCTAGTCTGAATTGAGATGTGCTTTAAGTATAAAATGATATTGGATTTAAATACTCAATATAAAGAAGGAAAACTATCACTAATAATTTTTTCTATTGATTACATATTAGATGATAGTAATTGGAGTATATTGGGTTAAATATACCATTAAAATTAATTTCATCTATTTCTTTTTACTTATTTTTAAAATATCTACCAGAAAATCTATAATTTTATATGTAGTTTGCACTATATATTTTGATTAAACAGTGGCATCTGTCACTTGTTTTTATGAATAAAATTTTATTGGAAAACAGCCATGCCCATTCATTTACATATTTTTCATGGTTGTTTTCATGCTGTAACGGTAAAGTTGAGCAGTTGTGACAGATCATATGTTGAAATATTTACTATCTGGACCTTTCCAAGATAAAGTTTGCATACCCCTGATCTAGAATCACAATCTTTGTATGTTTATTATTTGTGAGGTACCATATGAAGCTCTTCACATGGATGAGTTCACTTAATTCAAACAACCACTCTGAGAGGGGTTCAATTATTTTCCCCATTTTATATGAGAAAATTGAGACCCTAACTCAACCAAGTCCACAGATCTAGTAAATCCCAGGAGCAAGCCTTCAAACCCAGCTCTGTCTGACTCTAAAGCTTGCACCCTTAATCATCATGCCATATTGCCTCCCTGTAAGGCTATGCCTTCTTTCTTTCCTTAAGCTTACATTTATGAATTGATGCTGCCTTCCACTTCCCTTTGGAGCCCTGCTCTCACTTAGCCTGATTGATAAAATGTATTTTGCTCTACTTTGCATCTACACTGTGTCAAGTACTCAACTAGTAGATTTACATGCAATAATATCTCATGCAATTCTTCTAACTTACATATTCAAGCCCTTGATTTTGCTATTCACACTGCCAAAAATGTGTTCCTTTCATTATTCCTCCTATTTAAATCCTAATATTCTTCCATGTTCCCTTAAGCCTCACTTGCTTCTCTGAGAAGCCATTCTTACTTCTGTTCCTCTAGTGCTCCCTAGTCACATTAGGTCTTTATATATGCTATGTTGCTTCTTATCTCACAGTACTTCATGTTTCATCTCCTCAGCTTTATTGTATTTTTCCACAGGGCAGGTTGTATTAGTCATCTTCATGTGCTGATAAAGATATACCTGAAGCTGGGAAGAAAAAGAAGTTTTCTAACAGACCCTTTTTAATGGACTTACAGCTCCGCGTGGCTGGGGAGGCCTCACAATCATGGCAGAAGGCAAGGAGGAGCAAGTCACGTCTTACATGGATGGCAGCAGGCAATGAGAGAGAAGAGCTTGTGCAGGGAAACACCCATTTTTCAAACCACCAGATCTCCTGAGACCTATTCACTATCACAAGAACAGCACAAGAAAGACCCACTCCCATAATTCAATCATCTCCCAACAGGTCCCTCCCACAACACGTGGGAATTATGGGAGCTACAAGATGAGATTTGGGTGGGGACACAG
This sequence comes from Colobus angolensis palliatus, assembly GCF_000951035.1. Classification (NCBI taxonomy): domain Eukaryota; kingdom Metazoa; phylum Chordata; class Mammalia; order Primates; family Cercopithecidae; genus Colobus; species Colobus angolensis. The sequence goes on from NW_012118844.1 coordinate 360,801, forward strand.
AGCCAAACCATATCACAGGTCTTATGGTCCTTCAGAGCCTAGTTTAGCATTCACTATGGGTGTTCAGTAGGCTCATAGAATGAATGAATGCCTTAAGAGCACTGGGACACTAAACAGAGGAGAGTGAAGTAACCCAACTTATGTTACCAAGTCCTGAAAAGACATCTGACTGTTGATTATTGCAGTCTTGTAACCCAGGGGCACAACATAAATATATGATTTTGCTTTTAACAACTTGTCAAAACTTGATTTTTTCCATTTCAGGAAAATATCGAGTACATGGTTCATCAACTGTGCACTTAAACTTAGGTGAGAGGTTAGAATGTGTGGCTCAAAAGACCACTGCTTTGATACACTTCAGATACCAAGATTGAGAGCTATTAGGGCACAGAGGGATTAGATTAGGTTCAGACACTGGTCCAGGCTGAACAATCTGTTTGATAGAAAATAAGAGATGGCCTGGTTGTTCTACAAATAATTAGTAAAAAGTTGGAAACCAGATTTCTCATGACCTAATCACCCCCAAAAGTCCCACTTCTTCATACCATCACATTGGGAGTTAAGTTTCAATTTATGAATTTTGGAGGGTTATTAACATTCAGACCATAGCAAGTATTTTGTGTTCCTTTTAGTAAAACAAATTCACAAACCCCACTTCAATGTGCTCTTCAACTCATTTAACATTTGAGCGCTCTAGCCATGTACTTTACTTCTCCATCTCCACTTACTCCTCAGGTAAACTCCTCCAGTCCCATGGCTATAAAACTTTAAGCAGATAACTATCGCCTTTATAATTTAGGCTGTGATCTTCCCGCGACCTCCAGACTCCCATATCTGACTGCCTGACTGACTTAACTAGTCCCAAACTTCACCTCTTATTACCACCACCCCCAACCTAATTTTCTATTGTTTTCTCCATTTTTCGCAATGACAACTCCATCCTTCCAGTTGTCTTGTCCAACAAATCCTTGGAGTCCTCTTTGACTCCTTTCTTTGCAACACATTCCACATTCATTCCATCAGTAAGTTCTCTTGGTTTCTCTCTTCAAAGTATACCCAGAATATGCCTACTTTTCATCACCTCCACTGCCATGAACCTATTCAACCTGCACTGCTACCAACTTTTTGGTGTATGGCGCCCATTATCTTTCATCTGGATTGTGATGATAGCTTCTCAAATGGTCTCCCAACTTCTAATCTTGCCACCATCCCAAACTATTCTGTTTTCAACAGCCAGAGTGATCCTATGAAAACATAAGACAAATTATGTTACTGTACTGTTCGAACCCCTTCAATGGCTTCTAATCTCATTCAGAGCAAAAACTAAAATCCTACATGGCCCCACTGATTTGGCATCTTGACTTTCTCTCAGAAAATTCTCCACTGAACTCATTCTGCTTCAGCCACATTGGCGTGTTGTTGGTTCTCAAAAACACTAGACAAATTCCTGCTCAGGACCTTTGCACTTGTTTCTCCTACCTGGAATACTTTCCTCCCAAATACAATGTAACTTATTCTATAACCTCTTTACAGGTCTCTGCTTAAATGTCATTTGGTCTATAAGGTTTCCTATTATCATCCTAACTGTCTCCCTTCCCTGTTTTATTTTTTTCCATAGCATGTATCACCATCTACTATACTATATATTTGACTTATTTGTTTATTGTTTGTCTCCCACCACTGGAATGCAAGCTCTCTGGGGAAAGAGGTACTTATGTCTTGTTTGTTACTGTATTCACCAATGCCTGAAAAACTGCCTAACATATAGAGACCTTCAATACCTAATTGTAGATTGAATAAATGTAGAGAGAATAAATGAGTCCTGGAGTCCTTTGCAATCTCTCATTGAATAACACCTCTGGCGTGGAGACTTGGCATCATGGGGCCATTTGCAAACCTGTCCCTGTTAAATCCTAGTCAATTGCTAGAACATCTACAAGGTTCCAGGCACAGTGTGATGCCCTAAAAAGCTCCACTCTTAATATTCAGCTGTGGTATTTGCAATTCATCAAGTCATACTTCTGAGCTCTCACAGAACTTCTTGATAAGGGTATCTTCTTCTGGCTACACATTACAACGCATACTCCAGTAAATAGCCCACACAGACTTTGCACATATTGAAGGAAGGCTGGTGTTCATATCTTATTGTTGTTAATGCAGTTTATAATTTTATTATTGAGCTTAATATGTAATTTGTGCCAACCTGTGGCCTCAGGCATTGAGTCTGTAGTGACATGCCATTGCAGGGAGTCACTACTGCTTTGCGAACTACATGGCCTCAGTAGTAGCCTCAATTTTGTAGCAATGATTTTTTAGTCATTTCCATGCAAATTTAGTTTTAAAAAACCCGATAATGATTTATTTCTGTTTAAAAACATTACCCCTTATTTAATATTGAACTTATTCCTCATTTTTATGCTCTTGATGCAGGATGTTGAAAGGCAGAACTCCTGGAGAAATGCCAGTGGACTGAAGTTCTCCAACCCTTTTTACAAGAAAACACATGAGGAGTATCTGTCCAGAGAGGATCATCAGAAGAGAGCACATACAGTTAAAGGCTGCAGATAGTGGGTCTCCTGGACTAGCCCAGCCTAGGCCAGAGATAAGAACATCTAAGGTTGCTTCTTACCTTATAGGTTTCTTCAACATCCCTATCACTTCACCATCCCTTGTTTGCTGGGGAGAAATCTACCTACTCTACTCCTCTTGTAATTAGTGCCTAGCTCAGCACCAGACAAGTAATAGGCACCCTGAAAATGTTTGTTCAATTCATTTATTTATATATTTATCCATTCATTCACTAAATATGTATCTCTTGAGTGTTCATTATGTACCAGCATCATATTAGTACTGGGATACAGTAAGCACTGATCCAGACAGTCTCTGCTTTCCTCTCAGATCTCCTGTTTTAGTTGTGGGGGAGAGGGCAAAGCAATAAGTGCGTTGATAAGGTGATAAGTGCTACAGAGAAAATATAAAATGAGAGAGAGTGTTAAGGCATTCCAACAAAGGAAAAGGAGTTGTAATTTTCATTTCTGTGGTCAGGTCAGACCTCACTGAGAAGGTAACATTTGAGCAGAAAGCCCTGAAGGAAGAGAAGGATTAAGTCATAGGGTTATTTGATGAAAGAAAATTTCAGACAGAAAGGAGAGAAGATTCAAAGGCCCAGAGGCGTGAGTGTAACTGACATATTTGAGAAACAATAGGAAGGCCAGGGCGGCTGGATTTAAGTAATCAAGAAGAAGAGAAGTAGGATATGAAATCAACAAGGTGGAATGGTACAGACCATGTGGGATTTCATAGGCCACTTATATATAGGCTCTGTGCTCTAATAGAATAGGCATGATTAGGGGCTTGGGGCAGAGAGATGACATGATCTGACAGATTTTAGGAAGATCCTTTTGGCAACAGTATTGAAAACAGATTATACAGAGAAGCAAGAGACCAGTGATATTGTAGTAATCGAGTTAAAGATGATGGAGGTTGGAACCTGTCTATAATGTTCCAAATGCAACCTCATGACACACTGGCAAAAGTCTAGCCTGCCTTATGCTGTAAGGGGCCAGTCAGTGCTGTGTAACCCGAGGCTGGCTACAAGACCCACACTTGTTGCCTACCATATTCTCTCTAAGGGACACCAAGAATACTGCCATCATGGGGAACAAATAGCTGTATAAACATTCAGAATAATCAAGTTGCCTGATGACTAATAATTTTTGTTTTGTTTTGTTTTGTTCATTTGTTTGTTTGTTGAGATTGAGTCTCGCTCTGTTGCTCAGGCTGGAGTGCTTTCTTTTGTTTGTTTGTTTGTTTGTTTGTTTGTTTGAGATGGAGTCTTGCTCTGTCACCCAGGATGAAGTGCAATGGTGCGAACTCAGCTAACTGAAACTTCTGCCTCCCAGGTTAAAGTGATTCTTCTGCATCAACCTCCTGAGTAGCTGGGACTACAGGTGTGCACCACCACACCTGGCTAAGTTTTGTATTTTTAGTAGAGACAGGGTATCACCATGTTGGCTAGGCTGGTCTTGAACTCCTGACCTCATGATCCACCCACCTCGGCCTCCCAAAGTGCTGGGATTACAGGCGTGAGCCACCGGGCCTGGCCTGACTAACAATATTGAGCACAGTATTTTGTATGTGCTTACTGTTCCCTTTATCATTTTTGTGAAGTCGCTGTTCAAGACTGTTTACTTTTTATTGGTTTTTAAAATCTTTATGATCAATGTGTGGGAAATCTTTACATATTCTTGATAAGAGTCCCCTTTCAGATATATGTATTGTGAATATTTTTCCCAGTGTGTGGTTTGTTTTTTCATCTTCTTAACCATGTCTTTAAAAGAACAGCATTTTTTGATGAAGTCCAATTAATCAAATTTTCTTTTATGGTTAGTTATTTTTCTACCATCTCCTAAAAATCCTTTTCCACCCCAAAGTCCTAAAGATACCATACCATGTTTTCTTCCAAAATGTTTATACTTTTAGCTTATACTTTTCAGTCTATGATTAATCTCATTAATATTTGTATACACTGTAAGGTAGGAGTCAGTGTACATTTCCTTCCATACATTTATCCAGCCATTCCAGCACCATTTGCATAAAAGTTTTTTCTTTCCTCACTGAATTGCAATGGAGTCCTCAATTGACCATATGTGTATGGATCTGTTTCTGTACTGTTTTTTTCCCACTAGTTGTTAGTCTATCCTTAGTGAGGGGTCAATCACTCACTGTCATGATTACCTTACCTTTGTAATAGCTCTTAAAATTGGGTAGTATAAGTCTCCCAAAATTGTTCTTCCTTCATAAAAGGTTGTTCTTGTCTAGATTCTTTTGCATTTATAATAAATTTTAGAATCATCTTGTCAACTTCCACAAAGAAATAACTGTAGTGTTTTTAAACGGAACTGCATTGAATCTGTCGATCAATTTGTAAATAAATAATACCTTAACAATATAGTATTCCAATTCATAAACATGATATATCTCTTCATTTGTTTAGATTTGTTTGAACTTTATTGAGGTATGATGGACAAATGCAAATTGTATGTATTGAAGATTTACAATGTGATGCTTTGATGTATGTGCTCACTGTGAAATGACGACCACAAGCTCATTAACATATATATCACTTAATCTAGTTATCTTTTTATTTTATATAGTGAGAATATTTGAAATCTATTCTCCTAGCAAATTTCAAGTATTATTATTAATGATTAACTATGCATTATTATTACATTATTAGAGACAGGGTCTCTAAAATAGGTTGGACTGTAGTGGTGTGATTATGGCCCACTGTAACCTTGAACTCCTGCGCTCAAGCCATCCTCCTGCCTAACTTCTCAAGTATCTGCAACTACAGGCATGTGCCACAATGCCTGGCTATTTTTAAATTTTTTTGTAGAGATGTGGTCTCACCATGTTGCTCAGGCTACATTACTATTAACTGTAGTCACCTTGTTGTACATTGTGTCTCCAGAAATTCTTCATCTTATAATTGAAAGTTTGTAACCTTTGACCAACATTTCCCCTTTTTCCCACCTCACAGGTGGGTTACACCCTAGTAACCACCATTCTATTTTGCGTTTCTCTGAGTTTGACTTTTTTTTCAGATTTCACATACAAGTGAGATCACGTTGTTTGTCTTTCTGCGTCAGGCTTTTCACTTAGCCTAATGTCCTCCAGGTTCATTCACGTTGTTGCAAATGGCAGGATTTCATTTAAGGCTGAATAATATTCATATACATATGTGTGTGTGTGTGTATTATATATATATGTATAAAAAACATTCTCTTTATTCATCTGTCAACAGACACTTAGGTTGTTTCAATATCTTAGCTACTATGAATAATACTGCAATGAACATGGGAGTGCAAATATCTCTTTGTGATAGTGATTTATTTATTTATTTATTTATTTATTTATTTATTTATTTATTTATTTATTTTGAGATGGAGTCTCACACTGTCGCCTTGGCTGGAGTGCAGTGGAGCCATCTCGGCTCACTGCAACCTCCACCTCCCAGGTTCAAGCGATTCTCCTTGCTTCAGTCTCCCGAGTAACTGGAATTACAGGCATGCGCCACCACGTGGTATTTGTATTTTTAGTAGAGACGGGGTTTCACTATGTTGGCCAGACTGGTTTCGAACTCCTGACCTCGTGATCCGCTTGCCTCGGCCTCCCAAAGTGCTGGGATTACAGACGTGAGCCACCGCGCCCGGCCGTGATTTTATTTCTTTTGGATATATACCCAGGACATCTGTGGTTCCTGGATCCTGGAATATGCCTTGGGTGAGGAGCTGGGGTTGTGGTGGGCAAGGGGTCACCCTGGTCCTGGGTGGCACAACAGCAGCTCCTTCTTCAGGCAGGGTGCAGTAGCGTCTCTATCTCTGAGGAGTCCGCAGTGACCATGATTGTTGGATAGCTCAGTGGTAAAAGCTGCCGGTATCCTCTATGGGGCAGGCTGATGGGATCCACACTGACCACCACTAAGGGGACCTCCACTGTGAAAGCTGCAGGGAGTCCATGACTACCACAAGGGCTGTTAAGTTCCTCATCAGCAAAGGCTGCCGGGGTTCTCTGCAGGACAGGCTATGGGGGATCATGTTGGCACCTTACGTATGGCTGATACTGATGGCCTAACCCTTCTTTGTCTCCAGATGTCTTAAGTATGCCGATTCAGTGATTCTTTTCATGTGTTTTTTCTCCATATTTTACTCCACTCTGTTTCTTCAAGTTCTTGGTTAAACTATTGAGCCCTCTCTGATCTATCTGTTTACGGATATCTGTATAATTGATTTGTTGTTGTTGTTGTTGTTGGGGAACGAAGTCTAGTATCTCCTATTCTGCCATCTTGCTGATGTCACTCTCTCAGAACACAGGTTTCTGATGGGGTTAATTCTGAAACTTGGGACGTCCAAGATCAAGGCATCAGCAGATTTGGTGTCTAGTGAAGGCCCGTTTTCTGCTTCATAGACAGTGCCTTCTTGCTGTATGCTCACGTGGTAAATAGGTGAGGAGTCTCTCTCAGGCCTCTTTTATAAGGGGCTCCACTTACTCAGGTTTTAACATTCTTCTCCCTATGATATTATGTAGTTTGTATTTGGTCATTCTTTGGTAAAATTTTTGGAACAATTTTATGATTTTGTTGCTATAGTGAGTGGCATCACTTTAGAAAAGTTGCAAATTGTTGCTGGTATATACAAAAATGAGATTTTTGCATATTGATCATGCAGTCTACAACCTAATTGAATTTACTTATTTGTTCCTATGACTAGTTTTTGCACTCCTTATGATTTTCTCTACTCACAACCATACCATTTGCAAATAAAGACCATTTTATTTCTTCACTTCCAATTTGTATGTCTTTTATTTATTTATTTGTTTGCCTTATTGCACTGGTTAGAACTGCAGTGGAATGTGAATTGGAAGTGATGATAACTGATTTTCTTGCTCTTCCCCAATGTTAAGGAGGTAACATTAAATATTTCACCAGTAAAAAGTATATTCACTGCAAGCTTTTACATAGAAGCCTTTATCAACTTTAGAAAGTTTCCTTCTGTTCCTAATTTGCTGAAATACTTTATGATGAATGGCAAATGGTAAATTTAATCATGAATGGTGAATGGTCCTGTATTAGTTTTTCTATAATGTGCAACAAATTGCCATGACTTACTGGTTTAGAAAAGACATTTATTAGCTCACAGTGCTGTAGGTTAAAAGTCTAACATGGGATTCCTGGGTTCTCTTTTCAGAATCTCACAAAGCTGCAATCTAAGTGTTGGCAACTGCATTCTCATTTGAAGCTTGGGGTCCTCTTCGTAGCTTTGGGGATGTTGGCAGAATTTAGTTCCTTGTGACTATAGGGCTAAGGCCCTCAACTCCTAGAGGCCATTTGCAATAGGCAGTTTACATCATAGCAGCTTGCCCTACTTTTAATTTTCATTATTTTTTGCTTGGACTACTGAAATAGTGATCTACTTGGCCCCCTCTTAGGTCCCTTAGGTCCTCTCTTACTCACGTTAAAATTTACATCTGATGATGTCACCCCTTTAAAAAAAAAAACAAAAAAACTCCGATGACTCCTGACTGCCCACAGAAAGAGGTCTAAACCTTTGCATATGGTAACAAAAGCTTTTCATGCCCTGATCCCGACCTCTCTTTTTGGTTGCCAGTCATAAGCAGCCTATTTTTGGAGCCGTAGGAAGTGCCATGCGCTTTGGCGTGCTTGTCCCAGCAGCTGTTATTTCCTCACCTAGAATGTTAGAAGTCACCTCCTCATACTCCAGCACTGCAGATAGTCTTTCCAGCTGGAGAAATCTTATTCCCTTATGTGAAAGCCAGGCTCAAATGTCACTTTCTCTGTGATGCCTCTTCAATCATTTTCTTCTCCAGGGCCCACATATCCAAGCGTCTAATTTTGGGTACATGCTTTTTAATTGAGTATTTGTCTCCTAATAATCTGTAGTTATCCTGAGGGCTGGGACCATATTTTATTTATTTATTTGTTTTCTGAGGGAGACTGCTCTGGACCAGGCTCTGTAGAGGGGTTGCAGGTACAAAGATGAGGAAGGCCGTTGAGAAGGAAATTCTGAGCAATAAGTACACAGTTACAATACAGTGTGATATGGACTGGGCTGGAGTGATACACAAAGTGCTGTTGGTGTATAGAGAATAGGTAATTTAGTTGTTCTGGGGTGAAGGTAGAGGTGTAGAGAGTAAGGGAAAAAGGCTTCACAGAGAATGTTCCACTGGTGCTGGAGGCATAGAAAATAAATAGAGAGGGGAAATGGTATAACATGCCAGTAGAAGAAAAAACCCGAAGGTCTGTAATTGTGTAGTGCATAGCTGGAAGGGATCTCAGCCCATGCACAGGTGGACTTAAAAAGCTAAATAGCAAAACTTCAGATTTTATGAAACATGCTAATTCCACTAGTGGTGGTTTCCTGGAATGCTGTGCTAAGAAGGATTCTTTTTTAATTGAGGTAAAATTCACATACCATAAAATTCACCCTTTTAAGGTGTACAATTGAATGGCTTTCATATATTCACAGATTATGCAACCTATCACTGCAATGTAATTCCGAGATATTTTTATCACCCCCAAAAAGAAACCTCATATGCATTAAGCAGTCCCTCCCATTATCCCCTCCCCCTAGCTCCTGGCAACCACCAGAGCCCTTTCTGTCTCTACGGATTTTCCCATTTTGGACATTTTACATAGATGGAGTCATATAATATGTGGCCTTTTCCGCCTGGTTTCTTTTACTTAGCATGATGTTTGCAAATTTCATCCATGTTGTATCATGTAACAATACTTCATTCCTTATTGTTTCTGAATAATATTTCGTTGTATGGATAGACCACATTTTGTTTATCCAATTGGTTCTGAGAAGGATTTTGAGGCCAGCTCTGGGAGCATCAGGGAAGAAAGCCATGGCCATGGGTGTCTGTCAGGTGCTGGGGGAGAGAGAGCTGTGGTGCTTCCCATGTACCACAAATTTTCTATCCTGCTGACAGAGGAGCGGTTTCATTCACAACTACTGCCCAATGTGATCTGAGATGTCTAACAAATTGATAAAATTGTATACTTGAAGAAAAATGTTACTTAATAGCTAGACTATTTTCTAAGATACATTCAGATCCCTACAGGATCATAAGAAGTCAGAGTTAGAAGAGTGGGAAGAGATCATCCGCTACTCTCCCTTTGTTTTCTTGCTAAAAAAGCAATCAATGTCACCAAGAGCATTTCTAAAATTACAACATTTCTTTTCACAAAAGAGCCCAGGGACTTCTAAACACTGGGGGACATTTTCAATAGACAAAGAGAGAATGTTGAGAAAAGCCTTCTGCAAGCAGAGATTGAAGAAGACATGCTGCTAGAAGATGCAGAGGTGAGAGACCAGAGAGAAAAAGACAGACAATGGCTGCCTTGCTTCCTGGTGGGTTTTCACTTCCTACCCTAGAGTTCTGTGAGACTTCTAGAATCTTTATAATGCTAGCTCAAGTGGGATTCTATTATTTGCAGCAAAATTCTTAAAATTCATGGAAAAGTTTCTCTAGCCCAGTTTTTTATTTTTTTTTTTCAGGCCAAGGGAAATCCTGCCTCCATAAACTCAAGCATGTGTTTATCCAAATGACCCCTGAGGGCAGTGATTTGAATGCATATCCCAAGATGCTTATTTATCAGTGGTATGTAGGGAATGTTGTTCCCCACTTACAAGATCCAGAAATCCTGCTTAAATACCCATGTGCCCATCACTGAATGTTCTTAACTTTCCCTTGGAAGGCTTCTGATGAATAGAAATTTTATACTTGGAAGGAAGAAAGTGAATAATTTAAATGTGTTGCTTGAAGAACTATGCTCCAGATTAGCCCAAAGCTAAAAATGATAGACTAACTTGGAAATGCAAAACATTAAACAATTGGGAGTACATTAAGAAAAGTCATCTCTGTGCAAAGAGCCCCGATTCAACTTGCCTCGAAGCAAAACTTCACAAAATAATCTTGGTTGTATGCCTCCAATCAAAATATAAGGTAATTAAAGACCGGTAGGAACATGTAGTGACCTCTTAAAATCCAGACTGAAAACGGTGAAAAGAAACAAAACCACAGTAAAAGAAATAATCTCTGTTTTAGTGCTAATAAACTTTTTTTTAATCTCACCATTTTTAAATGAGTGTGGGAGTGGGGCAAAATCGAGACAAACTTGCTCAAAAACAAAACATGCATAGGTCTTCCTCCCTTCTTTGAATAAAGAATCAGTGCTGACTCTATGCAGACACCTGCTACTTGGCACTCGGCCAACTTGCTAACCAACCCTGGCTTTCAGCCCAATTAGCTAAGCACGCGTCATCCAGAACGCGTTAATTATTCCTAGTGATTTCCCAAAGTATCCGATGGGATTACACAAAGAAAGGTGGACATAACCTTCTTTTACAAGGACATTTACTAAGGAAACACCATTGCATGCATTCTTGAAAATTCGAGACATCCCTGTAAACGCATAATGTCAGAGCTGGCAGGTACCTTCTAGAGTCTCATTATCCAAGCCCCTCATGAAAGGGAGAAACTGGGGCCCTCCCAAAAGCTTCCAGTAAACTACAAGTAGACAGAAGATAAACATAAAAATCAAAATAAAAAATTGAATAAAGTCTACTATTTCAGATACAGCGTAAGAAGAGAAAATGCATGCCATGGCATTTTTGTGAATTAAGTGATAATAATTCACTTTTAATTTTGGTTTATTTGGAAAAAAGAGGCAAGATTAGAGAGGATGGGAATTGATAGTGTCACATCCTTGCCTGTCATTTCTTTTCAACAGTATTCCTATGCCTCAGTGTCTCCCATCTATAAATAAGGGAGCAGGAAAACTTAAAAGTAAAACAGGGTAACATAATGGTTGAAAACACAGGCAGCTTTGAAATTGTCCTTTTCCTGGCTATGAAGGTGCATTTGGTGAGAGGTTCATGGTTCATGCCTAAGAAAAATCAGTCTTACATTTATTCATCCCTCATGTACTAGGCTATAGGTATTCCCCCGGTAGATTTGTGAACCCCTCATGTGCATTATGTTATTTAACTATCAGCCAAACCATGTAAGTTGTCATCGACCCCATGCTACAGATGGGGAAACAGAATCAGAGAGTTTGGGTTATCTGCTTGAGGTCACACAGCAAGAGTCAGAGTGGTGATTTAAACCAGATTTCTGAGTCCAAGTTCACGTTCTTTCCACTATACTATGTCGCCTTTCATACACTCGTATAATCTCCACCTAATGTACCATATGCCCCACAGCACTTTCTACACATACTAGGTATTCAATACAGTGGTTGCTTTAATGAAGAATGTACAATTACTGTGATATAGGCAATGTTTTAAGTACCTTACAGGTTTCAAACTACTTTTAATCTCACAACAATCCTGTGAGGTTGTTTCTATTATCCTAATTTTGGAAATGAAGAAACGAAGGTGTACAGAGTTTTAGTAACTTGCCCAAGGTCATCATACCCGTAAGTGGTTCATCTTCTGCCAAGTTCTGACTCATAACTTTTGGTATTCACTGCAAGTGTAATGAGCGCTCTTTCTTTGGCATCCTCCTGATGGTCAGAAGGAAGACCAGAAGGAGAGACTAAGAAATACAAAAGTGCAGTTAGTTATGTTCTAAGCAGAATGTGGACTGGGGGAAGAGAGAGCACAGCTCCTAGAGGTTAAGTCAGTTAAGACAAAGTTACACAGAGAGCGTCTCGGTGGCAGAACAGAGACTGTTTGCGCAACCTTCCATTGGGAACAGATGGTGGTCTTGTCTGGTCTTGTCCGGTCATACCCTTTTTGGTGGCATTCATTGCTAACTTAACAGCAAAGAGAACTTGGAGAAGCAGAAGGTCTATTTCTTCAAGTGAACATTGATTTCATCAAACGGCACATGGAAAATCTTCCCCAAGTAGCAGACTGGTTATAGGGTGCCTGTAATTCAGAAACTCACTTATTTGAAGCCATTCCCTCTGTATTCCTATCACTTCCTTCAACTTTACTCTTGTCATTTTATTATTTCCATGTGCAATTCTGTTGGTATGAAAGCAAGATAGGGGCTCTCATCAAAAGCGAGCCTTTGATGTTACTCATGAACATCAGCTAGAAAGTCAGCAAAGCCAGAGAAGAGAGAGCTGGTTTACAGATCTCAAAGGCAACAGAGAATGCTGTCCTCATCGAATTGATCAAAGTGTTGTATTTAATTACACAAATATAGCAATTTGGTGACCTTTTATAATACTTTCCCCTAGGACTGCAGAGTGGGAAAGCCAATGCATTTTTCTGCTTGATTGCTTTAGACTATTACAAACTGTTCCCTTGGGAAGGACAGAAAATCAGTTATGATCTTTTATCGCTCATCCACAGTACGGGAAAGTCACTGCTTTCCAGTGAATGAGGCATAGATTTCCCCCTGATTTCACTCTCAATCCCCTAACTAGGTGACTAGTATGAAAACTATTGAAATTTAATAGATGGAGGCTGCCCTCAGAAGAGGCCAAGGGACCATAGAGGCTCATAAATGATGGCCCTGTCCCCCTAACACCTGGATGGGCAGTTAGCTTGTAATTCTTATCATGGCCCAGCTTCCTTTGGCTCTCTGGCCAGGAACCAATGTGAGAGTGTACCTTCTGGAAAGCAGAGGTGTTCACTGAGCTCTAGACACTCTCTTCTAATGACTGATCATGGACACTTCTGTTTTCCTATCTACGAAAATGACAGCTATCTTTTGGGTAGCTAACCACCCCTATTTTGCGCCCAATTCATAGTTCCGAAGATATGGTCTGCTTGTGCCCACTCTCCACATGGAGCTAAAGGTACCAAGGAAATCAACAGATTTCCTCCTAGCCTTCTTTGCCCGTAGAGGCTAAGAGTGGGGTCTGAGACCTGCACAGCCCTTGGGGTGGTTTAGGCTGCATGGGAAGAAGGGTTCTTCTCCTTATCTGACACGTCTCACATTCCTTACACCGGAGAGCAGAAAGTTCATTTCTTATTTTTTAACTTTCAATTGATTTATTTTTAAGTATATACCTCAATGATTTTTAAATAAGTTTACAGCGTTGTACAATCATTCCCATAATTCAATTTTTATAATGGGATTAATCACCCCCAAAATATGTCTTATGCCCATTTTCTTCCATTCTCGATTCCCACTCCTGAGCGACTACTAATGTGCATTACCATTTCTGGACATTTCATATCAGTGGAATCAAACAATATTGGGTATTTTGTGACTGGTTTCCTTCACTTAGTATAATATTTTTGAGGTTCATTCCTTTGCCTTTTCTATTCCTGCTGAATAGCATTTGAAAGCTATTTCTTTGTTCCTCCCTCACTCCTCAAGATTAAAAACAAATACCAGATGTGAAGCCCTACACAATCCAGCTGACTTCTCTAAATTCACCTCTTACACCTGTAGCACTTCACTTCACCTCCCATGCTGCAAGCATATGGCCTTCTTCCGAATCCTCCAATGTGCAATGATCTTGTCTACTGCAGTGCTGTTGAAAATGCTGTCCCATTTCCCTAAATACTACCCCCTCCAACGTGCATGCATGTATTTCACCTGGTTAATTCCTACTCATGCTTCAGGCCTCTATTGAAAGCATATTCCCTCAGAGGAAACTACCCTGACCCTGTAAATTTGGTGTGACTTTTCTCTTACAAACTCTCTTAGTATCCCTGTCAAGAGTTCTTGTTATATGTGGAATTCGTTCATGATTTATAGAATTACTTTTTAAATGCCTGTCTCTGCCCTGTCCGTTCTCTACCTCCCCCTCCCCCGAACCCCCTGCCCCAGCCCAAGAGCTCCATGTTCCGCAAGGACTAATACTGCCTGTTGTGGTTACCACCAGCCCAGGACCAGGAACATAGTAGGTGCACAGTAAATATTCACGCCTTGACTGCCTGCCTTAACCCTTTCTTGCCTTTGGTGCTGCAGACAGTAGGTCTTCTCTTTCCATGTTCAATTATGTCAGCAACAGCAAGGGGAATCTGTACTTTACATGCCATGGAGTTTCCTAAAATGTGTCCGTCTATAAAGATGTGCTGTTTTCAACTGATAGCATCAATGCACTGAAGATAAATACAACCTGACAGCTAGAATGTAGTCGCTACAAAGTGTCCGTGAGGCCAGCTACATGGCGTGGAATGGAGGGAATGTGACTATGTGATGAGAACCCCCAGTACACTTCTCAACTTTTCAAGTAGCTCCCGGGGAAGACCTGGGGGCAACCTTGTTCACCGAGGTGCTCACTAACGCTTTCATGTAATGCCAATTCCAGTGCGCTGAGCGGCACTTTGACTGGCTGTTTGTTTGACTCTGCTTTCAACACCTCTCTTGAAAATATGACATATGTCAGAATGAATCCAAGTAGCCTTTAAGCCAGCTTTTACGGCCACACAAAGCTCTTCACCCATTGGGCACACTGAAAGACACTTGATGCTGTTTGAGAACACTCCTCTTAATCTGCTGATAACCTTTTCTGTCTAGCCGGCAAGACCTAAGAAAACATTTCTTTTCATTTGGGTCCATTTTAAATGAAACAAGTAAAAAACATCAACTGTTAAAAACGCGTCTCTTTGTACTTGGTGTATCTTTACTTTTGAGTCTTGGCAGGAGATTTTTAAGGGGCAAATGGACTAAATGAATGAATGCCAATCACAACAACAGCGGTGCAGAGTAATAATTCAATTCAACGAGCAGTTATTGAGTGCTTACGATGTGCGGGGCCCTGTGTGCAGCCCATGGGGGATAGAGATGAATAAACTGCAGTTTCTGCCCTCCAGGAGCTCATGATCTGGAAGAGGAGACAGACGTGCACATAAATAACACTAATAAGGATGACACCGGGAAACGCTGGAATAGAAGTGCAAGCAAAAGGCTATGGGAATATGGGAAGGGGAAAATTAATTTCAACTGAGAACATCAGTAGAGCTTTCTTGGCAGAAGAAGGGATAAATATGACACACCGTTTTATTCTAACAACTTGAAAGGGGGAAAAAAATGCCATTAAGACTTTAGACTATTCTGGCTGTACCTAGATGGGGCCCCTGCATTGTCTTGGAAGCCCAAGTTCCACTTTAATGCGGTTAATTGGTAGAAAGAAACTCCTTCAGGCCCGACAAAACCTAGAATGAACAGTTCCGCTTTACCCTTCAGGACACAGATCCTGTCCTGACTCCCTGATTCCCAGCCACTAGCCAAATAGTCACACAGTTTGTAAGCGATGACACTGGCTTCTTACTGCTAAATGGAAGCCAGCTCCTCTTAAACGGCCTTAAATCCACCTGGTGCGTGGGGAGACGGGGGAGGTGTGTACATATGCTCTCCTGGCTGGGGCCAGCTCACTTTCCAGGGTTCTTTTGCAAATATGACTTCATCCCCATTCAAACCTGTCCTTGGAAAAGGTCATATAATCGTATACCCTCGGACTGCAGACACCTGACAGTGCTAGTGTTAACTCCTCTTAGAGGCATCTGCATTTTAATGGGAATTCAAACCTTTACCATTGGGAGAATGGGGGGTCAGATAAGGTCCTTGGGCTGGGCTTTAGCTAAACCTGGGATGACTCTGCTTATTTGGCCTAAGGGTAGAAAATAGTTTGCAGCTTTGTGGGAAATGATGGTTGCCTCATTTAGTAAAAAAAGAAAAAAGAAAAAACCTGTAAAGCTTTAAGGATGAAAGCACTTAACAAGCAGGGAACAATAGCTAATTAGCATTTCAAAGAGGGGGGTAACAAGCAATAAATACTGTGAATCCCAGAGCCCCAGGATGTGGCCTCTGATGAACACTATCACCTCCTGCACCTCTCTACCTTGTTCGGCAGCACATGGGCTTTAAAGTCTAGGGGAACCCCGGGCTGGATTACTGGCTCTGCCACTTGCTACCTAGATATGATAATTTGGGCAAGTGACTTAAACTCTTTAAGCCTTAACTTCCTCATCTGTAAACTGGGTCCAATGATAGAATTGTTGTGAGGGTTATTGACCTAATGTACAAGGCCTAGCACACTACACTGTATAAAATAGGAATACAACATGACTTCTTCACCTTTTCTTCTGCTGTGTCTGTGGGGAGTGGGGGGTGGGGCGGGGGCAGGGAAACAGGGACATCCCTGTTCCTTCTTTCCCCTCTCTCCCCTCTACAACCAGCCATTATATGATAGTGAAACATAATTTTAATACTTTCTGTGGTTAACCATCAATGTTTCCTCAATTTAAAAGTAGATTAGTTGAATAGTTTATTTTCTTTAAGGGGTGTGTGTGTGTGTGTGTGTGTGTGTGTGTGGTGGCCTGCAAAATTTCCCCTCTAGAGGTTATGAATGTTCAACAACAACAAATGTTCTCCACTTCCAGATTAGCTAAAGAAATGATCAGAAGGCCGAGTGTGGTGGCTCACGCCTGGAAGCCCAGCACTTTGGAGGCCGAGGCGATCACATCACCTGAGGTCAGGAGTTTGAGATCAGCCTGGCCAACATGGTGAAAACCCATCTCTACTAAAAAAAAATTATACAAATTAGCCAGCAGTGGTGGCACGTGCCTGAAATTCCAGCTACTCAGGAGGCTGAGGCAGGAGAATTGCTTGAATCTGGGAGGCAGAGGTTGCAGTGAGCAGAGATCACACCACTGCACTCCAGCCTGCACAGCAGAGTGAGACTCAGACTCAAAAAAAAAAAAAGAAAAAAGACCAGGCGCAGGGGCTCACACCTGTAATCCCAGCACTTTGGGAGGCTAAGGCAGGTGGATCACCTGAGGTCAAGAGTTCAAGACCAGCCTGACCAACATAGTGAAACCCCGTCTCTACCAAAAACACAAAATTAGCCGGGTGTGGTAGTGCATGCCTGTAATCCCAGCTACTCGGGAGGCTGAGGCAGGAGAATCACTTGAACCCGGGAGGCGGAGGTTGCAGTGAGCCAAGACCACACCACTGTACTTCAGCCTGGGCTACAAGAGCAAAACTCCATCTCAAAAAAAAAAGGGGGTGGGGTGGGGTGGGGCGGGAATGATCAGAGGATTCTGCCAGCAGCTAAGGAAGCTACCACATATTGGGAGTAATAGATTTTCTCAGGACCCCAGAATTCATCTCATGAAAGTGGCTGCTTATTTTTCCTGTGTTCAATTCCTACTCTCTATGCTGACCACATTCCCTTTGTTTTTTGTCATCTGAAGGTCAAAAGAGTCGAGCAGAACACATTGAAAAGGTACATGAAATATGTCCAAGCGATAAATTATCCCTGTGGCCAGGTATAGTACAGGTAGGGAAAAGGAAGGGGGATGGTGATGGTAAGAAAAGCTTAATTAGCAGCCCTGTCCACTTGCTTCTCCAGTCCCTTAGCTTTAAATATTATGTATACACTCAAAAATTAGCTGGGCCTGGTAGCAGGTACCTATAATCCCAGCTACTCAGGAGGCTGAGGCAGGAGAATCGCTTGAACCTGGGAGGCGGAGGTTGCAGTGAACTGAGATCGTGCCATTGCACTCCAACCTGGGCGAGACTCTGTCTCAAAAACACACACAAAAAAATGTATATGCTGAGAACTCCTAAATTTACATCTCTAGCAAAGACCACTCCCTACATTCCACACTCATGAATGTATCTTCAACTCAACTTCTCCACTTGAATAGATATCTTAAACTCAGTAAGTCTAAAACCCATTCTAGATCCCCATCTCCCAAAACTTGATCATCCTTCAAATGTTCTAATCTCAATAAATGCAATCACTGTTTATCTAGTTGCTCAGACCAAGTATCTTGGACTTATCTTGGACTTTTATCTCTCTCTTTTTTTTTTTAGCATCTTATATCTACCCCCATTAAAAATCACATTGACTCTGTCTTCAACATATATCTGAAAAGTAACTCTGTCCCCCAGCCCTATCACTGGGACTTCAGTCCAAGCCACTAACATCTCTTGCCTATATTAATAGAGTAGCCTCTAAAATGCTCCCCCTTCCTTCCATTCTTGTCAGATCATACCACTCCTCTGCTCAAAACCTTTCAGTGCTAACCCATCTCAGAATGTAATGAAAAGTTCTCGTCATGGCCTACAAGGCCCTGTGTGATCTGGCTCCCTTCTACTCCTCTGAGGTCATCCCTACTACTGTCCCAGCACTTTGATCTAGCTCCATTCACTTCCTTGTGGTTCCTTAAACACACCAAGCATATTCCTATATCAGCACCTTTAAATGTTCTCAACTCTCCACCTGGAATGCTCTTTACCAGATATGTGCAGGCCTTGCCCTCTCATTTAGTTCAGATCTCTTCCCAATTTCTCCTCATCAAAAAGGCCATGCTCACCACTATAGCAGAAAGAGCACACACTAACATGCACTCCTGTTGGTCAGTCTCTGCCCCCTTACTCTGCCTTGGTTTTCTTCTTTATCAATTATAATAATCCAACATATTCTTTGGTTACTGTCTTCCCTGCCCAGTAAAATATAAGCCCCTTTTTTATTAAAAAATTAATGTTTAAAAATCTGAGTTTTGAGACTTCCCTATACAAATTATCTGGTTTCCTTAAGAACCTCTCTACATTTTCTTCTATATAGATAATTTGTAGTTGTAGCCAGAGTGTCATTTTAGAGAGCTTCCCAACCCTCTTGAATTATCTTCTCTTGTACAGTCATGCTATGAACTTGGACATTAGACCTCACCAATACCCCTTGTCTTAGTCTGTTCTCAGGCTGCTCTAAGGACTATCTGAGACTGAGTAATTTATAAAGGAAAGAGGTTTCATTGACTCACAGTTCCACATGGCTGGGGAGGTCTCAGGAAACTTACAATAATGATGGAAGGGGAATCAAACAGGTCCTTCTTCAAGTGGCAGCAGGAAGAAGTGCTGAGCAAAAGGGGGAAAAGCCCCTTTTAAAACCATCATGTCTCGTGAGAACTCACTCACTATCATGAGAACAGCAGCATGGGGGTAACTGCCTCCAGGATTCAATTACCCAGTCCCTCCCACAACACATGGTGATTATGGGAACTACAATTCAAGATTAGATTTGGGTGGGGACACAGCCAGACCATATCACCCTTTCTGGTGGTCAAAGACTTTGTGGTTCTTCATTCATTCTCTTGTTAATTTTCATCACTTCCACTTTCTGAACCACTCCCCCCGTTACTCAGAATTAATTCTAGACTCACAGTCTCTCTAGTTGTTTTCTCTAGGTTCCAGAAAGTGTCATCACAATTTTAATAACTTTCAGCTGCTTTCTGGTCGGGTGACCTTTAACATCCCACATATAATATACATAACATGCATTCTCAAATTCAAAGCTTTCTAATCACATGTATATTTAAAAAAAACACAAGCACATGGTATAAAATCAACCAGTGTAATGGCAAGTTATGTGAAAAGTGAGTGCCCCTTCTTCTTTATTAGTTCTCCAGTTACTCTCCAGAGGCAACCACTTTTTCCAGTTCCTGTGAACCCTTAAAAAAAAAAAAAAACTCCATACTTTTTGGAAAGGGGAGTAAATAATCCACACCATTGTTTTAATAGAAAATCAAGCAACTCAGAAACAAAAATAATTTTTTAAAATCTAAAATAAAATGCACCATCTAAAGATAACCATATTAATGTTTTAATATATCCCTCCAGATACCTGTGTGTACATACTCAGTTGCATACAAATGGAAACACACTGCACATGTTCCATTTTCAGCCTTTTAAATGTAACAGAATATCATGGACTTCTTTCTGTGTCAACACCTATCGATCTAAGTGAATATCAATTTAATATGGCATATGACTTCACCTAGCAGATATGCTCCTTGTAGATAAGACAGCCTCTTCTGCCTCCAGTCTTTAGATTTGTCTCACTAAATTCCAGTGAATACCGCAATCCCACTTGTATCACCCTGTACTAGACCTTCAAGTTGACTTTGCACATCACTTGGATCAGTTCATAGAAATTCTAAGTGGTAAGTGGTATTTACAGCCACTTCTCAATCAATATTCTCATAGCAGTATTATTTGTTGTTAGGGTCTTCAAAGTCAGCTTGAAGGTGAAAAAATGATATGTAGGTCTCATGGAACAATATTCTTAGGCATCACTAATTTTTAACGTATATTTATTGAGCACCTATTATGTGACAGGCACTGTTGTAGCAATAAACAAAATAGACAAAGATCCTTGTTTTTGTGCCACTTGTGAGAGGGGACAAACAGTAGCCAAATAAATATATCAGATAGCGATAATAGTAGAGAAGAAAAATGAAGCAGGGAAAGGGGCAGAGAGTGACCAGCAGAGGTGGAAATATGTTTTTGCTGTTTCAGCTACAGTGTCAAGGATAGCTTCTCCGATGATGGGCAGAGATCTGAATGAGGTGAGGGGCAAACCTTGCAAATATCTGGGTAAAGAGTATTACAGGGTGAAATTTCAGCAAATGCAAATGCCCTGATTTGGGGATAGGCTTAGCATCTTTAAGGAACAGCAAGGAGGTGCTTGTGGCTGAACCAGAGTGTGAGGAGAGTGGGTAGGAAATGAGACTAAGGACAAACCCGAAGAGGATCACCAGCTGATGTAAATAATTTCAGAAAGGCGAAAGTCTCCAATGAGCTGAGATTAGGAGACAATGTCTAGGATAAAAGCATGGGGGCTTTGTTAACTTTTTTCTGAGCAAGAACAAAGAAGTCATGGGAGAGATGTGCTGCTTCGGGCTGGAGAGGTATTGCTGATGAAAGACGAGAAAAGCAGAACCCCAGAACTCCAAATTAGTTGCATTCTCTGTAAAAGACAATGAGCTTAAGACAGAAAAGTTTAGAGAAAACCTTAGTAAGAAGCAGCAGAAGCCTCAAATTGAGATGAGTGTAAGAGAACACATAAGTGCTATCTAAATGTGTTTTAAGCTCATTACCTAAGTGACTGTGCCCCCATCTAAGAAAGCTTAGAAAAAAGAACACAAGGAGAGAGAAAAAAGAGAGAAAGAATGCTATTATGGCACAATTTGAGGAATCAGAGCAAATAGGAGAAGATCTAGAATCAAGGAAATGGATATTTACTCTGATTTTCAAAAATGGCAAAAAGTTAGATTGTGGACATAACAAATCAAACAGCTTGATGTTAAGATCAAATAAATATATCAAATGAAATACTAAAGTACTAAAACAGAACTAAAATTTAGTACTAAAGTACTAATACAGAACTAAAGTTCTGTTTACCTAACAGAATTTATAGTGGTTTCTCAGGTCCAGAAACAGTCTTTGGTACCCAACATGGGTTCACTGGGAACAAGGTATGTCTGACTAACCTCAAGTCCTTCTTTAACAGGGTTTTCAAATTGGTAAGTATGAAAACATGGTAGGCAGAAAATCTGAACAGCATCAAGGCATTTGTAAGGATTGTGACTTGGGTGTTAAGGTGAAAGGAATCTTCTGGTGGTGTGCCACAGAGGTCTGTCTTTATCTTTGTTCTAGTGAATGTTTTATAGATGACTTGCATATGCAGAAGGCCCACCCATTAAATTGAGATATGACACAAGCTGGGAAGACTAGGGTTAAGATTGACTGAACTGAGATCCTCAAATAATTTGAATTAATAGAATGATGGATGAAATTTAACTCAATGAAGTTTAATAGAATAAATACATGATTTTGAATTGAGCCCCCAAATTCTAATAAGCTTAAAGTCTTAATTGACTGTAAATTCTCCAGTGTGATGTATGACATAACCTCCAAAAGAACAAATGTGATCTTAAGATTTCATCATACTGGAGTAATGTCTATAAGATATTAGACGAGTTCTCTGGAGGCAGGGACCATGTTGAGTTTCTTCACTGTCATATATCCAGGACATAGGATGGTGCCTGCTACATAGGATATACTCATGGATTAAATAATGTGGTTATTTTGCTTTATTCTGCTTTGGTTAGATCATAGCTAGGTTTCTGTTCTCACTTCTGGCCACTGCACTTTGACAGAGATATGGACAAAGTCAAGAGAGTCATCAGAATGGTAAAGGAATTAAAAATCGTATCCTATTGATTTGTTCAACAAATGTTTACTGAGCACCTACTATATGCTAAACAAGACAGATGTCCCTGTCCTCATGATACTTATATTTAGCTGGAGAGATATACAAACTCAAAAACGGATACATAATCATCTTTCAGGGAGTGATGTATACTATGAAGAACATACATGAGGATAAAGGGATAGTGATGGAGATGGGGGAGGTCAAGAGAGGTTTCTCTGAGGAGTTGATATTTGAGCAAAATGAAGTAAGGAAATAAACCTTGCTGCTAGGTGAGGGAAGAATATTTCCATCAGTGGGAAAAGAAAATATAAGAGAATATGCACTTCATATTTAAGGAACAGAAGGAGGTCATGTGGCTGAAGCACAGGCAGGGAGGAGAAGATTAGGTTACAGAAGTAGCCAGGGGCTTGATATGACAAAAGTCACAAAAGCCTGGAATAGTTAATCTGACTGTTGGAGTGGAAACAGTAGTAGAGCTAAGGAAAGAGGGGGAAGAAAATCATCTTCAAATATTTATAGGTCTATGATGTGTAGCAGAGATTAGACATGTTCTGGGAGATACCACTAGACTCCCATTGGCTCAGTGGGTTGAATCTGAAGACAGAAAAAATTCAGTTCAGTAAAAAAAAAACAAAAAAACAACTTTCTACCTCTCTGAGCTATTTAAAAATGGATTGGGCTGTCTCATGTAACAGTGATCTCCGTATCTCCATATCACTGGAGAGATTCTAGCTGAACTGAGGATGTATCTCCCCACTTGGTGGGAGCTGGGGGGGGTGGGGGTGGGGGACGGAAGACCCGGAAGGCACACTCAAGCCTGGGAGGGGGATTAGATCAGATGACCTTTAAAGCTTCAGATTCTAGTAATCTAAATTTGTGTCCTGAAATATTAATAACACTTCTTTGATACTAATTATGGTAAAGGTAAATACTTGCTTTCTGGTGGATCCAACATTACACACAATGCTCAAGGTGAATTTAATAGTCAAGACACTGAGTAAAAATGTCAGAAAGCATCTGCATGTCTTTTCATGCAATATATGAGTGAAAAGGGTCTAGGAGGTACCAGGTTACTAAAGTTTTAATACTTCCTGTGTTTGGCTACAGAAATGCCCCTATGTTTACGTTACAATAAGGTAACGTAAACATACCTACCCTATGCCTTTTTTTTTTTTTTTCCCTGAACAACTCAAGTATCTTTTAGAAGAAATGGAACTCAACTAAATTGTCACTAAGCCAGACTGTTAATCAGCTTGGGCTGGCCTCTCTGCTGTTCAACAATTAGCATGTTACCCACGTGAAGGAAAAATGGAATCAGGAAGAGTTAGGAAAAGCCAGCCATTGCCACTCTGGACTCTTTGCAATGGCCATACCCAGCTTCAGTCCCAGAAGCATTTCAAGCCATTCTAGCACAGATTCCCTTGATGACAGCATTGTAAATAATCTTCACTATTTGCTTCTGTTTCAAAACATGTCCTCCTCACGGTTCAAAAACTCATTATTCTTCAATGCTGAGCCTACAGGGGCAGCCCAATTATGAGGTCATTCTGAAAGAATTCTGAGAGAAAAAAATACATCTGCCTCTGTCTGAACAGTTCGAATGGGTTGTTAGAGTGGGTCTGAATATATGAAATAACTGTGCAGCCCTGTACTTCCTTCTGTATCAACCTCAAAAATGGCTTTTAAAAAAAACTCTTAAACTATTAACTATTGAGTTAAATTTTAAAAGTTTAAACTTGAGCAACTTAGAAGAATGTGTCAGAAGTCCATGATGAATTTGAAATGACCAAATAGTGTCTTCCAGTATGAAGGCCCAGGGAATGAAAGGAGGGTCGTTTTTATATTGAGAAAAGCAGAATTAAGCAATTAAAATTGTTTCCTGTTCCCCTTCCCCTCAAAAGAAACTCATAGCAAGAAATATAAATTTAATTTTTCCTTTCTTTTGAACTGAGTAAATGCTTTCCACTGCTAATATAGTTGATCAAGAAGAGATCGCAAGGTTACTTAAAAAATAAAAAATATTTCCCTTTCTTTTTAAAAACAGAAAAGTATAAATAAAAAAGAAAATCACTCACAGAAAAGGACTTGAGCAAGCAATTCACAGAAGAGGAAATGCAAATGACCGATATACATATGAAAAGATGCTCAACCTCAATAGTGATCAGAGAAATGCAAATTATAACCCTAAAGAGATAGATACCACATTGCCTAATAGGTAGGAAAATAGTTAAAGATTGATAATATCCAGAGTGCATGAAGCCCTAGGGGAAATGGCATGCTTATATATTGATAAACTGGTACAACTTCTTTGGAGGAGAAATTGGAAGTATATGCAGATATTATAAATGCATACACCTTTTGACTCAACAATTTCACTTGTAGAAATCTGTCCTACAAAAACACTCATATAAATGTGTAAAAATATGCAGAAGGTCAAAATCATTGCAGCATTATTTGTAAAGGTGAAAAATTTGAGAATAATCTAAGTATTCATCAGTAAGGAAATGGTTAAATAAAATATAGTACATGCTCTGGAACACAAATGCCACCATTAAAAAAAAAAGCAGATCTGCATTATGACTTACAAGGATGTCAATGATATATTTACATATTGCTACAGCAGGCTGTTTAATAGTGTTCATTGTATGATCCCATTTATATTTCAAATATGTATGTGTGTGTATATATACATATATAAGCATATACACATATATGTATGTGTATATATTTATGCACACATATATGTATATGTATGTGTGTTTGCATAATAAAGAACTAGATGGATACCCATTAAATTCTTAACAATGATTATTCCTGAAGAGTGGAAATGTAGAGAATGAATAAAAAATACACCTTCTATTTTTAACTGTATACGTGTCAATAATAATTGTAATAGTTAACATTTATTGAGCCCTTACTACATACCAAACTTATAAATGTTTTATAAGTATTAATCAATTCTATCTTGATAAACCTATGAGGTCATATAGATAATACTATTATCTATATTTCATAGATGAGGTCTCAGGGCACAGAGAAGCTAGGGAACTTACTAAAAGTTAATGCAGTTAGTCATCAGTCTGGCCCTAGAGCCTGTGGATTATTGTTTTGTTTTGTTTGAACAATTCACACGAACTTCTTTTCATTTCAATCTCCTGCAATTCCTGCACCCAGAAGTAACCATGATGACATTTTGCCACCTTTTCTTCCAGTCTTTTTCTTTTTGCCAACAGTTGTTATGGATTCTAGATTTTTCTACTGAAAAGGAGGGCCAAAAAGTCTTCAACTACAAGACTACCTCCACTTCACCACAGCCACTAACTTCCACGGTCAAAACCCAGATCTAGTCATTATCACCAAATACAGGCAGTCCTTACTGCATGGTAGTGTGGATGCTGAAAATGAAAACTGAAACAGTACAAAGCAATCTTAATCATGGGAAAAAGTGCCATGGTTCGGTCACCTTTAAAAATTTTTGCCAAAACATTAAACAAACTCCTTTACTATTCATTCCATTATTTATATATAGGGGAATGACCAAGCACAGTGACTCATGCTTGTAATCCCAACACTTTGGGAGGCCAAGGCAGGAAGATCGCTTCAGCCCAGGATTTCGAGACCAGGCTGGGCAACATAGTGAGACCTTGCCTCTACTAAAACAATGCAAAAATTAGCTGAGTGTGGTGACATGAGCCTATAGTCCCAGCTACTCAGGAGGCTGAGGTGGGAGGATCCCTTGAACCAGGGAGGTGGAGGTTGCAGTGAGGTATAATAGCACCACTGTATTCCAGCCCAGGTGACAGAGGAAAAGTCTGTCTCAAAAAACACAAATATATATATAATTTATTAAATTTACAAATGTATGAGTTTTATGTATTATATATATTTTACTAATTTATTTTGATCCATAATTTATATTATATATATTATGTAATTTATATAATATATTTATGTAATATATATGTTACACTGTACTAAATGGGGGATCAAATAACTTAGTAAAACTGGATCAAATATGGGGAAGCAGATTAGTGAAACTAACTTTTCTTAGTACAGTATAATTTAAAGCATTGGAAACACTGAGCATTAAAATGTTTTATTCCTTTATAAAAAACTCATCAGTGGTAGTTTGAACAGTACTTGCCTTCTTCTTCTCATTTTATAACTTACAATACCCAGCGAGCATCATTTTTATGCCTGTGAACTGTCATATTCCTTTTAAAGTTTGGATCAGCTTCCAACATTTTATGTTTTGTACTTTTAATAGTGTGAAATATCTCCAAGAGTTCCTTCAATGTGAAGTTCTTTGCTGATGTTACTTCCTCTGGGACATCTTTATCCTTTTTGTTACAACTTTCTCATTTATGTCAATTTTGTTCACCTTCACTAAGTTTCTCTGGCTGTATTTCTAGGGTTTCTGGAATGGTGCCAATGTCAACATTCCTATGGTCCCACGGTCAGCTATTTCTTTTATAACTCCGTATACTTTTGATTGAATGTCTTTTTCAGCATCATAATTTTTCATTTCTTTGCTGTATTTGCATCTTTGTTGGCCAATTTCCCCTTTCTTGATTATTCATTTTTATAAAATGTCATATGAGTTTATCACTGTGACACAAGATGACACAAGTACACACTTTGCTGTCTGTGCATGAACTGAGTAATGTGAATAGTAAACAGTCACCAACGGACATGAAAAAACTTTGAAAGAAATGATTAGTCACTGATCATGACGTGCATCTGTTATTTATGTAGTGATTTGTGGACTGAAAAGAGTGATCAACCCAATCTGTACTTGATGCAATTAGTCAATATTTGATGGTAACTAAGATTTGAAGTGTGTTCTTGGGGGACTAGTGTTATTTAAGCTCTGGTCATTGAATTCATGGATATGGGAACCATGTATGCCGCTTGCTTTCAGGTGATTCTGAATACAGCAGCCACAGTAATCATTTTTTGTTTGTTTTTTTAGAGACAGAATCTAACTCCAGGCTGGAGTGCAGTGGCATGGCCATAGGTTACTGTACCCTCAAACTCCTGGGCTCAAGAGACCCTCCCACCTCAGCCTTCTGAGTAGCTGGGACTACAGGTACATGTTGCCACATCTGCCTTTTTTTTTTTTTTTTTTTTTTTTGTAGAGACAAGGTCTTGCTATTTGCCCAGGCTGGTCTCAAACTCCTGGCTTCAAGCAATCCTCCTGTCTTGGCCTCCTGAAACACTGGGATTACAGTCATGAACCACCATGCCCAAGCCCACAGTAATCTTTCTTAAACAGAAATCAGCTGACACTTCTCTGCTCAAAACAACAGTGACTCCAATTTTTCTCAGAGTAACAGCCAAAGCCTTCCTGTGATCTACAAGGCCCTCATGATCTGCCTCTCCCCTTCTACTCTGTATCTCATTCCTTCCCCTCTGATCACACTGTCCTCCTGCTGTTCTTTCTCACAGTCTTTCCATTGGCTGTCCCCTCTGCTTATGACACTCACCCCCCTCCCGCACCCATAGGCACCTGGCTGCTTTCCTCATTTCTTTTAAGTCTTTATTCAAAACTCACTCTCTGAGAGAGAGGCCTATGCTAACCACTCTGCTTAATCTTACAACCTGCTTTCTTACCCCACGACAAGCATGCCTCATCACCTTGTCTGGCTTTCTTTTTCTTTTTTCAGTAGCATTCATTGCCTTCTAACATATTATACAACTTACTTACTTTAAAAATATCCATTGTTTACTCTCCATCCCCTCACAGTAAATGTAAGTTCCATGAAGGCAGGGATCTTCACAGGTTTGATTCATTCCCATTTTCCAAGTAGCCAAAATAGTTCCTGGCACATAGTAGGTGCACAATGAGTGAATATTTGTTGAATGAATAAATACAAATATCCACACCACTAGTCCCCACTGTGTTCTTCTCAAATCATGTGTTACATTTCTGGCTCAGAAAACAAGGTCATCCTAGCTATATGGACGGGGTTGATTTTGGAGAAAAATCTCCAAACAGATAAAATGTCAGATTGTGTGTCTTGCAGCTACAATGCAATAAGATTAATCCCAGACAATTCATTTAACTAAGTGAACACACAAAACTTGTCAGTTTCTTCTAAGAGTAGACAAAATAGCAGAATTCATCGTTCTCTTTCTTCTAAGAGGTCCAACCATTTCTTTCATGAACACATCTGTAATATAAATCTTCCACCAGTTAAAATAGATTTGGGGAAAAGATGTTCATCTTTTCTTAAGTTCTGTCTACTGATTCAATTCCCCAAAGGTACCTATAGTTCATTTCCAGTTTACCTCAACCCTTAGTGAGCGCCATAGACACTACCATTATGCTTAAAAGTGGTGCTTCAAGATTCTTTGATTTATTGCCTTGCTTCCACACATAAACAGATGACTGCTTTTTACCTGTAGGCAAAGGAATTCCATTTTCTTCCACTGACACACGTTCTAATTGTCATGCATTATTTACTCATTGGTAATTTACCTGCAAGTGAAGGTTGCTTATTTTCTCTTCCTCCTACAGAGATGAACTGATTACCCTGATTCATATATTTGACTCTACTTTCTTTTCATCCTCAATCTGATTAACACCAATTCATTTCATTTTTTAAAAATATACGCCTATTTTCCAGTCCTTTCAAATGTCTTCTTTTGTTTGTTTTTAAAGTTCTCCACACCCTGAGTAAGAGGACCTTTTTGACGCAGGCCAGCTCAACTGTTGCACGCACTAAGCTGATTTCTGAGGGTGGCAGGACTTCCCAGCTCCCTAAAGTACCTGAGTACAGATTTTTCCCACTTGCTGGGCAAGTCTTCTAATTTTACAGGAATGCCTATTTTTGTCTTAGATCAAGCTCTCTTTCTCTGTGTAATCAAACCTTTAGTTTTGCACCTAAGATAGTCCTGGAAACATTATACTAAAGTCCACTGTTTGCCCCACTGAGACTTTCAGAAATAATCCTAGGAGGATATGAGTTTTCTATGTGAATATTTAAATTTTGTGTTCTCATTTTGATGTTTATCTAAAAAGACCTTTACATAGGCATGTTACAAATCATCTGGATGGCCACCTTATAACAGAGAATTGACATAGGATTCCTGGGCTTGAGTCTCCTATTTATTTAAGATCAAGGAGATTCCAAGCAGTGATCCTTGAATTGTACTGAGCTAATGGGTAAAGAAAAGAAGCAAAGGCCAGATGTTTGTTGTAACAGCAAAGATTTCATAGTAGTTGGAATGGGAAAAAAATAAAGAGACTGAGTTATCACTTAGTAGTATAAACATACCAAATAATTCAAAAGAAATCTGTGTCATATTCAGTTGCAAGCCCTATATTAATGTCCACAAAATAACATCAATCATCACATCATATCAATGGTGATTATTTCAATATTATTGGTTTTATGGATTTATTTCTATTTAATTTGTGAATTGACTTTCCTTTTATTGTTG
Source organism: Colobus angolensis palliatus (assembly GCF_000951035.1). Classification (NCBI taxonomy): domain Eukaryota; kingdom Metazoa; phylum Chordata; class Mammalia; order Primates; family Cercopithecidae; genus Colobus; species Colobus angolensis. The sequence goes on from NW_012118844.1 coordinate 390,748, forward strand.
TATGAAGAGCTAGGAGCTCTTACACATGTTAGATTTTTCCATATGTAAGTAATATTATAATAAACCTAATTTAAATTAGAGGGATGGCAGTCCCTGAGATGTTCTGCCCTTTAAATAGGACCAAGGGTTACTTAAGCTTGACAATCACAGCTGTGGTGGCTGTAGTCTTATTTGTCTTATGCTTCTCTTTTTCCTCTAGGTAATACATCCTACCCCTGATTCCAAGGGTGGTACATGTGACAAATACTGAATTATATTAAGTAATCTAACCCCCTGGCCATGGAGATTGGTCAAAAGATGTTGTCCTAGTCTGTTTTGTGTGGCTATAAACGAATACCTGAGGCTGGGTAATTTATAAAGAAAAAAGGTTTGTTTGGTTCACAGTTCTGCAGGCTGTACAAAAAGCATGTTGCCAGCATCTGCTTCTGGTGAGGGCTTTAAGGAGCTTCCACTCATGGCATAAGGGAAAGGGGAGCCAGCCACATGGCAAGAGAGAAGGAAAGAGAGCAAGGGGGAGGAGTGCTTTTTTTAAACAACCAGCTCTCTTTTATACAACCAGCTTTTTTAAACAACCACTCTTTCAAACAACCGGCTCTCAGGTGAACATACAGTAGAGTGAGAAGTCACTGATTGCTATGAGAGGGCACCAAGCCACTCATGAGGGATCTACCTCCGTGACCCAAACACTTTCCACGAGGCCCGACCTCCAACACTGGAGATCAAATTTCATCATGAGCTGTGGAGGGTACAAATATCCAAACCACATCAGATGTCCATATGATCCAAGTCAACCCAAGATCTTCCCTGAAGTTTTTCTGGTAGAGCAGTAGGGGAAGATCTGTTTTCCTCTAGGACCTGCCTCTGTAAGGATGTGGCTCCTTAGTCGCCAAACACCTTGACAGGGAAAAGTGTAAGAGACAGAGAGAGTGAAAGAGTATTCTAGCATGTCTAGACCCCAGTTCCAGGCCCTGAGGTTCACAGAACTTCCCTAGTTCCTGCAGTTCTTCCTGATGATGCAAATTATTCAAGTCTTTTTCTAACAAATCTCATTTTTTAATCTAGTTTAAGCTGAGTTCTGTCATTTAAGACCAAAGAAATCTGAACCAATACTACTTCTAAATAAAATAAGTAAAAGTTTAAAAATAGCCTATCGGCCAGGCACAGTGGCTCACGCCTGTAATCCCAGCACTTTGGGGGGCTGAGGTGGGCGGATCACCTGAGGTCGGGAGTTCGGGACCAGCCTGACCAACATGGAAAAACTCTGTCTCTACTAAAAAATACAAAATTAGCCAGGCTTGGTGGCACATGGCTGAAATCCCAGCTACTCGGGAGGCTGAGGCAGGAGAATCACTTGAACCCTGGAGGCAGAGGTTGCGGTGAGTCGAGATTGCGCCATTGTACTTCAGCCTGGACCGAAAAAAAAAAAAAAAAAAAAGAAGGTGTGAAATGCATTATGGTATGTACATTCCCACTGGAGGATGCTCGTCAGCTGTAAAAGAGCATGTGGACACTCCTACTACATTGATATAGAAAGATATCCAATATTACCACTAAGTGAAAAGCACATGGTACAAATCAGTATACATAGTATGTCACTGTTTGTGTGATATATGTATCACACAGTGTGCAAGTGTGATACACTGTATATACACATACATATTTTATTGCATTTCCATAAAGAATCATAGTCTATAGGGGATAGGGGTGGGGTGAATTGTACCATGGGTTAGAATAAGACTTTTATGTGGGTTCCTTATTATACTACTTTGACTTTTGAACCATGTAAACATGGTATCTATTCAAAGCTATAATAATAGCAAATATTTACAGATTATTAGGAGGAAGGTTTTATTTCCAATAAGCTAGAAAATATAACCCTCTCCTTGCATTTTGCCCTCAGATATTCTCTTCTGTAATCTATTTCTAGCATTTGGTATTTTTTTTCCTTTACAACTGAACACGATTATCTGCCTGAGAATACCCAGAGCAGATGGTGGCCTCAACAGGCTTGTCTCTTCTGAGAACTGTTTGAATAAATCTAACCAGAAAGTAAATTATGTATGTTTATAACCTTTAGTTGGAATTAGAGTGATTAGAATATTTAGATAAAATTTGAATCCCATTAGTCCTCTTATTAAAGGGATAGTAATATTATATGTTTATCACACTTGAATAGGAAGGGACTACCAAAATAGTTTTCTACACTGAATTAATCTTCCCTTAACAAGACAGATAATAGTTCAGTCTAAGTCATCTATCATTCTTTTGACATTAATTATCTTTTTGTTGATTACTCAGTAACATTTGAATTTCATGAATGAATCTTCGTTTTTAAATAACGCAGATACAAATTTTACATTATTCTTATTTATTTGGATCGTTGACTTTATCTACAGTAAGGGTTTTTAACCTAGAATCCACAGGTAGAATTCAGAGGTCTATTAATTTAGGCAGAAAAAAAATGACATCTCTATTTCTACTAACCTGTAACTGAAATGTCACAGTTCCTTTCCTTATGGTGTAAGCAGCAGAACAAACTGACATCAGCAGTGCCTATGACATGGTCACCAATAGAAATCACAGATATTTTTATATAACATTACAGTTGTTGTAGGTATACCTCCAAAGATCATGCTCACCATTATTTCAAAATTACAAAAGTTATTAAACTCACTACTCAATTTTGTTTAATATGTTCAGAAAATGATACTATATATCACATATTTTCAAATAGTTGGATAACTTTTTCCATGATAATCATCTTGGGAATCCTACGTATTTATTTCAGGCATGTATTTATTTTGAGAAGGGCTCCATAGCCTTTATCAGACTGCCAAAAGGGTCTCCAGCATACAAAGAGGCCAAGAAGCTCTATTAACTTTCTCGTGCTGCATAAGAAATTACCACAAACTTAGTGGCGTAAACACACACACACACACACACACATATTTATTATCTCACAGTTTCTGTGGGGCTCACAGTTTCTAGTTCAGTTGAGTCACCTGGCCATGGTCTCACAGGCTGAGATCAAGGTGCTGGTCAGGGCTATCATCTAATCTGAGACTTGGAGACCTATTTCAAGCACATATGGTTGTTGGCAGGTTGCTTTCTTTAAGAGAGTTATTTTGTCTCTGTCCTGTACCTCCTTTTATAAAGGGTTCACCTGATTAGCTCAGGCCCACCCAATGCAGTCTCCTTTTTGATTAATTTAAAGTCAGGCAGCTTGCTTCTTTAAGAGAGTTATTTTGTCTCTGTCCTGTACCTCCTTTTATAAAGGGTTCACCTGATTAGCTCAGGCCCACCCAATGCAGTCTCCTTTTTGATTAATTTAAAGTCAACTGATAAAGGCCTTAATTACATGGGCAAAATCCCTTCACCTTCAGCAAATAAGATAACCTAATCATGGGAGTGATATTTCATAATCTTTGTGATAGTCTATTGGCTAAAAGTAAGTAACAGTTCCTACCTACACTCAAAGGGAGAAGATTATACAGAAGTGTGACTCATTGAAGGTTGTCTTAGAATTCTACTTAGCACAGAAGTTCTGATCTTCAGGAAGGCAGCATGGTCAAGGGGAACCATACAATCCAGGAGGAAAGAGGCTTGGGTTCTAACTGCTCCCATCTAATGGGCACCTACTGTGCAAAGCACTATGCCAGGTACTGGACATACCTCACCCTAATTCCCACAATAAGCCCCAGATGAGATAGATATTTTGATCTTTGATTTAGAGTTAGGTAAATGGAAATTCAAAGAGGTTAAATGACTTGCCTTGCCTCAGATTACATAGCCAGCAAAACATACAGCTAATATTTGAATCCTGGTTAGAAAACAATGCACCACATTTCACATACAATTTCAGTAGGTTTAATTGTGTGTGTGTGTTTGTGTGTGTTTACTTTCAGTTCTAGGGTACGTGTGCACAACATGCAGGTTTGACACATATGTATACATACGCCATGTTGGTTTCCTGTACTCATCAACTCATTATTTACATTAGGTATTTATCCTAATGCTATCCCTCCCCCAGCCCCCCAACCGTCCAGCAGGCCCTAGTGTGTGACGTTCCCCGCCCTGTGTCCAAGTGATCTCATTGTTCAATTCCCACCGATGAGTGAGAACACGCAGTGTTTGGTTTTCCCCCCTTGTAATAGTTTGCTGAGAATGATGGTTTCCAGCTTCATTCATGTCCCTACAAAGGACATGAACTCGTCCTTTTTTATGGCTGCATAGTATTCCATGGTGTATATGTGCCACACTTTCTTAATCCAGTCTGTCATTGATGGGCATTTGGGTTGGTTCCAAGTCTTTGCTATTGTGAATAGTGCCATAATAAACACATGTGTGCATGTGTCTTTATAGTAGCATGATTTATAATCCTTTGGGTGTATACCCAGTAATGCTATTGCTGGGTCAAATGGTAATTCTAGTTCTAGAAACTTGAGGAATCGTCACATTGTCTTCCACAACAGTAGATGGTGGACACCTACTGTTTCCTGACTTTTTAATGATTGCCATTCTAACTAGCATGAGATGGTAACGCATTGTGGTTTTGATTTGCGTTTCTCTGATGACCAGTGATTATGAGCATTTTTTCATGTGTCCGTCAGCTGCATAGATGTCTTCTCTTGAGAAGCGTCTGTTCATATCCTTTGCTCACTTTTTGATTTTTTTTTCTTGTAAATTTGTTGAAGTTCTTTGTAGATTCTGGATATTAGCCCCTTGTCAGATGGGTAGATTGCAAAAACTTTCTCCCATTCTGTAGGTTTCCTGTTCACTCTGATGGTAGTTCCTTTTGCTGTGCAGAAGCTCTTTAGTTTAATTAGATCCCCTTTGTCTATTTTGGCTTTTATTGCCATTGCTTTTGGTGTTTTAGTCATGAAGTCCTTGCCCATGCCTATG
>NW_012118844.1:397038-397843 GCF_000951035.1 Colobus angolensis palliatus
CCCATTCAGTATGATATTGACTGTCGGTTTGTCATAAATAGCTCTTATTATTTTGAGATATGTTCCATCAATACCTAGTTTATTGACAGTTTGTAGCATAAAGGGCTGTTGAATTTTGTTGAAGGCCTTTTCTGCATCTATTGAAATAATCATGTGGTTTTTGTCTTTGGTTCTGTTTATGTGATGGATTACGTTTATTGATTTGTGTATGTTGAACCAGCCTCACATCCCAGGGATGAAGCCAACTTGATCATGGTGGATAAGCTTTTTGATGTGCTGCTGGATTTGGTTTGCCAGTATTTTACTAAGGATTTTCACATTGATGTTCATCAGGGATATTGGTCTAAAATTCTCTTTTTTTCTTATGTCTCTGCCAGGCTTTGGTATCAGGATGATATTGGCCTCATAAAATGAGTTTGGGGGGACTCCCTCTTTTTCTATTGATTGGAATAGTTTCAGAAGGACTGGTACCAGCTCCTCTTTGTACCTCTGGTAGAATTAGGCTGTGAATCCATCTGGTCCTGGACTTTTTTTGGTTGGTAGGTATTAATTATTGCCCCAATATCAGAGCTGGTTATTGGTCTATTTAGAGATTCAACTTCTTCCTGGTTTAGTCTTGGGAGAGTGTATGTGTCCAGGAATTTATCCATTTCTTCTAGATTTTCTAGTTTATTTTCATAGAGGTGTTTATAGTATTCTCTGATGGTAGTTCGTATTTCTGTGGGATCGGTGGTGATATCCCCTTTATCATTTTTTATTGCAGCTATTTGATTCTTCTCTCTTTTCTTCTTTATTATTCTTGCTA
>NW_012118844.1:398482-405201 GCF_000951035.1 Colobus angolensis palliatus
TGGTTTAAAGTCTGTTTTATTAGAGACTAGCATTGCAACCCCCACTTTTTTTTTGCTTTCCATTTGTTTGGTAGATCTTCCTCCATCCCTTTATTTTGAGCCTGTGTGCATCTCTGCATGTGAGATGGGTCTCCTGAATACAGCACACTGATGGGTCTTGACTCTTTATCCAATTTGCCAGTCTATGTCTTTTAATTGGGGCATTTAGCCCATTTATGTTTAAGGTTAATATTGTTATGCGTGAGTTTGATCCTGTCATTATGATATTCGCTCATTATTTTCACCGTTAATTGATGAGTTTCTTCCTAGCATCAATGGTCTTTACAATTTGGCATGTTTTTGCAGTGGCTGCTACTGGTTGTTCCTTTCTATGTTTAGTGCTTCCATCAGAAGCTCTTGTAAGGCAGGCCTGGTGGTGACAAAATCTCTCAGCATTTGCTTATCTGTAAAGGATTTTATTTCTCCTTCACTTACGAAGCTTATTTTGGCTGGATATTAAATTCTGGGTTGAAAATTCTTTTCTTTAAGAATGTTGAATATTCACTTATGAAGCTTAGTTTGGCTGGATATGAAATTCTGGGTTGAAAATTCCTTTCTTTAAGAATGTTGAATATTGGTCCCCATTCTCTTCTGGCTTGTAGGGTTTCTGCTGAGAGATCCACTGTTAGTCTGATGGGCTTCCCTTTGTGGGTAACTCGACCTTTCTCTCTGACTGCCCTTAACACTTTTTCCTTCATTTCAATCTTGGTAAATCTGACAATTATGTCTCTTGGGGTTGCTCTTCTCGAGGCATATATTTGTGGTGTTCTCTGTATTTCCTGAATTTGAATGTTGGCCTGCCTTCCTAGGTTGAGGAAGTTCTCCTGGATAATATCCTGAAGAGTATTTTCCAAGTCGGTTCCATTCTCCCCATCGCTTTCAGGTATACCAATCAAATGTAGATTTGCTCTTTTTACATAGTCCCACATTTCTTGGAGGCTTTGTTCATTTCTTTTTACTCTTTATCCTCTAAACTTGTCTTCTCATTTTATTTCATTCATTTGATCTTCAATCACTGATACCCTTTCTTCCACTTGTTCGAATCGGCTATTGAAGATTGTGTATGCATCACGAAGTTCTCATGCCATGGTTTTCAGCTCCATCAGGTCATATAAGGTCTTCTCTATACTGTTTATTCTAGTTATCCATTTGTCTAATCTTTTTCAATGTTTTTAGCTTCCTTGCAATGGGTTCAAACATCCTCCTTTAGCTCAGAGGAGTTTGTTATTATCAGCCTTCTGAAGCCTACTTTTGTCAATTCGTTAAAGTTATTCTCTGTCCAGCTTTGTTCCATTGCTGGTGAGGAGCTGCAATCCTTTGGGGAAGAAGAGGCACTCTGATTTTTAGAATTTTCAGCTTTTCTGCTCTGGTTTCTCCCCATCTTTGTGGTTTTATCTACCTTTGGTCTTTGATGTTGGTGACCTACAGATGGGATTTTGCTGTAGATGATATTTTTGTTGATGTTGATGCTATTCCTTTCTGTTTGTTAGTTTTCCTTCTAACAGTCAGGTCCCTCAGCTGCAGGTCTGTTGGAGTTTGCTGGAGTACCACTCGAGATCCTGTTCGCCTGGGTATCACCAGCAGAGGCTACAGAACAGCAAATATTGCAGAACAGCAAATACTGCTGCCTGATCATTCCTCTGGAAGTTTCATCTCAGAGGGGCAGCCACCCTATATGAGGTGTCTGTCAGCCCCTACTGGGAAGTGTCTCCTAGTCAGGCTACATGGGGGTCAGGGACCCACTTGAGGAGGCAGTCTGTCTGTTCTCAGAGCTTAAACGCCATGCTGGGAGAACCACTGCTCTCTTCAGACAGGGACGTTTAAGTCTGCAAAAGTTGTCTGCTGCCTTTTGTTCCGCTACGCCTGCCCACAGAGGTGGAGTCTAGAGGCAGTAGGCCTTGTTGAGCTGTGGCGGACTCCGCCCAGTTCGAGCTTTCTGGCCGCTTTGTTTAGCTACTCAAGCCTCAGCAACGGCAGACACCCCTCCCCCAGCCAGGCTGCCACCTCACAGATCAATCTCAGACTGCTGCACTAACAGTGGTCAAGGCTCCATGGGTGTGGGACCATCCAAGCCAGCCATGGGAGAGTATTACCTTGTCTGACAGTTGCTGAGACCTTGGGAGAAGCGCAGTATTTGAGCCAGGAGTGTCCCATTTTTTTCCAGGTAGTCTGTCATGGCTTCCCTTGACTAGGCAAGGGAAATCCCCTGACCCCTTATGCTTCCTGGGTGAGGCAACACCCCGCCCTGCTTCAGCTCGCCCTCCATGGGCTGCACCTACTGTCTAACCAGTCCCAATGAGGTGAACTAGGTACCTCAGTTGGAAATGCAGAAATCACCTGTCTTCTGCGTCAATCATGCTGGGAGCTGCAGACCGGAGCGGTTCCTATTCGGCCATCTTGGAACCTCTTCTCGGTTTAATAGTTCTCAATACCATCTAAGAGTTTCAGGATTAATACGTGAAGAAAGATGTGATTATTTGTGTATCTGAGAGGAAAGGGGAGAATAAAAGAGGGTTTAAGGGCACAAAATCTGGAGCCAGAGTGACTCAGTAGGATCAAATCCCAGCTTTGTTACTTACTAGCTGTAAAATTTGTGGCAAGTCACCTTATCCCTCTGTTTCTGTGTTTCTTCACTTGTAAAATGGGAGATGTGATTGTAGTCTGCTGTCATAGAACTATTGTGATAAATAAATAGGTTATTACATGTGAAACACTTAGAGTCTACAATCCAATAAACACTATATAAATGGAGATACACTTTATTATCTGCAATAGACTGAATGTTTGTGTTCCCCCTAAAATTCACATGTTGAAACTCTAATCCTAACGTGATGGTACTAGAAGGTGGGGCCTTTAGGACATAATCAGGTCATAAAGGCATAGCCCTCATAATGGGATTAGTGCTATTATAAGAAGAATTCAGAATACTAGCTAGCTCTTTCTCCACCATGCAAGGATATAACCAGAAGTTGACAGTCTACATCCTGGAAGAGGGCCCTTACTAGAACTCAACTATGCTGGCACTCAGGTCTCAGGCTCCTAGTCTCCACAACTGTGAGATATAAATGTTTGTTGTTTAAGCCACCCAGTCTGTGGTAATTTGTTATAGCATGCCAAACTACAACAGTATTCAAATTCTTGCTTTCTGAAATAAGAACTTGAGTAGATTAAGATAAATTTTCTGAGAATTCCCTACTATCCAAATTCAGGAACCAGAATAAATTTGAAGAGAGAGAGATACTTTTGCTGCTTATTATAGCTCAGCCTCTCTTCGTGTGCCAGACACTATGCTATGTGATTTACATGTAAGAATAAACCAACCTTCTGAAGTAAGCATAATTATTATTCCTAGTTTTCAGCTATGGAAACTGAGGCACACAGAAGTTAAGTGATTTGCCTGAAATTACTCAGTAGGTGGCAGCAGCAGGATTTGAACCAAGATTTGCTCTGACTCCAGACCATCATCATTGCTACCTAAGTCTGTCAAGGATACCGTCTCTTCTCCTCTTTTGGCCTCAGATACCAGGTGAGGGCAGTTTCTCTACCTACTGAGAGTTAAAAAGAATAAACAAGCAAGGATAGCCACTGCTCACTGCTGAATTTTCTCTTCTCTGCCCCTTTCCCTAGGTGTTTTGAGAAGTTCTTGTGTCATAGGAAAGCCATTTTCGGATTTCTAAAGTGGCAAGTAAAAATACTGTGGGTTTTTCTTAAGATCTTAGAAAAATCTTCCATTATTGGCCTATTTTCTGAGGGGTGGGTGTGGAAGCTGATGAGACAACTTAAGATCATGAACCTAAATAACACAAAATTTATGATAGCAGCATGTAGGATGAGGAATGCTGAACATCTATTGCTTTTTTCCACAGACATTTATTGACTTGGTCTAACAGCCTCCTTGGAGGACTGTTGTCTCAAAAAGAAGTCCAGTTAAAAATGTTGTACTGTATATGGGATTCATGCTTAATGAGTAGATTTTAGCCGCACTTGCCACAAAAAAGCGCATAACTATATAAGATAATGGATATGTTAATTTTTTACTATAGTAACATTTTTACTATTTATGCCATAACATCATATTGTATACTTTGAATATACATGATAAAATTTACTTATATGAAAAAGACCATCAAACTGTATGTCAGTAAAAATGGTGGACTAGGGAAACTTAAGTGTCCATCACTCTCCTGAAACACCAAAAACATCCTACAGAAGCCATCAGAACGAACCTCATGCCAAGTCTGGGAAATAGTCTAAGGTTTACAACAACAAAGGCAACACTTCACAGGAGAAAGGCAACTTTGTTTGTGGGAGGTCTTTGAGGCATTTTAATTCACCCTAGACCCACTTCCTTCTTGGATTCAGTGCTGATCTTGAAGATGGCGGCCACCATTCAAGGATGACTACCAGGTTCCAGAGGGAGCAAAGCAGAACTTGTTCCCAAATAGTTGAGTTTGTCTGTTTTTGACCTCTCTGGGGTTTCCCTGAAAGAATGATGGAAAGGTCTCCCTTAGTTTTGCCTAAGTTGGAAATCTATTAGGGCAGAGTGGTTTCATGGAGGATGTTCTCTGAAAACGTTGAAAGACAAATGAAAAATTTGCTACAATCTAGGGCAAAAAATAAGTTGGAAGAAACAATAGACATGCTAAAATCCTGGAAGGAAAACCTAGGAAGTGAGATTTGTTTTGGGGAGAGTAAGGCTTTGAAATAGGTCTTGTGTATACTCTGGAATTTAGAAAGCCACATGCATGTCCAGGGCAGAGTATAGATTCAGAAAAGACCCAAGAAGAACATAGCTTTCAATGCTAGATAATGTTTAGATTCAGTGTAATCAGGAAGTGACGGCTAAGACAGAGTTGTAAATGGCCTGGCTAGGCATAGAAGGAAGACTCCAACATAGAGCCAATGTGCAGAAAACTGGAGTTTTTTCTTCTTTTCCCTTTTCCCACCATTTCTTTCTTCACAGGAGAAAAAGAAAACTGTAGACCAATATTCTGTATGAATATAGAAGCAAAAATTCTTAACAAAATACTAGTGAACCAAATTCAACAGCATTTAAAAAGGATTAACATCATAACAAAAAGATTTATCCTAGGAATGTGAGGGTTTTCAACATATGAAAACCTATCAATGGAATATATCACATTAATAGAATGAAGGGAAGAAAACACTGCATGATCATCTTGATTAATGGAAAAAAGGCATTTAGCAAAATCCAATTCCCTTTCATAGCAAACACACAGAACAATTAGAACTAGAAGAAAACTTCCTCAACATTCTAAAGGGCATGTATGAAAACTCACAGGTAACATGGCATTAAATGATGAAAGACTGAAAGCTCTACCCCCTTAAGAAAAGAAACAAGACAAAAATGCCTGCTTTCACCACACTTTTATTTTTCTTCTAAAAAAACACGGGATACATGTACAAGAATGTACAGGTTTGTTACATAGGTATACATGTGCCATGGTGGTTTGTTGTATCTATTGACCCATCCTCTAAGTTTCCTCCCCTCACCCCCCCACCACCCAACAGGCCCTGGTGTGTGTTTTTCCTTTCTCTGTGTCCATGTGTTCTCATTGTTCAATTCCCACTTATGAGTGAGAACATGCAGTATTTGGTTTTCTGTTCCTGTGTTAGTTTGCTGAGAATGATGGATTCCAGCTTCATCTATGTCCCTGCAAAGGACATGATCTCATTCCTTTTTATGGCTGCATAGTATTCCATGGTGTCTATGTACCACATTTTCTTTATCCAGTCTACCATTGATGGGCATTTGGGTTGGTTGCATGTCTTTGCTATTGTAAATAGTGCTGCAATAAACATACATGTGCATGTATCTTTATAGTAGAATGATTTATATTCCTTTTGGTATGTACCCAGTAATGGGATGGCTGGGTCAAATGATATTTCTGGTTCTAAATCCTAGAGGAATTGCCATACTGTCTTCCACAATGGTTGAAGCAATTTACATTCCCCACTGACAGTGTAAAAGTTTACCTATTTTGCCACAGCCTCACCAGCATCTATTGTTTCCCGACTTTTTAGTAATTGCCATTCTGACTGGTGTGAGATAGTATCTCATTGTGGTTTTGATTTGCCTTTCTCTGATGACCAGTGATGTTGAACTTCTTTTCATATGTTTGGTGGTCACATAAATGTCTTCTTTTGAGAAGTGTCTTTTCATATCCTTTGCTCACTTTTTGATGGGGTTGTTTGTTTTATTCTTGTAAATTTAAGTTCCTTGTAGATTTTGGATGTTAGACCTCTGTCAAATGGGTAATTGCAAAATTTTTCTCCCATTCTGTAGGTTGCCAGTTCACTCTGATGATAGTTTCTTTTGCTGTGCAGAAGCTTTTTAGTTTAATTGGATCCTGTTTATCAATTTTGGCTTTTTATGCAATTGCTTTTGGGGTTTTTGTCATGAAGTCTTTGCCCATGCTTATGTCCTGAATGGTATTGCCTAGGTTTTCTTCTAGAGTTTTTATGGTTTTGGGTTTTACACTTAAGTCTTTAATCCATCTTGAGTTAATTTTTGTATAAGGTGTAAAGAAGAGGTCCAGTTTCAGTTTTCTGCATATGGCTAGCCAGTTTTCTCAGCACCATTTACTAAATAGGAGATCCTCTCCCCACTGCTTGTTTTTGGCAGGTTTGTCGAAGATCAGATGGTTGTAGATGTGTGA
>NW_012118844.1:410126-448815 GCF_000951035.1 Colobus angolensis palliatus
CCCGATTTTCCAGGTGTTGTGTGTCTCAGTTCCCCTGGTTAGGAAAAGGGATTCCCTTCCCCCTTGCACTTCCTAGGTGAGGCGATGCCTCCCCCTGCTTCAGCTCTCGCTGGTCGGGCCGCCACAGCTGACCAGCACCGATTGTCCGGCACTCACTAGTGAGATGACCCCAGTACCTCAGTTGAAAATGCAGAAATCACCGGTCTTCTGTGTCCTTAGCGCTGGGAGTTGGAGACTGGAGCTGTTCCTATTCGGCCATCTTGCTCCGCCCCCCCCAAAATAGTTTTTTTCTAATTCTGTTGAGAATGTCAATGGTAGTTTGATGGGAGTAGCATTTAATCTATAAATTACTTTGAGCAGTATGGCCATTTTCATGATATTGATTCTTCTTATCCATGAGCATGGAATATTTTTCCATTTGTTTGTGTCTTCTTTTATTTCCTTTAGCAGTGGTTTGTAGTTCTCCTTGAAGAGGTCCTTCACATCCTTTGTTAGCTGTATTCCTAGGTACTTTATTCTCTTTGTAACGATTGTGAATGGGAGTTCATTCATGATTTGGCTCTCTGCTTGTCTATTGTTGGTGTAAAGGAATGCTTGTGATTTTTGCACATTGATTTTTTATCCTGAGGCTTTGCTGAAGTTGTTTATCAGTTTAAGGAGTTTTGGGGCAGAGATGATGGGGTTTTCTAAATATACAACCATGTCATCCCTAAGAGAGACAATTTGACTTCCTCTCTTCCTATTTGAATACCCTCTATTTCTTTCTCTTACCTGATTGCCCTGGCCAGAACTTCCAATACTATGCTGAATAGGAGTGGTGAGAGAGGGCATCCCTGTCTTGTACCAGATTTCAAAGGGAGTGCTTCCAACTTTTGCCCATTCGATGATATTGACTGTGGGTTTGTCATCAATAGCTCTTATTATTCTGAGATATGTTCCATCAATATCTAGTTTATTGAGAGTTTTTGACATGAAGGGATGTTGAATTTTATCAAAGGCCTTTTCTGCACCTATTGAGATAATCATGTGGTTTTTGTCTTTGGTTCTGTTTATGTTTTGATTTTTTCTTTGGTTCTGATTCCATTTACTGATTTGCACATGTTGAACTAGCCTTGCATCCATGGGATGAAGCTGACTTGATCGTGGTGGATAAGTTTTTTGATGTGCTGATTGATTTAGTTTGCCAGTATTTTATTGAGGATTTTCGCATCCATGTTCATCAGGGATATTAGCCTGAAGTGTTCTATTTTTGTTGTGTCTCTTCTCGGTTTTAGTATCAGGATGATGCTGACTTCATAAAATGAGTTAGGGAGGAGTCCTTCAGTTTCAATTATTTGGAATTGTTTCAGAAGTAATGGTACCAGCTCTTTTTTGTATTTCTGGTAGAATTCAGCAGTTAGTCCATCTGGTCCTGGGCTTTATTTGCTTGATAGGCTATTAATTACTGCCTCAATTTCAAAACTTGTTATTGGTCTATCCAGGAATTCGATTTCTTCCTGGTTTAGTCTTGGGAGGGTATATGTGTTTAGCAGTTTATCCATTTCTCCTAGATTTTCTAGTTTATTTGCATAGAGGTGTTTATAGTATTCTCTGATGGCAATTTATATTTCCGTGGCATCAGTGGTGATATCCCCTTTATCATTTTTTATTGTGTGTATTTGATTCTTCTATCTTTTCTTCTTTATTTGTCTAGCTAGTGGCCCATTTTGTTAATTTTTTCAAAAAAATCAGCTCCTGGATTCATCGATTTTTTTTTTTTTGCAGGGTTTTTTGTGTTTCTATCTCCTTCAGTTCTTCTCTGATATTCGTTATTTCTTGTCTTCTTCTACTTTTTGGATTAGTTTGTTCTTGCCTCTCTAGCTCTTTAATTGTGATCTTATGGTGTCAATTTGAGATCTTTCAAGCCTCTGATGTGGGCATTTAGTGTCATAAATTTCCCGCTTAACATTGCTTTTGCTGTGTCACAAAGATTATGGTACATTGTCTCTTTGTTCTTGTTGGTTTCAAAGAACATCTTGATTTCTGTCTAAATTTCATTATTTACCTAGGAGTCACTCAGGAGCAGGTTGTTCAATTTCCATGGAATTGTGTGGTTTTTAGTGAGTTTCTTAATCCTGAGTTCTAATTTGATTGCACTGTGGTCTGAGAGACTGTTTTGATTTCCGTTCTTTTGCATTTGCTGAGGAGTGTTTCACTTCCATTTATGTGGTCAATTTTAGAATAAGTGCCATGCGGCACTGAGAAGAATGTAGATTCTGTCGATTTGGAGTAGAGAGTTCTGTAGATGTCTACTAGGTCCACTTGATCCAGAGCTGGATTCAAGTCCTGAATATCCTTGTTAATTTTCTGTCTCGTTGATCTGTCTAATACTGACAGTGCGGTGTGAAATTCTCCCACTATCATTGTGTGGGAGTCGAAGTCTGTAGGTCTCTGAGAACTTGTTTTACAAATCTGGGTGAATTGGGTGAATATATATTTAGAATAGTTAGTTCTTCTTGTTGAATTGTTCCCTTTACCATTATGTAATGCCCTTCTTTGTCTTTTTTGATCTTTGTTGGTTTGAAGTCTGTTCTGTCAGAGACTAAGATTGCAACCCCTGCTTTTTTTTTTCTTTCCATTTGCTTGGTAAAATTTCCTCCATCCCTTTATTTCACTCTCACCACTTTTATTCAACATATTTCTACAAGCTCTAGCCAAAAAAAAAAAAAAACCAGATGAATAAATTAAACACATCCAAATAGGAAAAGAAAAAGTAAAACTCCCTCTTCCCAATGACATGATGTTATATATGGAACATCCTAAACAATCTACCAGAAAAAAAAAAAAAATCCCTATTAGGGTTAATAAGGAAATTCAGCAAAGTTTCAGGATAGAAGATAAACACACAAAAAAAACTGTACTTCTATACACTATAATGAGTAACCCAAAAAGGAAATTAAAAAAAAAAAATCAACTGGTAAAATCACAACGTTATAGTGGCTATTATCAAAAAGCCAAAAATAACAAATGCTGGTGGGGATGTAGAAAAAAGGGAATGCTTGCACTCTGTGGAAAGGAATGTAAATTAGTACAGCCATTATGGAAAACAGTATGGAAGTCCCTCAAAAAGTAAAAAATAGAATTACCCAAGATCCAGCAATTCCACTTCTGGGTATATATCCAAAGCCATGAAAATCAGTATGTCAAAGAAATTTCTGTGCTACTGTTTTATTGCAACATTATTCACAATAGCCAAGATATAAAATCAATCTAAGCCATTAATAGATAAATGGACAAGGAAAATGTTTTATACACACACACAAACACACATGACACACACACACACACAAGCAATAGAATAGTATTCAACCTTAAGAATAAGGAAATCCTGTTATTTGTGACAGCATGGATGAACCTGGAGAAAACTGTGCTAAATGAAATAAGCCAAGCACAGAAAGACAAATACTCCATGATTTCACTTATACATGGAGTCTAAATAAGTTGAACTCATAGAAGCAGAGAGTAGAATGGTGGTTTCCAAGGGCTACAGTTCGGGGGTTGGGAACGGGAAGATGTTGGTCAGAGTACAAAATTTCAGTTAAACAGGATAAATAAATTCTGGAGGTCTACTGTACAGCATAGTGACTATAGTTAATAATAATGTATTATATATTTGAAAATTACAAAAAATGTGATCTTAAATGTTCTCACAACAAAAAATAAGCATGTGAGGTGAGAGATATGTCAATTAGCTTGATATAACCATTTCACTATGAATTAATATACCAAAACATCATGTTTGACACTGTAAATATATAAAAGCTTTATTTGGCAACTATAATTTATTTTTTTTGAGACAGAGTCTTGCCCTGTTGCCCAGGCTTGAGTGCAGTGGTGCGATCTCAGCTCACTGCAACCTCTGCCTCCTGGATTCAAGCAATTCTCCTGCCTCAGCCTCCCGAGTAGCTGGGATTACAGGCATATGCCACCATGACTGGCTAATTTTTGTATTCTTAGTAGCGGTGGGGTTTCACCATGTTGGCCAAGCTGGTTTCAAACCCCTGACCTCAAGTGATCCATGTGCCTTGGCCTGCCAAAGTGCTGGGATTATAGGCATAAGCCACCACACCCAGTGAACTATAATTTTTCTTAAAAAGAATTAAAAACCCAATTCAACTTATAATAGCATCATAAATAAACTACTTACGAACACATTTAACCAAGGAGGTGTATAATTTGTACACTAAAATCTACAAAACACTGTTAAGAGAAATTGAAGAAGATTTAAGTAAATGGAAAGACATCTCATTTTCATGGATTGGGAAAACAAATATTGCTAAGATGACAAAACTGCTGAAACTGATCTACAAATCAGACGTAATCCCTTTAAAAATCAGGCAGATTTTTTTGCAGAAATAGAAAAAGCTAATCCTAAAACTCATTTGGCAGAATAAGGAACCCAGAAGAGCCAAAATAATATTGAAAAATAACAAAGTTGGTAGACTCACACTTCCAGATTTCAAAACTTGCTACAAAGCTATATTAATCAAGACAGCGTGGTACTGGCATAAGAGTCAAAGCCCAAATCCGTACAATGGCCCACGAGGGCCTTCATGATCTGGCACCCCATTACCACCATGGTGTCATCTATTTAATATAACAAACTCTGGATCTGGCACTCCTGATCCATCTGAACTTACTTTACTGTTTCTTTTACCCATAGCATTGATCAACTACTAAAATAGTATATAATTAATTCATTACATTTATTATTTATTTCTGTTTCCCCCCCACCCCAGAGTGTGTGATCCATCAGGTAAAACTTTTTTTGGTTTGTCTTATTTACTACTGCAACACAAGAGCCTCGAATTGTACCTGGCACAGGCTTAATAAATACTTTTGAAATGAATAAGTATTCACACGGCTTACTTCATTTCCTGCAGGTGTCTATTCAAATGTCACCTATTAGGAAGGCCTTTCCTGACCACGATATATAAAATAGCAACTCCCTCATACCAAGCACTCCCTATTCCTTGTATATGCTTCATTATTTTATCCCACTTGTCATCGCCCAGCATATTAGTTTTTTTCTTATTGTCTGTCTCTCTCCATTACATGTAAGATTCGTGAGAGCAGGGGCTTTGTTTTGTTCAGCACTGCTCTCTAGAACCAAGTATAGTACTTGATACTTAATAAACACTGAATAAATATCTAATGAAATAATAAACCCCACAGATGCAGAGAGATTTTCTTAATATATAAACAACTCCTACAAATCAATAAAATACCAACAACTCAATGGAAAAATCAGCAAAAGACAGAACAGAAAACATAAATAGCTTTCAAATATATGAAATCCTATATATCTAAACCTTAATACATAAAAAGGAAATGCAAATGGATACTTCTAAGAGACAATATTTTTAACCCTCAGATTATGAAAATTTATATTTGTACATATACAAAAGGTATATATATATATATATAATATGTATATACATTATACGTAATATAAATTAAACACTCTTAGGCTGTATATGAGGAACAGTAATAACATCTAATACATAGCACTTACACTGTTCCAGGTATAATTCTTAAAACATTACAAATATTAACTCATTTAATCCTCACAATGATCCCATGAGGTACGCTAAATGTTATGATCTCTGTTTTACGGATGATTCAACTGAGGCACAGAGAAGTTAGATAACTTGCATAAAACTACGCAGCTACTAAATTGCAGAGCAATGATTTGAAACTAGGCAACCTAGCTGTAGATTCCAGGTATTTAAGTACTATGTATAACTCTCGACAAGTACGCACAGGTATTTTCAGAAACTATAAATTGGTACCACCTTATTGGAGGGAAACTTTTAAGTGTCCATAAAAGTTTAAATGAGTTTTTGCATTTCTACTAGCATTGAATGGGAGTTGTTGTTGTACCACATCCTTGTCAGTGGTAGGTGTTGTCAGTGCTTTGGAGTTTAGCCATTCTAGTATGTGTATAGTGGTATTCCATTGTTTTAATTTGCAATTCCCTAATGATAAATGATGTCAATCATCTTTTCATATGCTTTATAATTTTCAAATCGAGTTGTCTTCTTATTGTTGAGATTTAAGGGTTCTTTGTGTATTTTGGATACCAGTTCTTTATCAGATATGTTTTAAAAATATTTTCTGCCAGTCTGTGGCTTTTTTATTTTCTTAACAATATCTTTCACAAAGTAGAAGTTGTAAATTTTAGCAATTACCAATTTTTTCTTTCATGTATCATGCTTATGGCGTTGTATCTAAAAAGTCATCACCAAACCCAAGATCACCTACACTTTATCCTACATTATCTTCTAGGAGCTTAATCATTTTACATTTTACCTTTAGGTCTATGGTGCATTTTGAGTTAATTTTTATGAAGAATGTAATGTGTAATATCTATGTCTAGATTATAATTCTTTTTTTTTTTTTTTGAGACAGAGTCTCACTCTGTCACCCAGGTACCCAGGCTGGAGTGCAGTGGCGCAATCCTGGCTCACCGTAACCTCTGTCTCCCGGGTTCAAGCCATTCTCACGCTTCAGCCTCCCAAGTAGCTGGGATTACAGGCTTGTGCCACCACGTCCAGCTAATTTTTGTATGTTTAGTAGACACAGGGTTTGTCATGTTGACCCGGCTTGTCTCGAATTCCTGGCCTCAAGTGATCCACTCACCTCAGCCTCGCATAATGCTAGGATTACAGGCGTGAGCCACCAGGCCCACCCTTTTGCATGAGGGTGTCCAGTTGTTCTAGCACCACTTGTTGAAAGGACTATCTTTTCTCCATTGAATTGCTTTTGCTCCCTGATCAAAAATCAGTCGACTATATTCATGTGGGTCTATTTCTGGACTCTATTCTGTTCCACTGATCTATTTGTCTATTCTTTGACCAATAACTCGTTGTATTGATTACTATAGCTTTATGGTAAGTCTTGACGTCAGGTAGCTCTAGTCTTCCAACAAAATGTCCATAAAATAACTTGCTGAAATCTTGATTGAGATTGCATTTAATCTATAGATTAAGATGGAAAAGACTGACATCTTGACAATATTGAATCTTTCTATCCATTTACATGGACTATTTCTCCATTCATTTAGAATCTTCTTTATTTCATGAATGTTGTATAGTTTTCCTCATATAGATCTTGTATAAAATGAATTTTAATCCCAGTTGTATTGCTATTCTCTAAGGTATCCAGCATCAAAGCCTTAGAGATGATTTCAGTGCTTGTCACTCAGTCCTTACCTCATTCACTGACAAGTCCTATACATACTGGTTTCTAAATAACTTGAATTCATCTGCTTTTCTCCATGTCTACTGACAGCACCTTAATTAAGGCCACCATCATCTATCATCTGGAAGACTATGATAGACTTTTGCCTAGTATCCCTATTTTCACTCATGCCATTTTTATTTCCACCACTTATGGCAGTTAATCACTTGTTTCTAAACTGAAAATTTTCTTAAAATAAGTATAGATTCATATGCATTTGTTACAGTAACATCTAGTATATCTACTACCCCGTTTTTTCCAATGATAGCATCTTCTTATAAAACTGTAGTATGATGCCCCAACTATAATACTGACATTGATACAATCTACCAATCTTATTTAGATTTCTCCAGTTTGACTTGTATTCATTTGTGTGGGTATGAGGGTATTTAGTTGTATACAATTTTATGACATGTGTAGGTTGATGTATCCACCACTGTGATCAAAATAACGGACAGTTCTATTCCCAAAAAAATCCCTTGCGTTACCCTTTTACAACTACATCTGTCTCCCTCTCTGCCCATCTCCCCATCCCTAGGCACTGGAATGACTAATCTGTTCATTTCTAAAATTTTACCATTCCAAGAACATCATATAAATGCACTTTTCCTCTTGGGATTAGCCTTATTCACTTAGTGTAAGTCTCTGGAGATTCGTCCAAGATGTGGTATGCATCAGTAGTGCATTTCTTCTTATTACTGAGTAGTATTGCATGATATGGATGTACCACAGTCTGTTTAAGCACTTATCCAGTGAAGGACATTTGTGTTTTTATTTTTCCAATTTAGGGCTATAATGAATAAAGCTTCTATAAACTTTGGTGTGCAGGTTTTTGTGTGGACATACATTTTTCATTTCTTTAGAATAAATCCTCAAGAGTATGACTGCAGATCACATGGTGTTTCTTTTCTAAGAAACTGCCAAACTGTTTCAAAGAGAGGTTGTACCATTTAATATTCCCACCAGCAATAAATAAGGGAGCTAGGTTCTCCATATCCTCCCCAGCGTTTAGTGATGTCACTAGTTTTTGTTTTTCTAATTCCGACAGATGTGCAGTAATATTGCATTACGTGTGGTTTTAATTTGCATTTCCCTAATGGCTAGAGATGTTTTCATTGCTATTTTACTGCCAACTGCATATCCTTCTTGGTGACATGTCCTTGGTCATCATGTAATTGAATTGTTTGTATTTTTAGGATTGAGATTTGAGAGTTTTTGTTGTTGTTGTTGTTGCTGGTGGTGGTGGTGTTTTGAGACAGTCTCACTCTGTCGCCCAGGCTGGAGTGCAGTAGTGTGATCTCTGCTCACTGCAACCTCCGCCTCCCGGGTTCAAACAATTCTCTGCCTCAGCCTCCCAAGTAGCTGGGATTACAGGTGCCCGCCACTACGCCCAGATAATTCTTGTATTTTTAGTAGAGATGGGGTTTCACCATCTTGGCCAGGCTGGTCTTGAATGTCTGACTTTGTGAGCCACCACAGCCAGATGAATTGAGAGTTCTTCATACATTCTAGATACTAGTCCTTTGTCAAGTATGTGGATTGCAGATATTTTCTCCAAGATTGTAGCTTGTCTTTTTAATTTTCACAACAGGATATTTCACACAGCAAAAATCTTTACATTTTGATGAAGTCCAATTTATCACTTTTTCCTTTTATGGATTGTGCTTTTAGTTTCAAAACTAAAAATTCTTCACTAAGTCTTGTTCCCAAAGATTTTTCTCCCACGTTTTCTTCTAAAATTGTCTTTGTTTTACATTTTACATTTAAATCTATGATCCAGCATTGTTATAAACATTAAATAAAAATAGGTGTTTAAAGCTAGACATGGTGGCTCATGTCTGTAATACCAGCGTCTTGGGAGGCCAAGGTGGGAGGATCGCTTGAGGCCAGAAGTTTAAGACCAACCTGATCAACACAATTAGACCCAAGTTACACATAAAGAAAAAAAAAAAAAAAAAAGAAAAAAGTTGCCAGGCATGGTGGCACATGCCTGTAGTCCCAACTATTAAGGAAGCTAAGGCAGGAGGATTTCTTGAGCCCAGAAGTTTGAGGCTACAGTGAACTGTGATCATGCCACTGCACTCCAGCCTGGATGACAGGGCAAGATCCTGTCTCTAAGGGGAAAAAAAAAGTATTTAAAAAATAAATCTATGATCCATTTTGCATTAATGTTTGTGTAATGTGTGAGGTTCAAGTCAAAGTTTCTTTTATCTTTTTGTCTGTGGATATCACAATGTTTCAGGACCATTTATTGAAAAGGCTATCTTTCCTCTATTGAATTGGATACATTTGTGTCGGCCCATTTCTGGGTTCTCTATTTCCTTCCATTAATTCATATGCCTGTCGTTCTGCCAATCATGACACTGTCATGATTCCTCTATTTATATAGTGAGCCTTAATATCAGATAGAAGGGTTTCTTTTACTTTATTTTTTTTTTCACAAGATTGTTAAAGCTGTTATATGGACTGTGACTTTCCATTTACATTTTAGAATAAGTAGGTCTATGTCTAAAATGAAACTGTGCTGGAATTTTGATAGAAATTGCACTAAACCTTTAGATGAATCTGGAGGAAATTAACATCTTTATAATGCTGACACTTTCAATCCATAAATATAGTATGTTCTTCCATTTTTAGATTTTTTTGATATCTTTTACCAGCATTTTGTAATGTTCAGTATATAGATCCTTTATGTATTTTGCTAAGTGTTTATACAGATTTTCATTGGCATGACTGTAAATTATATCTTTAGATTTTGATTTCCACATGTTAGTTGCTAGCATTTAGAAATGTTAATTGACTTTTGCGTGTTGATCTCATATACTCATATACTGTTACCTTGTTGAAATTATTTATTAGTTCTGGGAATTCTTTTCTAGACTTCTTGAGATTTTCTATACATACAGTCACATCATTTGAAAGTAGAAGTTTACTTTTCTTTTTTCCAGTCCGTATGCCTTTTATTGTATTTTCTTGCTTTATTGTGCTGGCTAAATCTTCTAATATTATGTTTTAAAAAATGAGAACAAACAATCATTGATTTATATCATCATGTGATTTTTCTTCTTAACTTGATATGGTGGATAGCATAGATAGATTTTTGAATATTGAATTAATCTTGCCTCCCTTGTATAAATTCCACTTTGTCATAGAACAACGTCAATGGGATTGCTTGCTTCTGATTTGACCTCACATCACTTCTCGTGGATTAGATGTCAGATCCTCCACTAGGGACACCTTTAATGTGGCTACAACCTAAGACTACCTCTGCATAGTTTAAGAGAGCCTGCTTTACAAATATGTCCTCTTTATTCTGCCTTATCAGTGTCTTCTTCTCCATTGGTCCCTTAGCATACAACATGCTCTGATTTTGAGTATCCGAAAATAACCTTCCCTTATGGCTGCTACTTTTTTTTTTTTCTGAATTACTGTCACCTGTATCCCTCTTATTCCATCATTCATGTTGAAAGAGTTGCTTTTTCTTTACTGTCTCTACTGCCCCACCCTCACTACTTAGGCTCTTATCTAATTCATTCCTAGTTCTCTGCTGTCTCTTAAAGTAAACTCCCAATGGTCTCATATCTCTCTTTTATCTTTATTTCATTTGACCCCATGAAATACTCTTCCACTTTCAAATTATCCTGCCTCCCTTGGCTTCTTGGACAGTGTACTCCTTATTTCATTCTATCCATTCCTTCAGACTCCTTTGCTAGATTCCTTCTCAAATTATCAGACCTCTAACTTTAAACTTTCTGAAACTCTCAGAAAGTACCACCAATGTTTTGCAGCTAGATACTAAAAATATAGCTTTGGATTTAGCAGCTCTCCTGAGCTTTCCCTTGTTTCTAACTGCCTCAAACATTTCCATCTCCATTCTTTCTCCAGAGAAGAGTAATGGGTACTTGCCCTTTGCTAGATACTGTGCTAAGTACTTTTTATAAGTCTTCCCATTTAATCCTCTCATGAATCCCATAAGGCAAATATTAACATCCCAAATCTACAGATGTGAAAACTGAAAATCACAGGAAAAATTCTTTACCAAAAGCTGCACAATGTAAATAAGTCAGAATTTAAAGCCAAGCAGTTCTTAAAAAATAGATTAAGAATAATAATAGATAAGGAAGGTGGAAGGAAACAGTTGAAGGTAATGGCTATGTTCACAATATAGATTTTGGTGATACTTTCATGGGTGTATACCTATCTCCAAACTCCTTGAGTTGTATACATTAAATATGTACAGTTTATTGTACATTAAACATACCTCAATAAAGTATGTTAAAAATAAAGCCAAGCATTTCTAATTTCTATTGCTATATTCTTTTTGAATACACAAAATGACAACTTAACGTCAATATGTATGAAACCAAATTCATGATTCCCCTTTACCCCCAAACCAATTATTCCTCCAGCTTTTTATATTTCTGCTAATAATGCCATCATTGGCTCAGTCTACTATGCTGGAAATTCTGGAGTCATTCTCAACTTCTTTCTTTTCCTCTCTGTCTGTATCCAACCAGTGAAACTATCTGGCACTGCCTTTTCACTCTCTCCCATCTGCCCTTTTTCTTTGCAAATTAACTTCTACCACCCTAATCTAGGCATCTCAGTTTGCTACTGAGTTGGTTTTCTAGTCTTTAGTCTCACCTACCTTCCATTTGCCCGTCCAGTCCATTTGACCATCTTCCTATAAGGCAAGTTCCATCCATCTCTAACCTCTGCTCCTTCATCTGTCAATGAAAGGATTGACTGGATGACAATTGAGGCTCCCAACTTTTTCATCACCCAATACCCCTTTTGTTTTGTTTTCAATCTATAGGGCCCTTGACTATAAAAATTTTTCTAACGTCAAAATTTTTATTGCCAGGTGTGGTGGCTCATGCCTGTAATCACAGCACTTTGGGAGGCTGAGGGGGGGCATCACCTGAAATCAGGAGTTCGAGACCAGCCTGGCCAACATGGTGACACCCCATATCTACTAAAAATACAAAAATTAGCCAGGTGTGGTGGCCTGTGCCTATAGTCCCAGCTACTCAGGAGGCTGAGGCAAGAGAATTGCTTGAACCCAGGAGGCAGAGGTTACAGTGAGCTGAAATCATGCCACTACACTCCAACCTGGGCGACAGAGTGAGACTCTGTCTAAAAAAAAAAAAAAGTTTTTATTTGTTAAGGATCAATTAGCTTGTTTTGCCATTTAAAAAACATGGAAACATGACTTCATAACCACCAATCAATTCTTCTGATCAATGTCCCATTTGATTAATTCTAGCCCAAAGCAAATAATACTGACACTGTGGTTGATCTGTATAGCCTTATTATAGAGAAATACAGTGGTTCCTTTAGGCTTTCTGAAATCTTCATAATCCATCCAGAACCCGCAGTGTGGTTGCCCATGCTCCCTGGCTAGTCATCACTGGGTGAGTAATCTTTAAGCAATCTCCCAGCCTAGTCAATCTGTGATTCCTAAAATACAGTGCTGATCGTGTAACGAGCAACCCCCGCCCCACTTCCCCCTCCCCCCGCCATTGATCATTCTGTAAAGGCTCCCCATTGCCTCTTAAATTAACTATAAACTGCTTAGCCTGGAATTCAAAGCCTGCCATGCTCCAGCCCTAACATAATAGTCTTTTTTTTCTAATTGTGAGCTGACAGCCATGCTTGCATGAGCAACAAACTATTAAGCCTGAGCATACATGCAGAGTTTACTGTTCTAATCACAAATAAAAGTGACGACAAAGTTAATCTAACACATATTTAATGATACACCTAATAGTTATTTTGTTGGATGGGAATTAGTAATAAATGGTAAGCAGTTCGCATAAATGATTGTAATTAGTATTGCTTTTCCACATTCAGACCAATTTTTCTAGTTTCCTTCCTTACTATTAGTTTTCCAGCATCCCTAATCAACATCAGTTCTGACAATGCTCCCTGATACCATGTACCATTTAATCATCATCATCACATACATGCACACACTCTTCCATACATTATGAGACAAAAGGTCCTGGCTCTTCCACTCCAGCAGCTGAGGTTTTGCAGTGCCCCCACTCCTTCTGCCTCCTGCCACCTGTCCCCCATGATAGGTCACTTGCTTTGTCTCCTTCCTTCCACCTGGCCCCCTCTTCTACTTATCCCTATATCTGAGGGTGCTCTGAGTGGTTCATCCTTACTCCAGTATCAGAAGGCTCAAGGCTATGGAAATTCAGTCCCTTACAATGGGGTTGCTTCAGAGAAAGAACTAGGGGCTATGGCATGTTCACTCAGTTGTGTTGTGGGGATCAATAACAGAAGAGTCTTTCAGGGTTGTCAGTACTATATAAAAGCATTATAAAGGTAAGTGGCAGACACTAGGGGGCGGAGGTCTCAGGGAGGGGAGATATGGTTTCATCAGAATATGATCATGGCTATAACATTATAATTTCAAACATAGGTATTAAAATAAATGTAAATAAGATACCGATCATACAATTGTTTGAAAATATTCATGTAATTTTTTTTTTAAAAAAACCCTCCTCATATTTGCTATATTATATGCAAAGCCTCCTGAACCAGAATCAGGAGAGCTCAGGAGAGTGGCGGCTCGGGAGATTTCTCTTACTGGCTGATTTGTGACAGTGGACAAGCCAATGGCCTCTCCAGTTTTGCATCTGTAAAATGGGTTTTAATCCTAGTGGTGATGCTGTTCACCCAGATGCCCAGTCTCAAAACCCAGGAGACATCCTCAATGCCTATGACCCATACCTCATCTTACTGGCTGCCAAATCCTATACATAATGGCTCCTAAACAGCAATTTTATTTCCCTCTCTCCAACCCTACTGCCAGCACCTTAATTCAGGCCACCATTATCTCTCATCTGGATCACTGTGATGACCTTCTAACTAGTCTTATTTCCATTCATGTTATTTTTCAAATCCATTCTTTTTGTGGCAGCTAGAATGATCACTTATTAAATTGATGTAAAATTCATATAACATGAAATTAAGTATTTTAAATGTACAGTTCAAAGGTGTTTGGCACATTACCGATTTTGTGCAACCATCACCTTTATCTAATTCAAAAACATTTCATCAGCCCAAAACGAAACCCTATACACATTAATCATCCCCTGGAATCACCACCCATCCCCTCTCCTTCTCCCAACCCCTGGAAACCATGAACCTGCTTTTTGTCTCTATGGATTTGCCTATTATATATACTTCATATAAACAGAATTGTATAGTACAATGACCTCTTCTGTTTTCTTTCACTTAGCATAATGCTTATGAGGTTCATTCATGTTGTAATATATATCAGTACATCATTCTTTTTCATGGCTGAATAATATTTTTATATGACTATTCCACATTGTTTATCTATTCATCACTTGATAAACATTTGGGGTTTTTCCTACCCTGAGGTATTATGAATAGTGCTGCTATGAACATTCATGTGCATGTTTTTGTTTAAATACCTGCTTTCTATTCTCCTGGGTATGAGGTTTGGCATTCTGGGTCATATGGTAATTCTATGTTTCACTTTTTGGGACAAATGTTATAGTGTTTTTAAAAGTAGCAGCTGTATCATTTTGCAATCCCACCACCAGCTTGTTTGCCATTTATATATATTCCTTGGAGTACTGGATTCTATTTGAATTATTTTCCCACATTTTAATTGGGTTGTTTGGTTTTTTTTTTTGAGACAGAGTCTCACTCTGTCACCCAGGCTGGAGTGCAGTGGCGCGATCTAGGCTCACTGCAAGCTCCGTCTCCCAGGTTCACGCCATTCTCCTGCCTCAGCCTCCCAAGAAGCTGGGACTACAGGCACCCGCCACCATGCCTGGCTAATTTTTTTGTATTTTTAGTAGAGACGGGGTTTCACTGTGTTCGCCAGGATGGTCTCGATCTCCTGACCTCGTGATCCGCCCGCCTTGGCCTCCCAAAGTGCTGGGATTACAGGCGTGAGCCACCATGCCCGGCCTTGTTTTTTTTTTTAAAATATTTTTAATTTTTAATGTTTGTGGATACATAGTAGGTGTATATATTTATGGGACACATGAGATGTTTTGATAGAGGTATGCAATGTGAAATAAGCACATCATGGAGAATATTTCATTGTACTGTCTATATCTTGAATAGTTGTTGCAGTTATTGATTTTGATTGATTCATGGTAATATGGTTTGGCTGCATCACCCCCCAAATCTCATCTTAAATTCCCATGTGTTGTGGGAGGGACCTGGTGGGAAGTGGTTGAATCATGGGGGCAGGTCTTTCTCATGGTGTTCTCCTGATAGTGAATAAGTCTCAGGAGATAGGATGGTTTCATAAGGGGGAGTTTCCCTGTACAAGCTCTCTCTTTGCCTGCTGCCATCCATGTAAGATGTGACTTGTTTCTCTTTGCCTTCCACCATGATTGTGAGGTCTCCCCAGCCATGTGGAACTGTAAGTCCAATAAACTTCTTTCTTTTGTAAATTGCCCAGTCTTGGGTATGTCTCTATCAGCAGCAGGAAATCGGACTAACACACATGGTTTAGTCTTTCTACTGAGAATAAGAGTAGTTCACACACCACAGTTACAATGTTACAATAGTCTGTGTTTTTCTGTGTACATACTATTACCAGTAAGTCTTATATCTTCAGATGATTACCTATTGCTCATTAATATCCTTTTCTTTCTGATTGCAGTACTCCCTTTAGTATTTCTTGTAGGACAGGTCTCGTACGGATGAAATTCCTCAGCTTTTGTTTGTCTGGGAAAGTCTTTATTTCTCCTTAATCTTTGAATAATATTTTCACCAGATATACTATTCTAGGGTAATTTTTTTTTGCTTCAGCACTTTAAATATGTCATGCCACTCTCTCCTGGCATGTAAGGTTTCCACTGAGAAGTCTGCTTTCAGATGTATTGGCACTCCATTGTATGTTACTTGTTTCTTTTCTCTTTCTACTTTTAGGATCCTTTCTTCATCCTTGATCTTTGGGAGTTAGTTTATTACATGCCTAGAAGTAGCCTTCTTTAGGTTAAAGTTGCTTAATGTTCTATAACCTTCCTGTCCTGGATGTTGATATGTTTCTCTAGGTTTAGGAAGTTCTCTGTTATTATTTCTTTGAATATGTTTTCTGCCCCTATCACTTTCTCTACTTCATTAAGGCCAATAACACCTAGATTTGCCCTTTTGATATTATTTTCTAGGTTCTCTAGGCATGCTTCATTGTTCTTATTCTTTTTTCTTTCCTCTTCACTGTGTATTTTCAAGTAATCTATCTTCAAGCTTACTAATTCTTTCTTCTGCTTGATGAGTTCTGCTAATGAAACAGTCTGATGCATTTTTCAGTATGCCAGTTGAATTTTTCAGCTCCAAAATTTCAGCTTGATTTTTTCTAATTATTTGGATTTCTTTATTAGATTTATCTTATAGAATTCTGAATTCCTTTTCTGTGTTATCTTGAATTTCTTTGAGCTTCCTCAACACAGCTATTTTGAATTCTCTGTCTGAAATGTTACATATCTCTGTTTCTCCAGGATTGGTCCCTGGTGACTTATTTAGTTTATTTGTTTGAGGTCATGTTTTCAAGGATGGTACTTATACTAATAGATGTTCTTTGGTGTCTGGGCATTGAAGAATTAGGTATTCATTGTAGTCTTCACTGCCTGGGATTGTTTGTACCTGTCCTTCTTGGGAAGGCTTTCTAGATATTTGAAAGGACTTGGATGTGGTGCTCTAAGCTATATCTTTATGATCTTGGACAAGATTTTGGAGAATTCTCTGGATTACCAGCAAGAGACTTTTGTCCTCTTACCTTTCTTTGTCTCAAAGAAATGGAGTCTCTCTCTCTCTATTCTGAGCCACTTAAAGTTGGAGGTGGAGTGGACATGCCACCACCATGGCCACCACTGCTAGGACTGCACTGGGTCAGACCTGAAGTCAGCACAGTACTGGGTCTTACCCAAGGTCTGCTGTAACCACTCCCTGAATATGGCTTATGTTCAGTCACGGCCCTGGGGGTAGGCAATCAGCAGGTGGCAGAGCCAGCCAGTTTTGTGTTTTTCCCTTCAGGGTGGCAAGCTTCCCCAGGCCCTGGGTGGGTCCAGAGGTGCTATCTGGGAGTCATGGACTAGTCAAAAACCTTAGAAGTCTACCTGGTGTTCTGCTGTACTGCAGCTAAGCTGGCACTCAAACCATAAGACACAATCCTTCTCACTCTTCCTTCTCCTTTCCAAAGGCAGAGGAGCCTCACCCCATAGCCACCACAGGCCGCATGGGGTACTGCCAGACTACCACTGATGTTCCCTTAAGGCCAAAGGGCTTTTAAGTCAGCTTCTGGTAAATGCTGCCTGGCCTAGGACTCACCCTTCAGGAGAGTGAGCTCCCTTCTGGCCCAGGGCAGGTCCAGAAATACTGTGCAAGAGTCAAGGCTTGGAATCAGGGACCCCAAGAGCCCACTACATGTTTTATCTCCCTGTAGCCATGTGGTATCTAAAACCAGCAAGTCTCAGATGCTTACCTAAGGCCCTCGACACAGTACCTGGGTACTGCTGTTGGTTATTCAGGGACCAATGGCCTTTCAAATAGCAGGTGATAAATGCTGCCAGGATTGGGTTCTTCCCTTCAAGGCAGTGGGTTCCCTTGTGGCCCACAGTGTGTCTAGAAATGTCATCCCAGAGGTAGGGCCTGGAACGGGAGGCCTCATGACTCTGACTGCTGCCGTATCCTGCTGTGCTGAGCTAGTATCTAAAATGCAAGATAAAGTCCTCCCCTCTCTTTCATCTCCTCTCATTATTCGGAAGGAAGGGGTCTCCTTTGGAGCCACAAGCTATGCAGCCTGGGGTTAGGGGAGGGCGATGATAACACTCTCATAGCCACCCTGGCTGGTGTCTCAATAGGTTGTGTGCCCCACACCCCCAGTCCACTGTCTCTGGGCCCAGTTTAGCACTGGGACTCGCCTAGGAGTCACAGTCCCTGTGGCCTGGACTGCCTTTCAAGTTTACTTAGAGACCCAGAGCCCTTTGGCCCTCAGTGGCAAGGTTTGTGGAAAACTCAAGTTCCTACCACTGGGGCACTGGGAATAAAGATTCCCCTCTGGCTAGGGCTGGTTTAAATGCTCCCTCCATGGGTAGATGTCATCTGAGTTTGGTCAGATTTTCCTTTCTGCTCTAACAAGACAGCACTGAGTTCAATGCCTCACCATTTCTGTGCTCTCTTTCCCCCAGTACCCAGAGATGTGTCCATACCAGGCTGCCACTGTTGGGGTAGGGGGGATTGTTGGTGATTCATGACTGTTTTTTCTATTTCTTTAGTGCCTCTTTCAGTGATACAAAGTTAACATCAGGTCCTATAAGGGTTCCCCTAATTTTTGTTCTTATGAAGGTGTTTTTTCCTGTGTATGTAAGTATTAAGTTGGTGTACTTGCAGGGTGGATGATCCATAGAGCCTTCTATTCTGCCATCTTGCTCTGCTTGCCTGTCCTTGTTTTTCTTTGTTGATTTGTAAGAGGTCATAATCAATTATGGCTTACTAAACCCTTAATAGATATATGATTCACAAATATTTTCTTCCATTCCGTAGGTTGTTTTTTGACTATCTTGACAGTAACTTTTGAATCGCAAAAGCTGTGAATTTTGATGAATTCTAGCTTATCTACTTTTTAATTTTGTTGCTTATGTTTTGGTGACATATCTAAGAACCCATTGCCAAATCCAAGGTCATCAAGATTTACCTCTGTGTTTTCTTCTAAGAGTTTCATATTATTAGTTCTTACATATATGTCTTTCACCCATTTTGAGTTAATTTTTGTACATAGTGGGATCCAACTTCAGTCTTTTGCATGTGAATATCCAATTGTCCAGGTACCATTTATTGAAAAGATCATTCTTTCCTAATTGAATGGTCTTAAAACCCTTGTTTAAAATTAACTGGAGATATATATGTACATGATTATTTCTGGACTTTCAGTGCTATTTCATTGACTGTGTGTCTATCCATTTGCCAGTAGCATACTGTTTTGATTTCTGTAGCTTTGCAGTAAGTTTTCAAATTGGGAAATGTGAATCATTCAACATTATTTTTCTTTTTCAATATGGTCTTGGCTACTTGAAGTCCCTTGACTCTCTGCATGAGTTTTAGAATCTGCTCTTCCATTTCTGCAAAAAAAGATTATAAAAGGACTTTTGTAGCAATTGCAATGAATCTGATTAACTTGGGTAGCTTTGCCATTTTAACAATAGTAAGTCTACCAGTCCAAGAGCGTAGTACCCAATACTTAGTTTCTCAACTCTTACCCCTCTTCCTCCCTCCCCCTTCTAGTAGTCCCCAGTGTCTCTTATTGTCACCTTTAAGTCTGTAAATAACCAATGTTTAGCTCTCACTTGTGAAAACATGCAGTACTTAGTTTTCTGTTCCAGCTGCCTCTATGTTGCTGCAAAGAACATGATTTCATTCTTTTTTATGGCTGTGCAGCATTCCATGTTGTATATATACCTCATTTTCTTTATCCAATCCACTGTTGATGGGCACCTAGGTTGATTCCATGTCTTTTCTATTGTGAATAGTGCTGTGATGAACATATGAGTACATGTGTCTTTTTGGTAGAACAATTTATTTTCTCTTGGATATATACCCAGTAATGGGATTGCTAAGTCGAATGGTAGTTCTGTTTTAGGTTCTTTGAGAAGTCTCCAAACTGTTTTCCACAATGGCTGAACTAATTTACATTCCCCTGAAAGTGTAGAAGTATTCCCTTGGCTCCACAGCCTCACCAGCATCTGTCGGTTTTTGACTTTTTAATAATAGGGGTTCTGATTGGGATGAGATGATACCTCATTATAGTTTTGATTTGTATTCCTCTGATGATCAGTGATGTTGACTATTTTTTCATGTTTGTTGGCCACTTGCATGTCTCCTGTGGATAAGTGTCTGTTCATGCCCATTTTTAATACAGTTATTATTATTATTGCTCATTGAATTGTTTAATTTCATTATCAATCCTGGATATTAGACTTTTGTTGGATACATAGTTTGCAAAAATTTTTTCCCATTTTGTGCATTTATGTATACTCTGTTGATAGTTTCTTTTGCTGTGTAGAAGCTCTTTGGTTTAGTTAGGTCCCACTTGTCAATTTTTTTTGTTGTTGCAATTGCTTTTCAGGACTTAGTCATACATTCTTTTCCAAGGCCTATGTCCAGAATGATGTTTCCTAGGTTTTCTTCTAGGATTCTTATAGTTTGATGTCTTAAATTTAAAATCTTTAATATATCATGAGTTATTGTTTGTATACAGTGACAGGTATGGATTCAGTTTCATCCTTCTGCATCAGGATAGCTAGCTATCCCAACACCATTTATTGAAAAGACTGTTCTTTCCCTAGTGTATGTTTTTGGAGCCTTTGCCAAAAGTGAGTTCACTGTAGATGTACAGATTTATTTCTGGGTTCCCTATTCTAATTAATTTATCTATGTTCGTTTTTGTATCAGTACATGCTGTTTGGGTTACTGTAGCCTTATATTACAGTTTAATGTTGGGTAATATGGTGATTCTGGCTTTGATCTTATTGCTTAGGATTGCTTTGGCTACTCAGGCTCTTTTTTGGTTCCATATAAATTTTAGATTTGTTTTTTTCTAATTTTGTGGAAAATGATGTCAGTAGTTTCATAGGAATAACGTTGAATCTGTAGATTGCTTTGGGCAGTATGGTCATTTGAATGACATTGATTCTTCCAATCTATGAGCAAGGAATGGTTTTTCATTTGTGTCGTCTATAATTTCTTTCAGCAGTGTTTTATAGTCCTCCTTGAAAAGATCTTTCACCTCCTTTGTTAGATGTATTCCTAAGTATTTTTTTCTGTGGCTATTGTAAATAGGATTGCATTCTTGATTTGGCTCTCAGCTTGAACATTATTGGTGTATGGAAATTCTACTGATTTTTGTACATTAATTTTGTATCCTGAAATTTTACTTTATGAATTTTTTACTTTTATTTTCTATTGTACAAGGAATTGTTTTCATAATTTTATTTCAAATTGTTAACTCCTAGTGTATAGAAATAGAACAGATTTGTATGTATTGATCTTGTATTTTACAATTTTGCTGAATTCATTTATTAGCTCTAATGTTTTGTGGATTCTTAGGATTTTAATGCAGAAGATTATATCATCTGCAAATTTCTTAATTTCCAATTTGGACTACATTTTTGTCTAATTGTCCTGGATAGAACTTCCAATACCATGTTGAACAGAAGTGGTGACAGTGGACATCCTGGTTTTATTCCTGATCTCAGAGGAAAGCTTTTAGTCTTATGATATCGAGTATTACCTTAGCTGTGAGTTTTTCACATATGGCCTTATCATGTTGAGGAAGTTGCCTCTATTTCTACAGTTTGTTGAGGGTTTTTATTATGATAAGGTGTTGGTTTTTGTGAAATGCCTTTTTGGGGTTAATTGAGAATTATGTAATTTTTTTGTTCTGTTAATGTGATGTATTAGTTTAATTGGCTTTCATACGTTGAAACACACTTGGATTCTTAGGAAAGATCCTACTTGGTTGTGATGTATATTTTCTTAATATGCTGCTGTATTCAGTTTGTTAGTATTTTGTTGAGAATATTTGCATCTATATGGTAATGCAGGCCTCATAGAATGAGTTAAAAAGTGTCCCCTCCTGTTCCATTTTCTGTTTCCAGTATTATCTATAAACAGTTATAATCTATAAGTATAAATATTTATAATTATTGTTTTATGTATTTATCTTTAAAATCATATAGGAAATGTAATCCTTTTTATTTCTGTAATGTATAGATAGTAATAATGCCACTTTCATTTATGATTTTGCTAATTTGAGCCTTCTTTTTTCTTAGTCAACCTACCCAGAAAAAAGCAGAGGAATGAATACCAATTCTTCTTGAACTCTTTCAACAAACAGAAGAAGGAACACTTTCATACGCATTTTCTGAGGCCAGCATTACCCTGATATGAAAACTAGGCAATAGCTCTACAAGAAATGAAACTACAAGACAATATTCCTGATAAATATGAATGCAAAAATATTTAATAAAATACTAAAAAACAAAATTCAACAGCACATTTATAGGATTATACATCATGACCAAGTAGAATTTATCCCAATGATACAAGGATGTTTGAATCTGTATGAATCAATCAACATGATACAATATATTAACAGAATGAAAGAAGAATAATATAATCATCCCTATTATTTCTCTATTCTCTATTTTTATTTCCTCTACTCTAATATTTGTTATTTCCCTCCTTCTTGTACCTTTTGGTTTAGCTTGGTCTTCTTTTTCTAGTTTCTTAACATATAATGTTAGGTTATTAACTTGGGATCATTCTCCTTATTAAATCCAAGCACTTTCAGCCATAAATGTCCCTCCAGGCACTGATTTTGTTGTATCTCATACATGTCGATTGCTGTGATTTCTTTACATTAATCTCAATGTATTTTCTAATTTTACTTGTAATTTCTTCTTCAATCTAATTTTATGATTGTGTTTTTCAATTTTCACATGTATTTTACTTTCTTATTTTCCTTCTGTTATCGTTTGCTTCCATTGTGGTTAGAGAAGATTCTTTGTATGATTTAAAACATTTTTAATTTAGTGAAACATTTTTTGTTGCCTAACATGCAGTCTATCGTGGAGAATGTTTCATGTATACTTCAGAAGAACATATATTTTCCCATTGTTGAGTGAATTCATATATATATATATATATATATATATAGCCTAATAAGTTCATAGTTTTGTTCAATTCCCCTGTGTTCTTATTCATCTTCAGTCTTGTAGTCCTATCCAGGACTTAAAGTGGGATACTGAAGTTTCCAACTATTATTGTACAACTGTCTTGTTCTCTTCAATTATATCAGTTTTTCCCTCCTTTCAACAGTATGTAAAATTCTGCTGCCTTATAGCTCTGTCTACCCTACATGTTGTTATTGTCACAAATTATATCTTCATACTTTGTGTCTCCCTTAACAAAGATTTATAATTTTTGTTTTATATATTTGCCTTTAAAATCATATAGGGAAAAAGGAGGATTTAAAACAAAATGTGTGATACTTTTCTTTCCCATTTATTTATGTAGCTATCTTTAATGTTCTTCTTTATTTCTTTGTTTGGCTTTATTGTCTAATGTCCTCTCATTTCAGCCTGGAAGACTCCCTTTTTGCATTTTTTGTAAGGCAGATATACTAGGGACAGAATGCTTCAGCTTTTATCTGGAAATGCCTTAATTTCTCCTTTATTTGTGAAGGATAATTTGACCAGATATAAAAATTTTAGTTTATAGCTTTTATAGCACTTTAAATATGTAATCACAGTGCTTTCTGACCTGCATGGTTTCTGAGATGAAAGTGGCTGTTAATCTTTTTGTTTCTCATACATGTAACGAGTTGCTTTTCTCTTGCTGATTTTAAGATTTTCTCTTGCCCTGACTTCAACAATTTAACAATAACGTTTTTTCAGTGAGGACCTCTTTGAGTTTATAATAGCGGTTCATTTAGTTTTTTGGAGGCATAGATGCAAATCTTTATCAAATGTGGGTACTTTTCAGCCACTAATCCTTCAAATACTTTTTCTGCCTCCTTACTGTCTGTTTTCTCTGAGATACTCATTAACAGCACATTCATTTGCTTGAAGGTATTCCACAGGTCTCCTAGCCTACTCATTTTTCTTTAAATTTTTTTTCTGTTTCTTGGACTGAATAATCTCAACTGAGCTATTTTCAAGTTTGATAATTATTTTTTCACCCTAACCAAATCTACTGTGTAACCTCTCTACTACAGTTTTCATTTCAGTTATTATATTTTTCAGCTCAAATTTTTTTATTACACTTTTAAATAATTATTAACTTTTTATGATAATTCTCTATTTGGTGATACACTGTTCTGGTTTCCTTTAGTTCTTTTTCCATGGCTTCCATTGGATCTTCAAGTATTTTTAAGGCAGTTGATTTAAAGATTTTGTCTAGAAAGTTTAGCTTCCTCAGGAAAGGTTTCTGTTGGTTTATCTTTTCCTACTGATGCAACCACTAATCTGTCCATTTTTAAAACTTTATCATATCATGCATGTTACACAAATAGAATCATTCTGCATGTAGCCTTTTGGAAAAGGTTTTTTTTTTTTTATTTTTTACTTTTAAGTACAAAATTGTAAGTCCCTGGAGAATCATGCAAGTTGTTTCATATATTGACAGTTTATTGTTTTTTATTGAATAGTATTTCATGGTATGAATATACTAAAGACTGTTTATTCACCCATTGAAGGATATCTGGGTATTTCCCCAAGTTTTGCTACTATACAGCTGCAATAAACTTTTGTGTAGAGGCATTTGTGTTAACATAAGTTTTCATTTCTCTGGGATAAATCCTCAAGAGTGAGGCTGTGGGTCATATGGTTTTGTTTTGCAAGAAGTTGCAAAATTACGTTTCTTATTTTTACAAATTTATGAGATACACTTAGTCTCTACTTCATTTAGTTCTACCCTGATTTGTTTTTTTTTTTTTTTTTTTTTTTTTGCTACTTTGGTGTTTGGTTTGTTATTGCTTTTCTAGTTCCTTGATGCAAATCATTAGATTATGAATTTGTAATATTTCTGCTTTTTTGATGTAGGCATTTATTGCTATAAACTTTCCTCTTAGCACTGCTTTTGCTGTATCCTATAGTTTTTTTGTATGTTGTTTCAATTATCATTGACTTCAATAAACTTTTTTAAAATTTCCATCTTAATTTATTCATTGACCAAAAGGTCATTCAGGAGCATGTTGTTTAATTTCTATGTATTTACATAGTTTACAAAATTCTTCTTTGTATTGATTTGTAGTTTTTTTCCATTGTAGTCTGCAAAGATACTTGAAAGGTTTTCGACTTTTACAATTTGTTGAGACTCATTTTGTGGAATACTTATGGTCTACCCTGGAGAATGCTTCATATGCTGATGAAGAGAATATATATTTTGCAGTTGTTGGATAGAATATTCTGTAAATATCTGCTAGTTCCATTTCATCTAAAGTTCATTTTAAATCCAGTGTTTCTTTGCTGATTTTCTGTCTAGATAATCTGTCTAATGCTGAGAGCAGGGTGTTGAAATCCCCCACTATTATTGTATTGCAGGTTATTTCTCTGTTTAGATCTAGTAATATTTGCTTTATGAATTGGGGTGCTCCAGTGTTGGGTGCATAAATATTTAGAATTATATTATCTTGCCGAATTGATCCCTTTATATAATGATGCTCTTTGTCTTTTTTTAAATTGTTCTTGACCTAAAGTCTGTTTTATCTAAGTATAGCTACTCCTGCTTGCTTTTGGTTTTTACTTGCATGGAATATCTTTCTCCAAACTTTCCTTTTAGTTAATATGTGTCTTTACTTGTAAGTTTCTTGTAAGCAGCATATAGTTTTGTTATATTTTTAATCCATTCAGCTATTCTATGTCTTTTATTTGGAGAACTTAATCCATTTACATTCAAGGTTATTATTGACATGTGAAGTTTTGTTTACATCATAATGTTAATGGTTTTCTGTTTGTTTTACATATTATTTGTTTTTACTTCTTATTCTCCTATTAATAATCATTGTTGGATTTCTATAGGGTATATTTTCTATACCTTTTGACTCCCTCTGTCTCCTTTGTGTGATTTCCTTACCAGCGAGTGTTATACTTTCTTGTGTTTTAATCATGGTAAATGTCATCCTTTCACTTCCAGGTTTAGGACTCCTTTGAGCATTTCTTGTAGGATTAGTCTAGAGGTAACAAATTCCCTCAGTATGTGCTTCTCTGGGAAAGATTTTATTTTGCCTTTATTTATAAAGGATAATTTTTCTCAATATAGTATTCAGGGTGACAGTTTTTTTCTTTCCTCACTTTGAAGATAGCGTCCCATTCTCATCTGCTCTGTAATATTTCTGCTGAGTAATCCATGGTTATTATGATGGGATTTCCCTTACAGAGACTAGATGCTTTTCTCTTGCATTTTTTATCTTTGATTTTTAGGCATTCTGAATATAATGTGTCATGGAGAAGTTTTTGCAGTGTATCTACTTAGGGATTGCCGAGCCTTCTGTATCTGAATGTCTAAATCTCTTGCTACACCTGGGAAGTTTTAGTCTAATATTTCATTAAATAGGTTTCCTAATCCTTTCTTTGTCTCTTCACCCTTCAGAATACTGATAATTTGAATAGTCAGTCCCCTCATATTGTCCCAAATGTTAGGGAGGCTTTGTTCATTATTTTTTATTCTTTCTAAAATAAGTTTATCTAACTACGTTATTTCAAAAGACCTTTCTTCACCTGCAGAAATTCTTTCTTTTGTCTGTTCTAGTCTTTTTTGAAGCTTTCAAATGTACTTTGTATTTTCTTCAATGAATTCTTCAGTTTCAGAATTTCTATTTGGTTCTTTTAAAAAATATCTATCCCTTTGGTAAATTTCTCATTCATATCCTTAATTGTTTCTCCGATTTCTTTGTATTGTTTTTTCATTATTATTTTGTATTTCACTGAGCTTCTTTAAAATTAACATTTTGAATTATTTATCTGGGATTTTTGAGTATGATCTACTGCTGGAGAACTATTGTGTTCCTTTGGAGGTGGCATATTTCCTTGCTTTTACATGTTTCTTATGTCATTACCTTGATATCTGCACATCTGGTACAGCAATTGCTTCTTCCTATTTTGAATTTATCTTCATAGGGAATAACTTTTTCCTGAAGATATATCTATGGTGCTGGTTGGGTAGGGTACCTTGTCTTTGATTCTCAGTTCATGTAGTTGTACAGTCTCTACAATTTCTTTGCCTGTAAACAGCATTAATGGCATCTGTGATTTACATGGTAGGTTAGGGTAAAGTTATTAGTATCAGCTATGGTGAGGTTGTGCTGGCACTGGGATGCCAGGTAGACCAGCCTCCAGGAGTCAGTGGTGGAAGCAGTGCGCTGGGCACTTTTATATTTATTATATGCCCCAGGGTGGTATACACTGGCACCTGTGTTGGCAGTTATAGGCATGACAATTCTTGAGCCTCCAGGTGATTTGCTTGGATGCCAGTAGTGAAAACACTGTATCTGGTGGGTGGGTGGGTTATTGGGACCACAGGCAGCCAATGTGGCATGGACAATGGCAATAGTAGTGGTGGAATGATTCTCTGAATCCCAAGGAGTGTGCATTGATCTTGGAGATGGTTGTGATTGTCTGGGCAGGCCAGGTTCCAGGCTCATAGGTGGTGCTTGCAGGTAGGCACCAAATGAAGTTGTGGTGTCCAGGAATTTAGGTCCTACTTCAGGCCCCCAGCAATAGTGCTCAGGTGC
The DNA here is from genome assembly GCF_000951035.1 of Colobus angolensis palliatus. Classification (NCBI taxonomy): domain Eukaryota; kingdom Metazoa; phylum Chordata; class Mammalia; order Primates; family Cercopithecidae; genus Colobus; species Colobus angolensis. Next base: position 437,698 of record NW_012118844.1, read on the forward strand.
CCAAGGTGGTGGAATAGGTATGGCAATCCACAGGACCCTGGTCTATGTGCTCCATCTCGGGCAGGTGTAGGGGGCAAAGTCGGTCGTGATTATACTGGCATGGCAAAATAATTGGCTTGGCAAAACAACTTTAAAGAGAATCTGTACCATTTCAGATTTCTACCATCAATGTATGAGACAGATAGGTTCTCTTCATCCTCATTAGCATTTGGTATTGTTGTTATTTTTCACTTTAGTCTTTCTGACAGGTATGCAATAATGTTGCAGTGGTTTTAATTTGCATTTTCCTAATGACTAGTGTCATAGTCAATTCAGGCTGCTGTAAGAAGTCACCATAGACTGGGTGGCTTAAACAATAAACATTTGTCTCTCACAGTTCTGGAAGCTGGGAAGTCCAAGACCAAGGTACCAGCAGATCCAGTGGGAGAACACAAGAAGGCAGCCGTCTACAAGCCAGGAACAGAGCCCTGACCAGGAGCCAAATGATCTGGCACCTTGATCTTAGACTTAGCCTCCAAATCTGTAAGATCAGTTTCTATGGTTTAAGCCACCTGGTCTATGGTATTTTATTATGATAGCCTGAGCAGACTAATACTGAAAGTTTGTAAATATGCTAAAAACCATAAAATTGTACACTTTAAATTGATGAATTTTATTATGTTTGCTTCTATCTGAATAAAAATGTTATTTAATATATGATAATATTGAGTGAATGATGGCTTAAGTGAATGGCTATATGGGTCACCTAGAGTATAATGTTCAGGATGTCCCTCAGAAGCCAAAATAGATGATAAATTCATCATAGTTGATGGCATGGGATTGAAGAAAATTGTGTGGGGTGGATGGGAAGCAGTGGTGATTGAAGTAGGTAGGGAAATGGAATACTGACAGTGTCCAAGATAGCCAAGATGTATATAGCAAATACTTTGTGCCAGACACTGGTCCAAGAGCTTTATGTTCATCATTTCTTTCTTTCCTCATAACAACTATGTGAGGTAGTTTCTATTATTGTCCCTTCTTTTAAAAATGAAGAAACTGAGTCTCGGAGAGGTTAAGTAACCTTTCCAGCATTACATAGCTAGTAAGGGTCAGAACCAGATATAGAACCAGGTTTGTATGACTGTAGTCCATGCTGTCTACATGACACTAGAGGCCTGGATCAAGAATTAGGAGAGGCTTCTCTAAGGCCTGTAGACTTATTTATGTAGCATCAGAAGACAGAGCGACAACAACATAGAGATAACATAGGAAGACAGGAAGAGGGCTCAAACATCTAGCAGTCAAGTCCCTGTTACTCAGATCCTCCTGCCTCAGCCTCCCAAAGTACTGAGATTACAGCTGTAAGCCACCATGTTTGGCCTATGACTAGCCTCTTTTACTTAGCATAATGTTTTCAAGATTCATTAACTGCCAAACAATATTCCATTATGTGGATATAATACATGTTATTTTTTTTTTTTTTTTTTTTTTTAGGCGGAGTCTGGCTCTGTCACCCGGACTGGAGTGCAGTGGCCAGATCTCAGCTCACTGCAAGCTCCGCCTCCCGGGTTCCCGCCATTCTCCTGCCTCAGCCTCCCGAGTAGCTGGGACTACAGGCGCCTGCCACCTCGCCCGGCTAGTTTTTCTATTTTTAGTAGAGACGGGGTTTCACCGTGTTAGCCAGGATGGTCTCGATCTCCTGACCTCGTGATCCGCCCTTCTCGGCCTCCCAAAGTGCTGGGATTACAGGCTTGAGCCACCACGCCCGGCCATAATACATGTTATTTATCCACTCATTAGTTAATGGACATGTGGGCTATTTATTCTCTCTAGCTATTATGAATAATTCTGCTATAAACATTTGAATACACATTTTTATATAAGCATATGCCTTCATTTCTTTTGGGTATATACCCAGAAATGGAATTGCTGGATATGTTTAATCTTCTGAGGTAACGTTTCCCACAGTGTTTGTAATATTTTACATTTCCATCAGCAATAAGGGTTCCAATTTCTCCACATCCTAGCCAACACTTACCTGCTTTTTAAAATTATGATAATCCTAGTGTATATAAAGTAGTATCTCATTATGGTTTTGATTTGCATTTCTCCTATGAGCATCTCTGGGGAAACTATAGCAGCAGAGCACTGACCACTCTCATTCTGTTGTCATGATAAATGAGATCAGAAGCTCTGGTTCAGGTCAACCTGAATGTAAATCTGGGCTGTGCTACTTTCTCACTGTGTGACCTTGGGAAGGTTAAATTGCTCTGGGTCTCCATTTTCTCATCTGTAAAATAGAGATGATGAAAATAATGATGATGTTGATAAAAATAATATTAATAATATAAAATATGCCTTAACAGAGTGTTTATAGTAACTAAGTGAGCTAATGTATGTAAAATACTTACAAGAATGCTTAGCAGAGAGTAAATATTTTTAAAATGTGTATATGTGTGTATGTATGCATGTGCATTGTGAAAAGAAAGCAAGAGACAGAGAACAGGTATGCACATGTGTCACTCATGTATCACTTGCTAGGGCTCTTTGGACATGGAGCCCTGTATAGCACATTTTGTGATACTAGACTCACCTGTATATAATTCTTCAGGGCTAAGAAGGATGCTAAGTTAAACAAAGCAAGAGATGCAAGAAAGAACATCTAAGGGGTTGAACAGAGTTGAATCTTAAACTGAGTTGAACGGATACCTTATTTTGGGGCAAGGGAAATCTGAGCTATGGGAAAAAGAGAACTGCCAAGAGATGGGTTTTATTTGAACTCAAGAGTCAGGCCTGAAGAACCAATCAGAAAGGGTACACCTTCCATAAAGTCCAAGAGGAAAAGACAATACTGTAGAAGACCATAAATCAAAAATTAAAAGCTCAGCCAGTCTCAGTGGTTCACACCTGTAATCCCGGTACTTTGGAAGGCTGAGGCAGGAGGATCGCTTAAGCCCAGGAGTTCAAGATCAGCTTGGGCAACATAGTGAGACTCCCATATCTACAAGGAAAATTTAAAAGTTACAATAAAAAACTCAATATTAAAAAAGATGATAGTATAAAACAGTATGAAGACTAGAAGAAGAAAGCTAGGTGCATAAGTGCAGCTCCAAAGGTTTTTACATAACATTGAAGTTTAGCTGTGAATTGGAAACTGTGCTTCCTAAGAAAGGGGAGGGGTAACTAAGCAAAGGGAACCTCCCTGCAAGTGTAGCTTGATGAAGCTTCATGACCATGCTTTGCGGTTTTATCCTTGGTTTGTGTTTATTTTCCTAATACCATAAAAGTTTCTTATGCTCCAAAACGAGGGTCAGCAAACTATGGCCTATAGGCCAAATCGGGGCTACCACCGATTTTTATAAATATAGTTTTATTGGAACAGAGCCACGTGATTTTCATGCATTGCCTGTGGTTGCTTTTGTGTAACAATAGGTGGGTTAAGTCAGACACCGTATGGCCTACAGAGCCAAAAATATTTATTGCTGGCCGTGTTTTACAGAAAAAGTTTTCTAGCCTGGTCTAAAATCACTGGCAGAATGTAGTATTTTCCCCATTGGTTAGGACTAACGAGTACTTCAGGAATTAAGGAAAGACTTACATTTCTAAAGTCATCATTTAAAGAAGAGACCATCTTCCTTATTAGATGAGGTCAGGCAATAAAAACACATAAACTCAAATGATGATTATCTTAAAACCAAAGCGAAAAGTTTTTAGATTCTATTATAGGACTCCTGATACCAGCTATCCCTCATTTTGGTTTGTCAAAGATTAAGATTAGTAGGTCTGTGGACTACTGACCTCATTTCATACAAACAAATATCTGTGATGTTGACCAGAATACCAAACTTCATTGAAATCTACATCACAACTGCTGAAGATCTGCCTCTTTGAAAATACCATCCTCCATTGGACTGCCTGACCATGTCACTCAATAGACAAGAATGACTTCCAATTTGTCCACACATTGTTTATGTTTAAATGTCACTTCTGAAGCATGTGGACAATCTGTTCTCTGCAGGTTAAACTCTTCCTGTATCTATCCATGCATACCCTCTCTCCAAAAGAAACTGTCATGCTAATCAATTGCTTAGTAAACTGTTGTTCACAGTGAGAGCAAGGGAGCCCGTCAACTCAATCCCACTCAAATAATCACATGGCCCATATTAGTGAGGTCAGATGGCTGAGGTTTGCCTAACTTGAAAGTGGGGCGGGGAGGGGACAAGTAGGTTCTGGCAAGCAACCTAGGTGGCAATAGTGAAAAGAAGGGATGCCAGTGGGTAGCACTCTCCAAGGAGGCTCTGGCAGGATGGATTTGACATCACGAAGCTGAGGGGTACAAAACCAGGATGACAGTTCCTACAATGAGATAAATGAAGACACCCACGAGGGAGAGAACAACAATGGCTCCTGCCCAGGGTGGCTGCGGTCTGCCCACCGGACAGGAGGAGTGCCTGACTAATTGCATTGCTGCCTGTCTCCACATAGCACCGTTTGTTTATTGAAGGTTCCCTTCTTTGTCCTGAACAAATTGACCTATTTGCTTCACTTCGTGAATTTAATTTTCATCTGTACATTTGCAAAATACCCCATCAGTGTTCATTATGGTAAATTAATGTTAGTAGTTCTGTAAGACGACCATCAGCCCTCATTTTCCCTAACTCTTTCCAACCTCTCCCCCACCCCCGTTCCTTGACTAATAGATATCATTTCAACAGTTTGACTAACTGCCGTGTTATAGAAAAGGCAGTAATTTATACTGATGTAATGGCCGTGATAAAAATCATTTGTGTGCTGATTTTATAAATTAGGGTGGAAATGTGAGTGCCTCTGAAAAATGAAGTGCTACCACATGGATTCCACTGTTGCTAATGCTTCATACCTTTCTGCTTCATTAAACCAATTTCACGGGGAGATGAGTTAGAGGAAGAAGCTGTGCTGCTTATGAGACGCAACAATGGTTTATTGAAATCAATGGGGCTAAGATTAAATTAAGTGCTACTCGAGAAATATGGAAATATAAAAATATTCAGGCTTCTAGATGGGTAATTCAAAAATATGATAAGTTAGCTCTTTCATGCTCCCAAAACTGGCTCATCATAATTGCATAGAACTGGATTCACAGCCTACTAATTAATATTGAAGAGTTTCTTGAAACTACCCTTATGAGTGGGAGAACCCAAGAATGAATTTATCCCATTTCCATTTTGAAATAATGTCAATTCAAAATTTTCTTTCAGATCTATTCTGATGGAGTTGGATCTTTAAAATGCTTCCTCACTAGTCTGCTCATTCTTGAGAAGTAAACACCAATGTTAGATAAAAGGGGTGGAGCAGGGGCAAGATGAAGGTACGTGGCAGAAAGTAGGCCATTTATTGGCAACTGTCAATTAGCAAACCTCAGTAAGTGTTCTGCTCTTTTGTTTACGAATTTCAGGTGAGCACACCACCAGCTGAATACAGATTTATGCTGCTCAGCCTTTTGCTACTCCTTTTTGGATAATGCCCTAAACTGGAGGTGGAGACACTATAAAATAAAGGATTGCTTGGCATGCCCTTAGGAACAGGTACCAAGGAATTAGGATGGAGCAATTTCCACTTTTCATTTAAATTGCCTACTATTTCCCCCATTCTGATGAATTTCAAGTTTTCACTTTCTAGCAACTAAACCCTATTTGTTCCCTGAATTGTGAAGGACGTAAATACAAAGGGATTCATTCACTAAATAAGAGGCTTGTGAATACTTGCTGTTTTTTTTTTTTTTAATGCAAAATTTCAAAGTGCAGCTGAGGAGCTGCCATTTTCCTCCCCCCTCACAATGAGATCTCTGTGCATAAGTGACCCAAGTCCCGGGGTTGAGTCCAGCTCTCAGATTAGCACAGAAAACACGTACAGACAAGACTTTCAACACACCCCCTCCCGCTGATGATAAAAGGAGCTCCAAAAAGTGTTTCTCTAGCATAGGAGGAAGGGATTTTGTGATTACAATCCTGAAGACTACTATGTGCCAAGAGTTAGAAAACTTATCCCCACTCAAATGGGAAAATAATTTATGTGAGGTTACTCTGCTGCTACCATCCTGGAATTTGAGGTTCTACAGACTTAGTTCAAACAGCTAACGTAAGCTAACATAGCATGCCTACAGTTGTAACAAACACTTTTCATCACACTGTCATAGAGGGGCTTGCAGCAATCCCCTTCAGAGGCTCACCATTGCTATTAGTTGATAGGCATATCCACCAACATCAGGACGGGAAAATGCGCTGTCCAAATGCCTGTCACAGTTTTGAACATTATCAAAAATATATATACTAGCTCAAAAGTAAAGAACAAATGGAAAGACAATTAACTTTTAAAGAAACGTCAGTATTTGGCTTAGATGCATCTGGAACAGGGCATGGTTAAAAACTTGGCATTCAACTAACTGGTGACCTTAAGCCTCAACTTTCTGGTCCATACAATGAGATCTCTAAATTCTATTCTGGCTAGAAGTTTCTATTGCCTGATTTGTACAAACTGTCTTAGAAGAGGCCCACAACAAGCCAGATGTTAATAGCTAGAGTTGTTCCCTACCTATGACTCAGAAAAATTACATCAGTGAAAAGTATTTCATGTAAATGCCACCAAACATGTTTTAATCCTCAGAGGTACCGTTTTAAGGATAAAAAGCACTATATTGGGGTGGGGGAAAAACAGGATTCCTCAAAAGATAAAGATGCCTCTACTCATGTCCTTCCTTTGACTAGTCTCCCCACCACTGAAGAATCAAAGTTTCTGTTACCCAAAATTCTGGTTCTCTCTGGGTCCAGCAGCACTTGGAGCCGAAGAACCCTGCTTTCTGACAGAGCAGTATGTCTGTCTCCTGTTTCCACTGTGGCTAGAGCTCTGGGGAGGATGGGCAGCACTGGGAACTAAGGAGAGATACTTCCCTGAGCAGACTATAGGGATAGAAGAGACTCATTTCCATTACATATGTAAATTTGGGGAAACTGCAAACAATTGAAAGATTTGCTAAAAGTCATGTCATGAGTTAGGAAGCAGATAATTGGGAAATAAGTTCCACAATTTCTTAACTTCGTTCAAGCAAGGGTCTGGTCCCAAAAGGTGACATAGATGAAATGGCTAAGACTCACTGATTAGTAACAACTGACCAGTCCTGGGGACACATATGCCAACTCACTCACATCATGTAATCATTATGGTTGTCCTTAGCCCTTCTGTCCATCTTAAAGCACTACTTTCTCAAATCGCTTTTCATTTATCTCTGAGCTTGTGCTTCAAATTAAATGTCCTATTTAGCCTTTACCTCTGCTGCTTCCTTCTTCCCTTCTCTAATTTTTAATGTTATTTTCTTTCCCACTGTAGACTTTTTCTTTTTGTGTAAAAGTGAAAGCATGGTAGCAAAAAGCAGCGAAGGCATTTTATATGTTTATTTCCTACACTTATTTCATGTACTATGGCACATAAACGACAACAACTAAATACACTCAAAAAGTTACCATCTCTAAGAAACTGAAATTGCTGAGGAAGGCTAAGAGGCTTGCTTTTAGATGCATGTTGTATTGGCCCATTCTCACACGGCTATGAAGAAATACCTGAGACTGGGTAATTTATAAAGGGAAAGGATTTAATTGACTCACAGTTCCACATGGCTGAGGGCCTCAGGAAACTCACAATCACGGTGGAAGAGGAAGCAAGGACCTTCTTCACATGGTGGCAGGCGAGAGAAGAGGGCATGCATGTGCGTAAAGTGAAGGGGGAAGAGTCCCTTATAAAACCATCAGATTTCGTGAGAACTCACTCACTGTCATGAGAACAGCATGGGGGAAACCACCCCAATGATCTAATCACCTCCCACTAGGTCTTGCCCTCAACACCTGGGGATTACAATTCAAGGTAAGGTTTGGATGGGGACACAAAGCCTAACCATATCACGTATTTACCCACTGAATTGTAAACCAGTGATTCTCAAACTGGAGCATACATTAGAATCACCTGGTGGGCTTGTTAGACAGTAGATTGCTACCACCTTCCCCAGATTCCTGATACAGTAGACTTGGGATGAGGCTCCAGATTTTGCATTTCTTTTTTTTTTCTTTTCTTTTTTTTTTTTTTTTTTGAGACGGAGTCTCGCTCTGTCGCCCAGGCTGGAGTGCAGTGGCCGGATCTCAGCTCACTGCAAGCTCCGCCTCCCGGGTTCACGCCATTCTCCTGCCTCAGCCTCCCGAGTAGCTGGGACTACAGGAGCCCGCCACCTCGCCCGGCTAGTTTTTTGTATTTTTTAGTAGAGATGGGGTTTCACCAGGTTAGCCAGGATGATCTCGATCTCCTGACCTCGTGATCCGCCCGTCTCGGCCTCCCAAAGTGCTGGGATTACAGGCTTGAGCCACCGCGCCGGGTCAGATTTTGCATTTCTAACAAGTTCTCAGCGGATGTTGATGCTCTCAGTCTGGGGAACACAAGACAGACAAACACTATTGCTTTACCCAGTTGTTTTCCATCTTTGCTGAATACTAGACTCAGCTTGGGATCTTTTCAAAAACCCAAAGCCCATTCTGTATCTTATATCAATTAAATGAAAATCTCTGGGGGGTGGTACCAATGGATCAATACTCTTTATGGCTCCCCAGTTAATCCCAATTTACAGCCAAGTTTGAGAGCCAATGCTGTAGACAACAAAGGTGGTTTTTTTTTTTAAAAAAACTTCGTTTTGTTAAAGCAAGTGAGGAGAATATAATAATTACCTCGTGTTTACTAGTACTGATATTTTTTAAAGAGTGCCTTCCTATCCAAGTAATATTAATAAATGGCTTGTTACAGTTCCAAATATTTGTGTTCAGTGTTACAGAGATGGTATGAGAAACAAGGACAATTAAAAGTACAAAGAGTCTGAGAGAGTGGTCAGAAATTTGACAAGGGAAAAATCAGGCCTTGATGCTTCCAGAAATCTCAGATCAGAATATCCAAGAGAGGGCTGTGGAAGTATTTCTCTGACAACTGCCTGAGAACTTATGCTTTCTTTTAAGCCAAAGGAGGTTCCTTAGACCCACCTTCTTGGCTCTACCCTCTTGGATCACTGTGCAGAACTAATAAAAACTTTCATCTGTCCTTGACTAGACTGTCTCATTGCCAGTATTGGCACCAGAACAGTGGTTCCCAATTTTGCACATAAGTATCACCTGAAGAGCTTAAATGCTGATACCCATTTCCCACCCTCAAAGATTGTGATTTAGTTAGTCTTGGGTGACCTGGACTCTGGAATTTTAAAAGTTTTCCTGGTGAGTCTAGCATGCAGAGATAATTTGGGAACTAATTAGAGCAATGAGTTCTGTTGTAGCCCCCTTCTGTTAGAGGTTTTATTTGCCTGGTCTGTTCACTTTGGACCCCAGATGCTTCACTTGCCCTAGACACCGATTACAAAACTGTTTGAATACGTTCTTTCACTTGAGGTTTGGTATAATGACAGAAGGGATAGCTGATAATGAAGGAAATCTCACTGTACAATGAGAAAGTTAACCTAGAACGACAACTAACTCCTTGATACTTAAATGATGGTCCATGACTAGCAGCATCAGCATCACCTGGAAAAGTTTTAGAACTGCAAATAGTTGAGGTCCATCCCAGACATGATGGCTACTCAGGTGATTTCTATACCCATTAAAGTCTGAGAACCAGTCTGCTCCTTCACCTTGGGTCTTGTCTCCTGAAAATGGTTCTCCCAGCCCTTCTGTTCATATTCTACTAAGCATTACTTTCGTAAGTCAGTTTTCATTTATCTCTAAGCTTGTACTTCAAACTAAATGTACTATTTTGTCATTATGTCTTCTGCTCCCTTTTTGCCCTCTCTTTCTTTTTATTTTATTTTTATTTTTTATTATACTTTAAGTTCTAGTGTACATGTGCTCAATGTGCAGGTTTGTTACATATGTATCCATGTGCCATGTTGGTGTGCTGCACCTATTAACTCATCATTTACATTAGGTATATCTCCTAATGCTATCCCTCCCCCCTCCCCCTATCCCATGACAGGCCCCAGTATGTAATGTTCCCCTTCCTGTGTCCAAGTGTTCTCATTGTTCAATTCCCACCTATGAGTGAGAACATGTGGTGTTTGGTTTTCTGTCCTTGTGAGTTTGCTCAGAATGATGGTTTCCAGCTTCATCCATGTCCTTACAAAGGACGTGAACTCATCCTTTTTAATGGCTGCATGGTATTCCATGGTATATATATGTGCCACATTTTCTTAATCCAGTCCATCATTCATTGACATGTGGGTTGGTTCCATGTCTTTGCTAATGTGACTAGTGCCACAGTAAACATATGTGTGCATATGTCTTTATAGCAGCATGATTTACAGTCCTTTGGGTATATACCCAGTAATGGGATGACTGGGTCAAATGGTATTTCTAGTTCTAGATCCTTGAGGAATCGCCACACTGTCTTCCACAATGGTTGAACTAGTTTACACTTCCACCGACAGCGTAAAAGTGTTCCTGTTTCTTCCCACCCTCTCTAGAACCTGTTGTTTCCTGACTTTTTAATAATCACCATTCTAACTGGGGTGAGATGGTATCTCATTGTGGTTTTGATTTGCATTTTTCTGATGGCCAGTGATGATGAACATTTTTTCATGTGTCCATTGGCTGCATAGATGTCTTCTTTTGAGGAGTGTCTGTTCATATCCCTTTGCCCACTTTTAGATGGGGTTGTTTGATTTTTTCTTGTACATTTATTTAAGTTCTTGGTAGATTCTGGATATTAGTCCTTTGTCAGATGGGTAGATTGCAAAAACTTTCTCCCATTCTGTAGGTTGCCTGTTCACTCTGATGGTAGTTTCTTTTGCTGTTCAGAAGCTCTTTAGTTTAATTAGATCCAATTTGTCAATTTTGGCTTTTGTTACCGTTGGTTTTGGTGTTTTACACATGAAGTCCTTGCCCATGCCTATGTCCTGAATGGTATTGCCTAGGCTTTCTTCTAGGGTTTTTACAGTTTTAAGTCTAACATTTAAGTCTTTAATGCATCTTGAATTAATTTTTGTATAAGGTATACGGAAGGGATCCAGTTTCAGCTTTCTACATATGGCTAGCCAGTTTTCCCAGCACCATTTTTAAATAGGGAATCCTTTCCCCATTTCTTGTTTTT
>NW_012118844.1:453068-471790 GCF_000951035.1 Colobus angolensis palliatus
ACTCTGGTGGGGGATATTGATAATGGGGAAGGCTATATATGTGTTGGGGCACGGAGTATATGGAAAATCTCTTTACCTCCTGCTAAATTTTGCTGTGAACTTAAAACTGCTGTAAACATAAAGTCTACTAAAAGATTTTAAAAAGACACAACATGCCAAAATACATGGAATGCAGCTTTGGCAGTGAAGAAAAGAAAATTTATAACACTAAATAATTACATTAGAAAAGAAGATAGTTTCAATTAATTATCTAAGTTATTACCTCAAGAAATGAGAAAAAGAAGAGTGAAAGACACCCAAACAAGCATAAGAAAGGAAATGGCAAAGGTGCAAGCAGAAATCAATTGAACTGGAAACAGAAACAGTAGAGAAAATCAATGAAACACAGCACTGATTCTTTACAGGGAAAATCAATAAAACTAGTAAACCTGTAGCAACACTGACAAAAAGAAGACACAAATAAACATCAGAAATGAAGCAGGGGATATTACTAAAGAACCTGTGTTTATTAAAAGGTAAATAAGAGATTACTACAAATAACTTTAGTACCATAAATTTGACAGGAGAAATAGACCAATCCCTCAAAAACCACAAACTACCAAAACTCAAACTAAGATAAAGTAGACATTCTGAGTTGTCCTATGACCACTAAAGAAACTGAATCTGTAATTAAAAACACCCCAAAAATAAAATATCCAGGCCTATGTGGTTTCACTGGAGAATTCTACCAAACATTTAAAGAATTACCAGCAATCTTATACATATTCTTTCAGAAAATAGAAGAGGGAATCCATTTTCTGAGGCAAGTATTACCCTGATTAAAAAAAAAAAAAGAAAGAAAACCTACAGAAAAATAGTATGATAAATTTCAATTCAAAAGTACTAAAAAAAAAAAAAAAAAGCAAATTAAATACAGCAATGTATCGACAGGGTTTAGAACACACAAACCCAAAATATGGAACTTTAGCTACTGAGTTATTTTAAGCTGAAGGAATTTGAGAAAATGACAGAAGCAGGAAGGGCCCTCTCACCTACCTACTCCTGCTTTTCGCTTCTAAAGAAGGTCATAAAACCTAGAAAGAATTTTTTTACTCTCCCCTGAAGCAGGTCATAAGACTGTAACGTGACAGTGCAAACTTCATAGCCAGAGGAAAGGAACTTCCTTGTCTCTGAAAACACAGCAACACAGAAGAATCTGAACAAACAGGCCTTGTGAAGCTACCCCAGTTAATTATCTTTAGATCATACACCCTTTGTCCAATCATACTTCTCTACTCTTCATTAAACCTAAGCATAAAAATACACAGGTTTCCCTTTTTCTTTGGATCTTCATTTCTGAAGGCTCCAATGTCACATAATACTTATGTTAAAAATTTTGTCTACTTTTTTTTCCTCTTAATCTATCCTTTTCAGTTTTATTTTTAGACCCAGTCAGAAACCTTAAGAGAGTTGATGAAAATCTTACTCACCTACAGTATAAAATAATTATACACCATGACCGAATTCTTTTTACTTCACCAAAGTTGCTTCAATGTTCAAAAATCAATCATAAAAAAAATCAGCCAATGCAATCCACCATATCAACAAGTTAAAGAAGAAAAAACTCAAATGTCATGTAAATTGATTCAGAAAAAGCAGTTGACAAAATCCAACAGCCATTCATAATTAAAAAACAAAACAGGTGGTTCAGTGGACTCACCCATTCTAGCCTGCTGGCTCTGGGGAGTACAGGTGGTCTGGATAAGGAGGGGTGCCCCACAACGCAGCACAGCTGCTGTGCCAGATCGTTGCCAGACTGCTGCTGTAAGTGGGACCCTGATCCCTCCCTCCTTACTGGGCAGGGCTTCCCTGAGGGACTTTCACCAACTCCAGCCATGGTTACAATTCTGATCTCTCCCTGGGATGGAGCCCCCAGGGGGAGGGAGAGCCACTGTCTCTGTGGTTCAGTCAACTCAGCCTTTTCAGCCTGTGGCTCTGGAGAGACCAAGTAGTCTGGATGAGGAAGGGTTCCCCACAATTCAGCAAACCAGTTCTATCAAAAAGCAGCCAGACTGCCGATTTAAGTGGGTCTCTGATCTCATTCCTCCTGACTGGGTGAGACCTCTCAACAGGGGTCTGCAGACACCTCCTACAGGAGCACTGTGACTGGAAACAGGTCAGTACCCTCCTGGGATGAAGCACCCAGAGAAAGGAGTAGGCTGCCATCTTTGCTGTTTTGCAGCCTTCACTGGTGATATCTCCAGGTACAGAAAAAATGGAGGCAGCTACAGTCTGGAGCAGACCCCCAGAAAACGGAAGCAGTACTATGGAAGAGTGGCCTCACTGATAAAAGAAAAACACACAAACAGAAAGCAACAACAACATCAACAAAAACAACCCCGTAAAAAAACCCCATTCAAAGGTCAGCAACCTCAAAGATCAAAGGTAGATAACTCCACAAAGATGAGAAAGAATTAAGAGAAAAATGCTGAAAACTCAGAAAGCTAGAGTGCCTTTTCTCCTTCAAGTGACCACAACACCTCTCCAGCAAGGGCACAGAATGAGACTCAGGCTGAGATGGTTGAATTGACAGAAGTAGACATCAGAACGTGGGTAATAATGAACTTCACTGAGCTAAAAAAAAAAAAAAAAAGCATGTTGTAACCCAATGCACAGAAGCTAAGAATTAAAATAAAACTGTACAGGAGCGGATAACCAGAATAGCCAGTTTAGACAGAAACATAACTGACCCGATTAAGCTGAAAAACACAACATGAAAACGTCACAATGCAATCAGAAGTACCAATAGCAGAATAGACCAAGTGGAGAAAAGAATCTCAGAGCTTGAAGACTGTCCTTCTGAAATAAGACAGGCAGACAATAATAGAGAAAAAAAGAATGAAATGGAACAAACAAAACCTCTGAGAAATATGGAATTATGTAAAAAGACCGAACCTATGACTGATTAGGGTACCTGTAAGAGATGGGGAGAATGGAACCAAGTTGGAAAACACATTCAGGATATCATCAAGGAGAACTTCCCCGACCTAGCAAGACACACTAAAACTCAGATTCAGGAAATCCAGAGAACCCCAGTAAGATACTCCATGAGAAGATCAACCCCAAGACAAAAAATCATCAGATTCTCCAAGGTCAAAATGAAAGAAAAAAACATTAAGGGCAGCCACAGAGAAAGACCAGGTCACCTACAAAGGGAAGCCCATCAGACTCACAGTGGACCTCTCAGCAGAAACCCCACAAGCCAGAAGAGATTGGGGGCCAATATTCAACATTCTTAAATAAAAGAATTTCCAACCTAGAATTTTATCTGGCCAAACTAAGCTTCAGAAGCAAAGGAGAAATAAGATCCTTTTCAGACAAGCATAACGCTGAGGGAGTTCATCACCACCAGGCCTGCCTTGCAAGAGCTCCTGAAGAAAGCACTAAATTGGAAAGGAAAAACTGTTACTAGCCACCACAAAAACATACTGAAGTACAGAGATAAGGGACACTCTGAAGCAACCATGAAACAAGTCTGCAAAATAACCAGCTAGCATCATGATGACAGGATCAAATTAACACATAACAATATTAACCTTAAATGTAAATGAGCTAAATGCCCTAATTAAAGACACAGAATGACAAGCTGGATAATGAGTCAAGACCCATCAATATGCTGTCTTCGAAAGACCCATCTCACATGCAAAGACGCATGTAGGCTCAAAATAAAGGGATGGAGGAAAATTTACCAAGCAAATGGAAAACAGAAAAAAGCAGGGGCTCTAGTTTCTGACAAAACACACTTTAAACCAACAAAGATTAAAAAAGACAAACAAGTGCATTACATATTGGTAAAGTGTTCAAGTCAACAAGAAGAGCTAACTATCCTGAATATACATGCACCCAATACAGGAGCACCCAAATTCATAAAGTAAGTTCTTAGAAACCTACAAAGAGATTTAGACTCCCACACAATAATAGTGGGAAACTTCAACACCCCACTGACAATATTAGACAGATCACTGAGACAGAAAATTAATACAGATATTCAGAACCTGAACTTGGCTCTGGATCAAGTGAACCTAATAGATATCTATAGAACTCTTCACCCCAAAAGAACACAATGTACACTCTTTTCATCACCACATGGCACTTTAAAATTGATCACATAATCAGAAGTAAAATACTCCCCAGCAAGGACAAAAGAACTGAAATTATAACAGTTTCTCAGACAACAGCACAATAAAGCTAGAACTCAAGACTAAGAAATTCACTCAAAAACACACAACTTTATGAAAATTAGACAACGTGCTCCTGAATGACTCCTGGGTAAATAATGAAATTAAGGCAGAAATCAAGAAGTTCTTTGAAATTAATGAGAACAAACAGCCAACATACCAGAATCTCTCAGACACAGTGAAAGCAGTGTATTAGTCAGGGTTCTCTAGAGGGACAAAACTAATAGGATAGATGTATATATAAAGGACAGTTTATTAAGGAGTATCGACTCACATGATCACAAGGTGAGGTCACAGAATTTGCCATCTGCAAGCTAAGGAGCAAGGAAGCCAGTCCGAGTCTCAAAGCTGAAGAACTTGGAGTCCGGTGTTCAAGGGCAGGAAGCATCCAGTACAAGAGAAAGATGTAGACCAGAAGACTAAACCAGCATAGTCTTCCCACGTTATTCTGCCTGCTTTTATTCTTGATACACTGGCAGTTGATTAGATTGTGCTCATGCAGATTGTGTGTGGGTCTGCTTTTCCCAGTCCACTGTCTCAAATGTTAATCTCCTTTGGCAACACCCTCACAGACACACCCAGGAACAACACTTTGCATCCTTCAATCCATTCATGTTGACACTCAGTATTAACCATTACAAGCAGTGTAAGAGGGAAATATATAGCACTAAATGCCCACATCAAAAGGATAGAAAAATCTCAAATTAACAACTTAATATCACAACTAAAAGAATGAGAGAACTAAGAACAAACAAACCCCAAAGCTAGCTGAAGGCAAAAATTAACTAAGATCAGAGTAAAACTGAAGGAGATAGAGACACAAAATGCCACTCAAAAACTCAATGAATCAAGAAGCTGGTTTTTGTTTTGTTTTGTTATGTTTTGAAAAAAATTAGTAAAATAGACTGCTAGCTAAACTAATAGAGAAAAAAGAGAAGAATCCAATAGACACAATCAGAAATGATAAAGGGGATATCATCACTGACTCCACCAAAATACAAGCAACCATCAGAGAATACTATAAACACCTCTATGCACATACACTGGAAAATCGAGAAGAAACGGATAAACTCCTGGACACATACACCCTCCCAAGACTGAACCAGGAAAAAATTGAACACCTAAATAGACCAGTAACGAGTTCTGAAATTGACTCAGTAATAAATAGCCTACAACCGAAACAGAAAAAGAAAAAGAAAGCCCGGTACCAGATGGATTTAGAGCTGAATTCTACCAGAGGTACAAATAAGAGCTGGTACCATTTCTACTGAAACTACTCCAAACTGAAGAAAGCACTAACCAGAAAGGAATTGAAAAGAAGGGACTCCTCCCTAACTCATTTTATGAAGCCAGCATCATCCTGATACCAAAACCTGGCAGAGATACAACAGAAAAAGAAAACTTCAGGCCAATATCCCTGATAAACATCTGTGCAAAAATCCTTAAAAAAATACTGGTGAACCAAATCCAGTAGCACATCAAAAAGCTAATCTAGCACCGTCAAGTTGGCTCCATGCCCAGGATGCAAGGTTGGTTCAACATAAGCAAATCGATAACTGTAATTCATCACATAAACATAACTAAAGACAAAAACTACATGATTATCTCAATAGATGTAGAAAAGGCCTCCAGTGAAATTCAACATGTCTTCATGTTAAAAACTCTCAATAACCTACGTATTGAAGGGAAATACTCAGAATAATAAGCGCCATTTATGACAAACCAACAGCCAGTATCAAACCGAATGGGCAAAAGCTGGATGCATTCCCTTTTAAAACCAGCACAAGACAAGGATGCCTTCTCTCACCACTCCTATTGAACATAGTATTGAAAGTTCTGGTGACGGCAATCAGGCAAGAAAAAGAAGGAAGAGAGGAAGTCAAATTATCCTTGTTTGAAGATGACATAATTCTATATCTAGAAAAACCCATTGTCTCAGCCGAGAAGCTTGCCCTTCCTTTCTTTCTTTCCTTCTTTCTTTTTCTTTCTTTCTTTCTTTCTTTCTTTCTTTCTTTTTCTTTCTTTCTTTCTTTCTTCCTTCCTTCCTTCCTTCCTTCCTTTCTTCCTTTCTCTTTTTATTATACTTTAAGTTCTAGGGTACATGTACACAACGTGCAGGTTTGTTACCTATGTCTACATGTGCCGTGTTGGTACGCTGCACCCATTAACTTGTCATTTACATTAGGTATTTCTCCTAATGCTATCCCTCCCTGATCCCCTGACCCCATGACAGGCCCCAGTGTGTGATGTTCCCCATCCAGTGTCCAAGTGTTCTCATTGTTCAATTCCCACCTATGAGTGAGAACATGTGGTGTTTGGTTTTCTGTCTTTGCAATAGTTTGCTGTGAATGATGGTTTCCAGCTTCATCCATGTCTCTACAAAGGATATGAACTCATCCTTTTTTACGGCTGCATAGTATTCCATGGTGTATATATGCAACATTTTCTTAATCCAGTCTATCATTGATTGACATTTGGGTTGGTTCCAAGTCTTTGCTGTTGTGAATAGTGCCACAATAAACATATGTGTGCATGTGTCTTTATAGTAGCATGATTTATAATCCTTTGGGTATATACCCGGTAATGGGATCGCTGGGTCAAATGGTATTTCTAGCTCTAGATCCTTGAGGAATTGCCAAGTTGTCTTCCACAATGGTTGAACCCACCAAGAGTGTAAAAGCGTTCCTTTCCCTACATCCTCTCTAGCACCTGTTGTTTCCTGACTTTTTAATGATCACCATTCTAGCCGGTATGAGATGGTATCTCATTGTGGTTTTGATTTGCATTTCTCTGATGACCAGTGATGATGAGCATTTTTTCATGTTGTCTGTGGGCTGCATAAATGTCTTCCTTTGAGAAGTGTCTGTTCATATCCTTCGCCCACTTTTTGATGGGGTTAATTTTTTCTTGTAAATTTGTTTAAGTTCTTTGTGGATTCTGGATATTAGCCCCTTGTCAGATGGGTAGATTGTAAAAGTTTTATCCCATTCTGTAGGTTGCCTCTTCACTCACATCAGAGTCTTTTAATAGCGGAATTGATGAAGCAGAAGAAAGAATTAGTGAGCCTAAAGACAGGCTATTTGAAAATAGTCAGAGGAGACAAAAGAAAAAAGAATACAAATGAATGAAGCATACCTACAAGATCTAGAAAATCTCAAGATGGCACGCCTAAGAGTTACTGGCCTTAAACAGAAGGTAGAGAAAGAGATAGGGGTAGATAGTTTTCAAATGGATAATAACAGAGAACTTGCAAACCCAGAGCAAGATATCAACATCCAAGTACAAGAAGATTATAGAACACCAAGCAGATTTAACTCAAAGAAGTCTACCTCAAGGAATTTAACAATCAAACTCCCGAAGGTCAAAAAAAATTCTTAAAAGAATCATAAAAACAGCAAGAGAAAAGAAACAAATAACATCCAATGGAGTTCCAATATTCCTAGCAGCAGACTTTTCAGTGGAAAGCTTACAAGCCAGGAGAAAGTGGCATGACATATTTAAAGCGTTGAAGTAAAATAGAAACTTTTACCCTAGAATAGTATATCCAGTGAAAATATTATTCAAAGATGAAGGAGAAATACTTTCTCAAATAAAAGCTGAGGGATTTCATTAATACCAGATCTGTCCTGCAAGAAATGCTAAAGGAAGTACTTCAATCAAAAAGAAAAGGACGTTAATGAGCAGAAGAAATCAGCTGGAGGTACAAAACTCACTGGTAATAGTAAGCACACAGAAAAACACAGACTATTATAATGCTGTAACTGAGTTGTATAAACTACTCTTATCTTAAATAGAAAGACTGAATGATGAACCAATCAAAGATAATAGCTACAAAAACTTTTCAATACATAGACGGTGCAATAAGATGTAAATGAGAACAACAGAAAGTTAAAGAGCAAAAAGAATAAGATAGGGAGCAGAATTTTTATTAGTTTTCCTTTTGCTTGTTTGTTTATGCAAAATACGTTAAGTCGTTATCTGGTTAAAATAATGCGTTAAGAGACATAAGATAGTATTTGCAAGACTCATGGTAACTTCAAACCAAGAAACATACAATGGATATACAAAAAATAAAAAGCAAGAAATTAAAACATACCACCTGACAAAATCACCTTCACTAAAATAAGGCAGGAAGGAAGGAAAGAAGGAAGAGAAGACCACAGACAGACACAAAAAGAAAGCAAATAATGAAACAGCAGGACTAAGTCCTTATCAATAATAACATTGAATGTAAATGGATTAAACTCTTCAATAAAAAGACAGAGTGGCTGAATTAATTTCAAAATAAATAAGAGCCAGTGATCTGTTGTCTACAAAAAATACATTTCACCTATCAAGACACACATAGACTGAAAATAAAGTGATGGAAAAAATATTTCATGCAAATGGAAACCAAAAAAGAGCAGGAATAAGTAATACTTATCTCAGACAAAATAGATATTAAGACAAAAACGATAAAGAGAGACAAAGGAGGGTACTAGGTAATGATAAAGGGGTCAATTCAACAAAAGGATATAACAATTTTAAAATATAACACCCAACATGGGAGCACATGGATATGTAAAGCAAATATCATTCAAGCTAAAAAGATAAATAGGCCCCAATACAGTAATAGCTGGAAACTTCAACCCCTCACTTTCAGCATTGGACAGATGTTCCAGACAGAAAATCAACAAAGAATCGTGAGACTTAATCTGCACTATAGAACAAATGGATCTAATAGATATTTATAGAACATTTTATCCAAGAACTGCATAATACACATTCTTTTCCTCAGCACATGGATCATTCTCAAGGATAAACCATATGTTGTCAGGTCACAAAACAAGTCTTAAAATATTTTTTAAAAAACACCTGAAATAATAGCAAGCATCTTCTCTGACAATAAAGGGATAAAACTAGAAATCACTAATAAGAGAAATCTTGGAAACTATTCAAATACATAGAAATTAAACAATATTTTCCTGAATGATCAGTGGGTCAATGCATAAATTAATAAGAAAATTGAAAAAATTTATTGAAACAAATTATAATGTAGACACAACATACCAAAATCTATGGGATACAGCAAAAGCATTACTATGAAGGAATTTTATAGCAATAAGGGCCTACATCAAAAAAGAAGAAATACTTCAAATAAACAACTTAATGGTGCATCTTAAAGAACTAAAAAAGCAAGAGCATAGCAAACCCCAATTAAAGAAAAGAAATAATATAGATCAGAGCAGAAATAAATGAAGTTGAAGTGAAGAAAACAATACGAAGACAAATGAAACAAAAATTTGTTTTTTTTTTTTTGAAAAGTTAAACAAAACTGACAAACCTTTTGCCAGACTAAGAAAAAAAGAGCAAAGATTCAAATAAATAAAATCAGAGATGAAAAAGGAGACATTACAAGTGCTACTGCAGAAATTCAAAGGGTCATTAGTGGCTACTAGGAACAACCATATGCCATTAAATTGGAAATTCTAGAAGAAATAGACAAATTCTTAGACACATACAACCTAACAAGATTTAACCGGGAAGAAATCCAAAACCTGAACAGACCAATAATGTGATAGAAGATGTAATAAAAGTCTCAGAGTAAAGAAAAGCCTAGGACTTGATGGCTGTACTGCTGAATTCTAGCAAATGTTTAAAGAACTAATATTAATTCTACTCAAACTATTCCAAAATATAGAGGAGGATGAAATACTTCCAAACTCATTCTACGACGCCAGTATTACTCTGATACCAAGTAATAGACAAAGTCACCTCAAAAAAAGAAAACTACAGACCAATCTCTCTGATGAATATTAATGCAAAAATCCTCAACAAAATACTCACAAATCAAATTCAACAATACAATAAAAACATTATTCATCATGACCAAGTGGGATTTATCCCT
Source organism: Colobus angolensis palliatus (assembly GCF_000951035.1). NCBI lineage: Eukaryota > Metazoa > Chordata > Mammalia > Primates > Cercopithecidae > Colobus > Colobus angolensis. Next base: position 463,173 of record NW_012118844.1, read on the forward strand.
GGGATGCAAGGTTAGTTCAATATATGAAAATCGATCAATGTGACACATCATATAAACAGAATGAAGGATAAAAACCATATGATCGTTTCAAATGATGATGGAAAGTCATTTGATAAAATTTAACATCCTTTTATAATAAAAATACTAAAAATACTAGGTGTAGAAGGAACAAAACTCAATGTAATAAAAGCCATATATGACAGACTGACAGGTAGTATAATAAGAATGGGAAAAACTGAAAGTCTTTCCTCTAAGATCTGGAACACGATAAGGATGCCCACTGTTACTGCTGTTATTCAACATAGTACTGGAAGTCCTAGCCAGAGCAATCAGACAGGAGAAAGAATGGGCATCCAAAGTGCAATGGAAGAAGTCAAATTATTCTTGTTTGCAAATAATATTATCTTACATTTGGAAAAACCTGAAGACTCCACCAAAAAAAAAAAAAAAAAAGCATTAGAACTGATAAACAAATCTAGTGAAGTTACAGGATACAAAATCAACATACAAAAATCAGTAACATTTCTATATGCCAACAGTGAAAAATCTGAAAAAGAAATCAAGATATAATCCCATTTACAATAAATACAAATAAAATCAAATACCTAGGAATTAATCAAAGAAGTGAAAGATCTCTACAATAAAAACTATAAAACACTGATGAAATAAATTGAAGCAGACACCAAAAAATGGATGTTCATGGATTGGAAGAATCAATATTGTTAAAATGTCCATAGTACCCAAAGTAATCTACAGATTCAATGCAATTTCTATTAAAATACCAATGATATTCTTCACAGAAATAGAAAAAACAATCCTAAAATTTATATGGAACCACAAAAGACCCAGACTAGTCAAAGCTATCCTGAGAAAAAAAGAACAAAATGGGAGGAGTCACATCACCTGACTTCAAATTATGCTACAAAGCTATAGTAACCAAAACACTATGGTAGTAACATAAAAACAGACACATAGGCCAATGGAACAGAATAGAGAACCCAGCAACAAATCCACACACCTACAGTGAATGCATTTTTGACAAAAGTACCAAGAACATACACTGGGGTAAAGACAGTCTCTTCAATAAATGGTGCTGGCAAAACTGGTTATCCATATGTAGAAGAATGAAACAGATCCCTATCTCTCACCATATACAAAAATTAAATCAAAATGGATTAAAGGCTTAAATCTAAGACCTCAAACTATGAAACTACTACAAGAAGACACTGGGGAAAATCTCTAGGACTTTGGACTGGGTGAAAATTTCTTGAGCAATACCCCACAAGCCCACAAGCACAGACAACCAAAACAAAGGTACACAAATGGGATCACATCAAGTTGTAAAGCTTCTGCACAGCAAAAGATGTAATCAACAAAGCGAAGAGACAACCCACATAATGGGAGAAAATGTCTGCAAACTACTCATCTGGGAAGGGATTAATAGCCAGAATATATAAGGAGCTTAAACAACTCTATAGGAAAAAAAAAAATCTAATAATCCCATCAAAAAAATGGGCAAAAGAGTTGAATAGATAGTTCTCAAAAGAAGACATACAAATGACAAACAGACATATGAAAAGGTGATCATCATCAGTGATTATCAGAGGAATGCAAATTAAAACTACAATATTATCTCATCCTAATTTAAATAGCTTATATCCAAAAGACAGGCAATAAGAAATGCTGGCAAGTATAAGGACAAAAGAGAACTTTGGTATAGTGTTGATGGGAATGTAAATTAGTACAACTATTATGGAGAACAGTTTGAAAGTTCCCCAAAAATCTTAAAATAGAGCTACCATATGATCCGGCAATCCAATTGTCGGTGATATACCCAAAAGAAAGGAAATCAGCATGTTGAAGAGACATTTGCACTCTCATGTTTGTTGCAGCATAGATCACAATAGCCAAATTTGGAAGCAACCTAAGCATCCATCAACAGATGAACGGGGCAGGCACGGTGGCTCATGCCTATAATCCCAGCATTTTAGGAAGCCGAGGCAGGTGGATCACCTGAGGTCAGGAGTTCGAGACAAGCCTGGCCAACATGATAAAACCCCGTTTCTACTAAAAATACAAAACTTAGCTGGGTGTGGCAGCATGTGCCTGTAATCCCAGCTACTTGGGAGGCTAAGACAGGAGAATCGCTTGAACCTGGGAGGCAGAGGTTGCAGTGAGCTGAGACCATGCCACTGTACTCCAGCCTGGGTGACAGAGTGAGACTCTGTCTCAAAAAAACCCATTCTCGCCGCAAAAAAAAAAAAAATACAGATGAATGGATAAAGAAAATGTCGTACATATACACAATGGAGTATTCAGTCATAAAAAAGAATGAAATCCTATCATTTGCAACAACATGGATGGAAGTGGAAGTCATTATGCTAAGCGAATTAAGCCAGTCACAGAAAGACAAACATCACATGTTTTCATTTATTTGTGGGATCTGAAAATCAAAACAATTGAATTCATGGAGATAGAGAGTAGAGGGATGGTTACCAGAAGCTGAGAAGGGTAGTAGGGATGTTGGTGGGCAGAGGGAGGTGAGGATTGTTTATAAGTACAAAAAAAAGTTACAAAGAATAAGACCTAGTATTTGACAGAACAATGGGGTGACTATAGTCAATAATAATTTCACTGTATATTTTAAAGTAACTAAAAGAGTATAATTGGATTGTTTGTAATACAAAGTATAAATGCTTGAGGGCGTGGATACCTCATTTTACATTATGTAATTATTACACATTGCATGCCTGTGTCAAAATACCTTATGTACCCTATAAATGTATACACCTACTATGTGCCCACAAAAATTAAAATTTAAAAATTTAAATAAAAAAAATCCCAAGGAAATAACACAAAAAGTCTTAGAACTTATAAATGAGTTCATTAAGGTTACAGGATAAAAAATTAACACATAAATATCAATTGTATTTTTACGATAACAATGAACACGTGGAAACCAAAATGAAAAACCGGATACCACTTACAAGCACTTCAAGAAAAATGATATAGTTATAAATCTAACAAAACATGTACAGGGCTTGCTTATATACTTAGAATTATAAAATGCTATTAAAAGAAATCAAAGGATACCTAAGTAATTGCAGATACGTATTATGTTTATGGATTGGAAGACTCAACATAGAAAAGATGTCACTTGTTCCCAGATTTATCTATAAATCCAATGCAATTCCTACCAAAATACCAGTAAGGATTTTGGTAGGCATAGCTAGACAAGCTTATTCTAAAATTTATCTGGAAAGCTACAGGCCCTAGAGTAGCTAAAACAATCTTTAAAACAATAGGAATTATGTGGGAATAGTCACTGTACCTAATATTAAGTGTTATTACGTAGCTATAGTAATCAACACAGTGTGGTATTGGCTGAGTAATAGACATTGATCTAATAGATCAAATAAATAAAACAGAGAACCCAGGAACAGATTCATATCAACATGTCCAAATGATGTTTGACAAAGGTGCAAAAGTAATTCAATGGAGGAAGTATAGTCTTTTCAACAAGTGATGCTGAAGCAATTGGACATACATTGGCAAAAGAATGAACCTTGGCCTAAATCTCATACCTATTATGAAAATTAACTCAAAGTGGATTGTAGACTTAAATATAAAATATAAGACTTTCAGAAAAAATAAAAAGCATAAGAGAAAGTCTTTAGGACCAGGGGCTTTTAGACTTTATACCAAAAGCACAACCATAAAAGAAAAAAAAATTAAATTGAGCATCATCAAAATTAAAATATTTTGCTCAGAAAATGCTATGAACTAGTTTAAAACATCACTCATTTGTTTAAAAAAAAAAAAAGAAATGTTAACATGATCACATGTTTCCAAGTATGGCAAATAGAGATCCCATCTGATTTAGTTTATATGGAGTGGTGAGTCCACTGGTCAACTTTTCTTGGAGGCCTGGCTAAGTGTGAAGGATATGTGCTATTGTAATGCCTGAGTCACTTCCAGGGCATGCATTTCCTGTGGTTACGACTTTTCTAAAGAGTAAGTCAGCTGGAAACAACATATAATGAACGTGCACATAGAATGCTGGACTTTGGAAAAAGAAATACATTTGGGGAAATGGAAGTAAAGGACTCTACAGAAACCTTTTTTTTTTTTTTTTCAATTCTTACCTAGGACTTGGTTGTAATTTCCAAAACATGGATGATAATGTGCCTGGGCTTATTAAAACTCAGCAATATGAAGAACTGACTTTGATTTTAGCTGCATTTAAAACTTCCACTGCACTGAAGAAGGAATCCAATACTCTGTGGCAGAATTTGAAACCCAAGGCTGACCTCTTTATGACAAAGTTGATGGCAATGAGCATTCTTGACATCAGCTCAAAATGTTTTATTTGTATATCGTGAAAGAAAGGCTTTCTTAGGAGTCTTTCAGCTTACTGACTGGGTTGGCGTTAAGTAGTGAGGTGGGCTGGGAGAAGAAAAGCTACTGCCTGGCCTCTGGAGTTGGCCATAACTAACATTTATCAAACCTACTATAGTAGGTGTGATCACTAGTTTTCTTATCTAATTCTCACCACAGTCTTGGAAAAAGTAGACTAAAGGAAGATTATTCAAGACTAAGAGAGGAGAAGTTATGTCTATGGAATGATTATTGTGTGTGCCAAACACTCTGCCATGTACTTTTTTCCTTAGAACATGCTATAAGGTGAATGTTATTATCATTCCCATTTTACAGATGAGGAAAAGGAGTCTCAGAGAGGTGAAGGGGCTTGTGCCTTCTTTTGGCCATTCTATGCAGCTCAGCTCAAGTCTCTCTCTCTCTCTCTCTCTCTCTCTCTCTCTCCTGCATCTTGCAACACAAATATACCCCAATATGAATATTCAGTTACAAAGATGGCTGAGCAGCCATCAAGTGTCCACCAAGGAAAGGCAGCAGGGACTGGTAGTGATCCCAGGGAGCCCAGCAACAGGGTTTACTGTAGCTCTGAAGCAGAGAAAACAGCATGGAGATTGGCACAATATCAAGGGGTGAGGGAAGCAGGGACAGAACCAGAGTCCTAACTAACATTTCTGGCGCCCAGAGCAAGCAGTGTGAAACTCGCCTTCTCTTCAATGGAAGCTGCTCTTGGTGGGGGAAGGGGCAGCCCTACGCACAAAAGGTCCCCTGGCTGGTGTGCTCTGAGCCCTTGACCTCAGGCCTCTCGCTCCATCCATCTCTGCTGCTGCCAAGTGGGCTGGCCTGGGGCCAGGGTGAGGCTTCCAACCGAGACCAGAGAGGTGGTGGGAGAAAAATGTGGTGCCCTGTAAATTTCTGTGCCCCAGTGACCCCACCCTAGCCAAGGCTCTGGAAAGAACAGAGCGGAATGTTGGACAGGGAAGGGAGGTGAGGGAAGTCAGGGGGGAGTGACTGAAAGAATAAGGAGAGGCCGGGGGCCATCAGTCACAAAGATGGAGTTGAACAAGTTCACCAGAAGACAGAAAGTTTTGGTAGCTGGAAGGCATTTCGGAGTTCGAGGTCTGAGAGGTGAAGTAGGAAACTGCAAGTAAAAGCAGTGGTTGCTGAATAAAACAGGAGGACCAAAACACAGGGTCAAAGAGGTCAAGGAAATGGGAGGGCTATTATTGATTCCACAAGTTTTCACTGAGCCTACTATGTGCCAGGCTCTGTGGCAGACACTTGGGATACAATGGTGAAGAAGACATGGTTCTCATCCTTCTTCAAATGTGATGGGGCTAGCGGAGAGATGGGTAAAAAAGAGGCAGACAAATACCATATGATGTGGAAGTGGTCCAGGGTTTACTCAGATGCTTAAGAACTGGCTCTCCTGCTTGAGAAAATTTCAGTTTACAGAGATCTACTGTATATTCAAGAAGAAAGATGAACTTACTGTAGGAAAACACATACAAGCATGTACTTTAGGAAGATGGAAGATGAAATTATTCACTCAGATTTCTGAGGGAGTGAGAGAAGAACAAACAGAAAAAGGTGAGGTGCCAAGATTGCAGAATAGGAACACCTCCAGCCTGCAGCTCCCAGAGACACCAATGCAGAAGGTGGATGATTTCTGCATTTTCAACTGAGCTATGCAGTTAATCTCATTGGGACTGGTTAGGCAGTGAGTGCAACCCATGGAGAGTGAGCAGAATCAGAATGGGGCAGGAAATGCAAGGGCCGGGGGGACCTCCCTCCCCCTGCTGAGGGAAGCCATGAGAGACTGTGCTACCCAGGCTGGGTGCTACACTTTTCCCGTGGTTTTTGCAATCTGCAGACCAGGAGATTCCCTCATGTGCCTACACCACCACGGTCCTGGGTTTCAAGCACAAAACGTGGTGACTGTTTGGGCAGACACCAAGCTAGCTGTAGGAGTTTTTTTCCTACCCCAGTGGCACCTGGAACCCCAGTGAGACAGAACCGTTCACTCCCCTGGAAAGGGGGCTGAAGCCAGGGAGCCAGGTGGTCTAGCTCAGTGGGTCCCACTCCCACAGAGCCCAGCAAGCTAAAAACGACTGACTTGAAATTCTCACTGCTAGCACAACAGTCTGAAGTCGACCTGGGATCATCGAGCTTGGTGGGGGTAGGGGCATCCGCCATTACTGAGGCTTTAGTAGGTGACTTTCCCCCGATAGTGCTAAGAAGGCTGGGAGGTTCGGACTGGGCAGAATCCAACACAGTGCAGCAAAGCAGCTGTGGCCAGACTGTTTCTCTATATTCCTCCTCACTGGGTAGGGCATCTCTGAAGGAAAAGCAGCAGCCCCAATTAGGGGCTTACAGATAAAACTCTCATCTGTCTGGGACAGAGCACCTGGGGGAAGGGGCAGCTATGAGCACAGCTTCAGTGGATTAAATCATTCCTGCCTGCCAGCACTGAAGAGAGCAGCTGATCCTGACAAGGGGGATTCTCTCCACACAGTCCACCAGTTCTGTTAAGGGACAGACTGCCTCCTCGAGTGGGTCCCTGATCCCTGTGCCTCCTGACTGAGAGAACCTCCCAACAGGGGTCGAGAGACACCTCATACAGTTGAGCTCCAGCTGGCATCAGGCTGGTGCTCCTCTGGGATGAAGCTTCCGGAGGAAGAAGCAGGCAGCAATCTTTGCTGTTTCGTAGCCTCCACTGGTGATACCCAGCAAACAGGGTCTGGACCAGCAAACTGCAGGAGACCTGCAGAAGAGGGGCCTGATTGTTAGGAGAAAAACTAACAAACAGAAAGCAAGAACATCAACATCAACAAAAAAGAACCCCCCCACCCCCCCCACAAACCCCATCCAAAGGTCATCAACCTCAAAGATCAAAGGTAGATAAATCCATGAAGATGAGGAAAAACCAGGGCAAAAATGCTGAAAATTCCAAAAACCAGAATGCATCTTCTCCAAATGATCATAACTCCTCTCCAGCAAGGGCACAAAATTGGATAGAGAATGAGATTGATGAATTGACAGAAGTAGGCTTCAGAAGGTGGGTAATAACAAACTCCTCTGAGTTAAAGGAGCACATTCTAACCTAATGCAAGGAAGCTGAGAACCTTGATAAAAGGTTACAGGAACTGCTAATTAGAATAACCAGTTTAGAGAGGCACATAAATGATCTGATGAAGCTGAAAAATGCAGCATGAGAGCTTTGTGAAGCATACACCAGAATCAATAACCGAGTTGATCAAGCAGAAGAAAGGATATCAGAGATTGAAGATCACCTTACTGAAATAAGGCATGAAGACAAGATTAGAGGAAAAAGAATGAAAAGGAATGAACAAAGCCTCCAAGAAACATGGAACTATGTGAAAAGACCAAACTTATGATTGACTGGTGTACCTGAAAGTGATGGGGAGAATGGAGCCAAGTTGGAAAACATACTTCAGGATATTATCCAGGAGAACTTCCCCAAAATAGCAAGACAAGCCAACTTTCAAATTCAGGAAATATAGAGAACACCACTAAGACACTCCTTGAGAAGAGCAACCCCAAGACACATAATTGACAGATTCTCTGAGGTTGAAATGAAGGAAAAATGTTAAGGGCAGCCAGAGAAAAAGGTCAGGTTACCCACAAAGGGAAGCCCATTAGACTAATAGCAGATCTCTCTGCAGAAACCCTACAAGCCAGAAGAGAGTGGGGGCCAAAATCCAACATCCTTAAAGAAAAGAATTTTCAACCAAGAACTTCATATCCAGCCAAACTAAGCTTCATAAGTGAAGGAGAAATAAAATTCTTTACAGACAAGCAAATGCTCAGGGATTCTGTCACCACCAGGCATACCTTACAAGAGCTCCTGAAGGAAGTACTAAATATGGAAAGGAAAAACTGGTACAGCCACTGCAAAAACACATCAAAATATAAAGACCAATGACACTATGAAGAAACTGCATCAACGAATGTGCAAAATAACCAGGTAGCATCATGAAGATAGTATCAAATTCAGATATAACAATATTAACCTTAAATGTAAATGGGCTAAATGCCCCAACTAAAAGGCACAGATTGGCAAATTGGATGAAGAGTCAAGACCCATCAGTGTGCTGTGTTCAGGAGACCCATCTCACGTGCAAAGACACATATAGGCTCAAACTAAAGGGGTGGAGGAATATTTACCAAGCAAATGGAAAGGAAAAAAAAAAAAAAGCAGGGGTTGCAATCCTAGTCTCTGA
>NW_012118844.1:471840-473159 GCF_000951035.1 Colobus angolensis palliatus
AAAACAGAATTTAAACTAACAAAGATCAAAAATGACAAAGGGTGTTACATAATAGTAAAGGGATCAATACAACAAGAAGAGCTAACTATCCTAAATATATATGCACCCAATACAGGAGCACCCAGATTCATAAAACAAGTTCTTAGAGAACTACAAAGAGACTTAGATTCCCACAAAATAATAGTGGGAGACTTTAACACCCCACTGTCAGTATTAGACAGATCAATGAGATAGAAAATTAGCAAGGATATTCAGAACTCAAACTCAGCTCTGGACCAAGTGGATCTAATAGAGATCTACAGAACTCTCCACCCCAAATCAACAGAACATACATACTTCTCAGTGCCACATAGCACTTATTCTAAACTCAATCACATAATTGGAAGTAAAACACTCCTTAGCAAATGCAAAAGAACTGATATCATAACAGACAGTCTCTCAGACCACAGTGCAATCAAATTAAAACTCAACATAAAGAAATGCACTCAAAACCATACAACTACATGAAAATTGAACAACCTGCTCCTAAATGACTACTGGGTAAAGACAGAAATTAAAGCAGAAATAAAGAAGTTATTTGAAACCAATGAGAAAAAAGAGACGTGTTAGAATCTCTGGGACACAGCTAAAGCAGTGTTAAGAGGGAAATTTATAGCACTAAATGTCCACATCAGAAATCTGGAAAGATCTGAAACAGGCACCCCAACATCACAATTAAAAGAACTAGAGAAGCAAGAGCAAACAAATTCAAAAGCTAGCAGAAGACAAGAAATAACTAAGACAGCGGCGGGGCGGAGCAAGATGGCCAAATAGGAACAGCTCCAGTCTCCAACTCCCAGCACGAGCGACACAGAAGACGAGTGATTTCTGCATTTTCAACTGAGGTACTGGGGTCATCTCACTAGGGAGTGCCGGACAATCGGTGCTAGTCAGCTGCTGCAGCCCGAGCAGCGGGAGCTGAAGCAGGGCCAGGCATCGCCTCACCTAGGAAGCACAAGGGGGAAGGGAATCCCTTTTCCTAGCCAGGGAAACTGAGACACACAACACCTGGAAAATCGGGTAACTCCCACCCCAATAACGCGCTGTAAGCAAACCCGCACACCAGGAGAATATATCCTTCACCTGGCCGGGAGGGTCCCACGCCCACAGAGCCTCCCTCACTGCTAACACAGCAGTCTGCCGCGATCTAACTACAAGGCAGCAGTGAGGCTGGGGGAGGGGCGCCCGCCATTGCTGAGGCTTAAATAGGTAAACAAAGCCGCTGGGAAGCTCCAACTGGGTGGAGCTCACAGCAGCTCAAGGAAACCTGCCTGTCTCTG
>NW_012118844.1:478484-478844 GCF_000951035.1 Colobus angolensis palliatus
AAAAAAAATCAATGAATCCAGGAGCTGGTTTTTTGAAAAGATTAACAAAATAGACTACTAACTAGACTAATAAAGAAGAAAAGATAGAAGAATCAAATTGACACGATAGAAAATGATAAAAGGGAGATCACCACCAATCCCACAGAAATACAAACTACCATCAGAGAATACTATAAACACCTCTATGCGAATAAACTAGAAAATCTAGAAGAAATGGAAAAATTGCTGGACACATACACCCTCCCAGGACTAAACCAGGAAGGAGTCAAATCCATGAATAGACCAATAAAAAGTTCTGAAATTGAGGCAGTAATCAATAGCCTACAAATAAAAAAAAAAAAAAAAGCCCAGGATCAGACA
>NW_012118844.1:479760-495560 GCF_000951035.1 Colobus angolensis palliatus
GCCCAGGATCAGACAGATTCACAGCCAAATTCTATCAGAAGTACCAAGAGGCATCATCCTGATTGCAAAACCTGGCACAGACACAACAACAACAACAAAATTTCAGGCCAATATCCCTGATGAACATTGATGCGAAAATCCTCAATAAAATACTGGCAAACTGAATCCAGCAGCACATCAAAAAGCTTATCCACCATGGTCAAGTCAGCTCCATCCCTGGGATGCGAGGCTGGTTCAACATATGCAAATCAATGAACATAATCCATCACATAAAGAGAACCAATCACAAAAACCACTTGATTATCTCGATAGATGCAGAAAAGGCGTTTGATAAAATTTGATATACCTTTATGCTCAAAACTGCCAATAAACTAGGTATTGATGAAACATATCTCAAAATAATAAGAGCTATTTATGACACACCCACAGCCAATATCATACTGAATGGGCAAAAGATGGAAGCATTCCCTTTGAAAACTGGCACAAGACAAGGATGCCCTCTCTCATCACTCCTATTCAACATAGTATTGGAAGTTCTGGCCAGGGCAATCAGGCAAGAGAAAGAAATAAAAGATATTGAAATAGGAAGAGAGGAAGTCAAATTGTCTCTTTGCAGATGACATGATTGTATATTTAGAAAACCCCATCATCTCAGCTCAAAAACTCCTTAAGCTGATAAGCAACTTCAACAACTTCTTAGGACACAAAATCAATGTGCAAAAATCACAAGCATTCCTATACACCGATAATAGAACAATCAGAGAACCAAATCATGAGTGAACTCCCATTCACAATTGCTACAAAGAGAATAAAATACCTAGAAATACAACTTACAAGAGATATGAAGGACCTCTTCAAGGAGAACTACAAACCACTGCTCAAGGAAATAAGAGAGGACACAAATGGAAAAAAAAATTCTGTGCTCATGAATAGGAAGAATCAATATTGTGAAAATGGCCATATTACCCAAAGTAGTTTATAGATTCAATGCTAATCCCATCAAGCTACCATTGACTTTCTTTACAGAATTTGAAAAAAAAAAAAAAAACCTTTAAATTTCATATGAAACCAAAAGAGAGCCTGTATAGCCAAGACAATTCTAAGCTAAAAGAACAAAGCTGGAGGCATCCTGCTATCTGACTTCAAACTATACTACAAGGTTACAGTAACCAAGACAGCATGGTACTGGTACCAAAACAGATATATAGACCAATGGAGCACAGAGCCCTCAGAAATAACACCACACATCTACGACCATCTGATCTTCGACAAACCTGACAAAAACAAGCAATGGAATACTATGCAGCCATAAAAAAGGATGAGTTCGTGTCCTTTGTAGGGACATGGATGTAGCTGGAAACCATCATTCTCAGCAAACTATTGCAAGAACAGAAAACCAAACACTTCATGTTCTCACTCATAGGTGGGAACTGAACAATGAGATCACTTGGACACAGGAAGGGGAACATCACACACCGGGTCCTATTGTGGGGAGGAGGGAGGGGGGAGGGATAGCATTAGGAGATATACCTAATGTAAATGACGAGTTAATGGGTGCAGCACACCAACATGGCACATGTAGACATATGTAACAAACCTGCACGTTGTGCACATGTACCCTAGAACTTAAAGTATAATAAAACAAATAAATAAATAAATTTTTTTATAAAGACTTAAATGTAAAACCCAAACTCATAAATACCCTAGAAGAAAGCCTAGGCAATACCATTCAAGACATAGGCATGGGCAAAGCCTTCATGACTAAAACACCAAAAGCAATTGCAACAAAAGCCAAAATTCATTAATGGGATCTAACTAAACTAAAAAGCTCCTGCACAGCAAAAGAAACTATCATCAGAGTGAACAGGCAACCTACAGAATAGGAGAGAATTTTTGCAATCTACCCATCTGACAAAGGTCTAATATCCAGAATCTACAAGTAACTTAAAACAAATTTACAAGAAAAAAAACACACAACCACATCAAAACATGGGCGAAGGATATGAAGAGACACTTCTCAAAAGAAGACTTTTATGCAGCCAACAAACATATGAAAAAAAAGCTTATCATCACTGGTCATTAGAGAAATGCAAATCAAAACCACAATGAGATACCATCTCACATGAGAGAATGGCAATTATTAAAAAGTCGGGAAACAACAGATGCTGGTGAGGCTGTGCATAAATAGGAATGCTTTTACCCTGTTGGTTGGAGTGTAAATTAGTTCAACTAATATGGAAGACAGTGTGGCAATTTCTCAAGGATCTAGAACCAGAACTACCATTTGACCCAGCAATCCCATTTCTGGGTATATACCCAAAGAATTATAAATCATTCTACTAAAAAGACACACGCACACGTATGTTTATTGCAGCACTATTTACAATAGCAAAGACTTGGAAGCAACCCAAATTCCCATCAATGATAGACTGGATAAAGAAAATGTGGCACACATACACCATGGAATACTATGTAGCTATAAAAAGAATGAGTTCATGTCCTTTACAGGGACATGGATGAACCTGGAAACCATCATTCTCAGCAAACTATCACAGGAATAGAAAACCAAATACTTCTTGCTCTCACTCATAAGTGGGAGTTGAACAATGAAAACACATGGCCACAGGGAGGGGAACATCACACACTGGGGCCTGTCAGGGAGTAGGGGACAAGTGGAGGGAGAGCGTTAGGACAAATACCTAATACATGCAATGCTTAAAACCTAGATGACGGGTTGATAGGTGCAGCATACCACCATGGCCCATGTATACCTATGTAAGAAACCTGCACGTTCTGCACATGTATCCCAGAACTTAAAGTAAAATTAAAAATAAATAAAAATTAAAATTTAAAAAAAAGAAAAAACAAAGAAATTCATGAACTTTGTGGCATGTGAAAATGGGCAGGATTTAAAAGGTGGAGGGAGGAACGGGGAGAGGATTTTAGGCTGGAGGAACAACAGCATACACATGAAGGTAGAAAAGCATAGAATACATCTGGGGACTGGGGAGCTGTTAATAGGCATGTTTAGAGGTGAAGTTGCTGCTGCTGGTGGTAGCAGTGGTGGGAGGGTGTGTTGGGGAAGTGAGGGAGAGATGAGTGTTGATAGCCACTAGAAATGAAGCTGGAAGAGTTTCAGCGTTCAGTTAGGATCCTGTAAGTAATGAAGACCCAAGTGAGATTTTTTATTTTTAAGGAAAGAAATGTCATGGTTTTTTCCTGTGGTTTAAAAAGCAACTCCCTGGTACAAGGTCTGGGTAATGGCAGTGAAAGAAAAGAGGCAGAAATACCTCTTCAGAAAATGTTACAAAGATTCATGTGTGAACTGAGATCCAGATATAGGGCAATGGGAATGGAAAGGGAAGGGCGATGGTGGATACAAGAAGCACTGGAGATAGGCCTTACAGCACTTGTCAACCAAATAAATGTGGGAGGGGCTAGAAATAACAACATAGCTATGCCACACCTTTCTTCCCAGCTTAGGATTTTTTCTTATGGACTTTTGGGTTAAAGTGGAGGCCATCTTCCTCATTTAAATTCATAGGAAAACACATAAATATAAAGAGATGCAGTGAAATTGAAAACCAGCAAGGTATCCCCAACCTTCTGTCTTAGCCCTGGAAGAACTGTCTTTAAGCAAAGCACGGGTGGGTTCCCAAGCAGTACAGCATGTCCAGGAAGGAAAAGGTTGCTCCTATGTAATAACAATTTTTAAAATAATAAGATAATGCTGAACATTTGTTGAGCTTTTCCTTTGTGCTCTCAGGGAGGTGTTTCATACACACTATCTCACTTAACCCTTCTAATAATCTCATGTGGTATATATTACTATTTCTATTCCCCAGTGAGCAAACAGGCTCAGTGAGGTTTAGTTCACACAGGTTTAGATAATACAGCTAGTATGTGATAAATTGGAGATTTCAACTCAGGACGATCTTCCATGCCACCAAGATTGCTTTTGAAACAAGTCTGCTTAGCTATGATGTCGGACATGAGAGTCCATTTCCAAAGAGAAGAAAGCCAAGAAACCTTTTTTCTTAGGTAACCAGGACTTTTTTTTTTTTTTTCCACACAGCTGTTCCATGTAAAATCAAAATCCATGATTTCCAATGGATAGGCACCAAATCAACTGAGAACCTGCTAGAAATAATAAAAGCGTGACAAGGGATTCAGATGCTAAGTAAATATACACAAAGCAAGAACTTTCTTATATATCAAAGGTATCTGTTAGAAAACAATCAAAATAAATCCCATTCCCAACAGCTATAATAAATTTAAAACAACTAAGAATAATCTTATGAAGACGTGTGTATGGAACGGGCTATATGAAGAAAATTACAATATGAGCAAGGTAGTACAGACACATTAAAAAGACCATGCAAGCTGAAACCATACCAATCAGTCTTAATAATCAATGGGAAAAATTATGATTGTTCAGTGACCTTTAAAAATTTTTGTCAATACACTAAAAACTCTCTCACCATCCATTTCATTATAAATGTATAAGAAAAGGAAAAAAGTAAAATATTTAGTTCACTATAATTTAAACGTTAGAAATCTTGAGAAAGTGTTTGCTACTTTGTAAAAAATGTTATCAATGATAGTTTAAACAGTACTTGCCTTCTTCTTGTCTTCCATACAAGCTAGTATATTTTTATGCCTTGACAAATTGTAATACTCCTTTGTAAGTTTGCATCATCTTTCAATATTGTATCCTTTGCATTTTCAATGTTGCCAAATATCTCAAGAATTTCTCACATATGTTTTGTTTTGTTTTTGTTTTTTTTTTGCTGGTATCACTTCCTCTGGATCATCTTCATTCTTTTTGTCACAACAATTTCCCACATTTATGTCAACACTTTCACCCCCATTAAGCTCCTCTGGCTGCATTTCTAGGATCTCTGGAATGGCAGCAGTGTCAGCATTCTCATGGTTAATGATTTCTTCTGTGACTTCATTTATGTTTGATTCTAATTTCACTTCTAGCATTATTGCTTTTCGTTCCTTGTTGTACTTTCATCTTTGTTGGCCAATGCACTCTTTTGATTGTCTATTTTCATAAAATATCACAGGGATTTATCACTGAGAGACAAAGAGGCAACATGCTTGGCGCACAGGGACCAATCACCAATTGGGTTTGAAAGAAGTGATACCATTAGTCACCAATCATGATGCACTTCTGTTATTTACATAGTAAATTTGTGGACCAAAGAGATAGCACTGAAGTTTGTATTTTATGCAATTATTCACGCTTAACATACTGTGGTGATTAAATTTCAAACTGTGTTATTGGGGAACTGGTGTTATTTAATTAAACTATCACAAATGAAATTCATTAATATTAGAACCATGCAAAGAAAGGAATGTCTGTACCTTACATAAGGGCTCCAACATACTTTAATAAATGGAGATACATACTTTACTTAACTTTTACAGAATGCCTACTATGTGTCACATGCTGTTCTACGTTTCTCTTTATATGTGTTTATTTACTTAATCTAGCTGCAAACCCTACATAGTAGGCACTATTAATATCCCTATTTTACAGATAAAGAAACTAGGGTACAGAAATATTAAGTAACTTTCTAAAAGTCACACAGTTAGAAGTGGCAAAATCAGAATTTGAATCCAAGCAGCCTGACTCCCAAGGCTGAACAGTTTATCATGTGTTGCCTTATATACCAGAAGGCCAAGATGTTTATTTTCCCCATAATAAATTCCAGGAGGATTTTTGTAAGTAAAATTTGAAATATTCTAAATTCACTTAGAAAGCAATGGGCTAGAGAAACTAAGAATTATCTTCTTATATTAAAACACAATTTAAGGCCAGGCACAGTGGCTGATACCTGTAATCCCAGCACTTTGGGAGGCCGAAGCAGGTAGATCATCTGAGTCCAGCAGTTCAAGACCAGCCTGGGCAACATGGTGAAACCCCATCTCTACAAAAAACACACACACAAAAAAAATTAACTAGGTGTAGTGGCATGCACCTATAACCCCAGCTACTCGGGAGACTGAGGCCGGAGGATGGCTTGAGCCCAAGAGGCAGAGGTTGCAGTGAGCCATGATTGTGCCACTGCACTCCAGCCTAAGTGACAGAGTGAGACTCTGTCTCCAAAACACACACATATACACACACACAAGCACACACAATTTAAAGCTACAGTAATTAAATACAGTAATTAAAACAGTGTAGCACTGGAACTAGAGTTGAGAGACATATCAACGAAATGGAGCAAACAGGTCAAAAAATACTGTTCTGTCTTTAAATGTTTATGTTTTTCAATAGAAGAGTAAGTTATATCCCAAATCAGAAAGAAAAATGAAGTGTATTATACAAGTGGTGTTGAGTAAATTGGTTAACTACAGTAAAATAAAGTTGGACTCTTTTTTCATATTTCACATCAAAATTAATTTCAGGTGGTTTAAAGAGTTAATGGCAAAAATGAAACTACAAATGGGTAAATAAAAATAAAAGTGAGTATTTCATATAGCTTGGGGCTGGAGTAGGACTTTCTTAACATAAGAGCAATAGAAAAACTAAAAAAAAAAATTGAGTAAACTGTACATATTCTGATTAAAGAGATCATAAAAATCAGTAGGAAAAACTTACAGTTCAATAGAAAATAAAATAGAAAAGGCCATAAATACAGAAATCTAAACAAGATATTTAAAATGTTAAACTACATGTAATAATACAACTACAAATTTACAAAGTAAGCATTTTTGGTCTAGTAATTAGCAAGAAGTTTTTGTTTGTTTGCTTGTTTTATTATAGCATTACATTTGGTGAGAGTGAGATGAAACAGTGACCCTCAATACTGCTGCTGAGAGTATACATTGATACAGGTTTTCTGGAGAGCAGTCTATCAAATATTATTATTTTAAATTCAGTTTTACCTGGTAATTTATCTTTCGGGAATATTTCCAAATAATGCTAGTACTACTTATAATATTGATAAAGGAATGCAACAGAAAGGCTTACTAAGATAAAAATGGTTAAACAAATGTTTTACAGCCTTGTAATTGTGCAGCCATTAGTAGAAGTATTTCATATATATATATATATATACATATATATATGGAAAACCTTAAATACATTAAGCAAAAATCAAAAGTAGACCATTCAAAATTATATACTATGATTCCAATGTTTTTAAAGATAAAAGTAAATATATACACAGACAAAATTGGGTGGAAATATAGCCCAATGTTATCCCTGAGTGATGGGACTACAGGTGACTTTCATCTTCTTTTTAACTTTCTGTATTTTCCAATTTCTCTACAACAGATATGTATCATGTTTATAATTCAAAGGAATCATAAACATTATTTAAATGTTCTTCTCTGCATTCATCCATTCATTCACCCACCTATGCATTCCTCTCTTTCTCTTCTTCTGCCAAGGCTTATAAAAAAAAAACCTGTGTTCCTTCTTTTGTGATAGGCTCACTTCCCTTGTAGCCAAGGGGCATCACTTGATCAATTAATTATTGCTTTTTTAAAGTTCTGCTTCTCTCTTCTCATAGACTCTCCTCTCAGAGACTTCTCCACCCTTACACAAGGTCACAATCCTACTAGCCCCAAATCACTATTACTTAACTCTGTAGTCATTTTGCCACCCTCGTCTTTCACCATGAACACCTTTTCAGTGTAGTCTTATTTACTTCATCTTCTTCTTTACTAACTACTCCTTAAACCTTCACAATCTGGCTATCATATCCATTACTGACATGCTCTCCTAAAGATCACCATTTTTAAGTGCCTACTGCAAGTGTTTCCTACCAGTCCTTAACATCTCCACTCCCTCAGCTGCATGTGCTAGCACTCATGAAGCTCTCTTTCATGGAACCATGGCCTTGGAGACGTGGCTTTCTACTTTTTGCTTCCCCTCTCACCTCTCCCAACACCATTTTCTTCTTCCAGCTCTCCTTCTTCCACTCTATTTCTAAATGAAGTGATATTTCTGGCTTGTGATGGTTAATACTGAGTGTCAACTTGATTGGATTGAAGGATGCAAAGTATTGATCCTGGGTGTGTCTGTGAGGGTGTTGCCAAAGGAGATTAACATTTGAGACAGTAGACTGGGAAAGGCTGACCCACCCATAATCTGGGTAGGTACCATCTGATAGCTGCCAGTGTGGCCAGGATATAAAGCAGACAGAAAAACGTGAAAAGGCAGACTGGCTTAACCTCCCAGGCTACATCTTTCTCCCATGCTGGATGCTTCCTGCCCTCTAACATCAAACACCAAGTTCTTCAGCTTTGGGACTCAGACTGTCTTCCTTCCTCCTCAGCTTGCAGATGGCGTATTGTGGGACCTTGTGATCATGTGAGTTTAATACCCCTTAATCAACTCATATATATATATACACACACACATATACATATATATATATATATATATATCCTATTAGTTCTGTCCCTCTAGAGAACTCTGACTAATACAGATTTTGGTACCAGGAGTGGTTCTACAGAAACAGAATATTAAGGATAATATTCTTTCATTGGTTTTGGGGTTTCCTGAGTTGGCTGCTTAATATGATTAGACCCCAAAATGTTAAGGACTCTACTTCTAAAAGTATGGAGAACACTGATAGTCCTTGGCATGAACTGTTTAGAGAGTTATGCAAAATAAAGTCATTTGACACTCCTGATTCACCGCTCATAAGAGGCAAATTACTCTATAGATAATACCTTTGACTACATGTGGAGAACCAAGGAACATAATAAAGTTGGTTGGTTGCTCCTGAGTTCACTGGACAAAGTGATGAAGGAAAATGATGAACTCAGGGATTCTATGTTCCAGCTTCAGAAGCAGATACTTAGCCTAAAATCTGCTAAGATTGCCCTGAGTGAGAGTTTTATCTCCTGTACAGAAAGAGCTGAAATTGTGGAAAAACAGACACAAGCTCTTATCATGCAAGTGGCATGGGAGAAAGGTCACTGCAATGAAAGATGAATGCACAGCCTCACCAGATACCTACTGTTAAAGTGAGGCAATTCATTGGAAAAGAATGGGACCCTGCAACTTGGAATGGGGACGTCTGGGAGGACCCTGATGAAGCTGGGGACACTGAGCTTGTAAAATCTGAAGAACCTTTCTTGCCAGAAGAAACAGCTTCCCCATCCCCAGTAGTGGCAACATCCCCTCCCTGACACATGCTGCCCTTTCCATCTTTGTCTGTGGAGATAAACCCTGCCATTGCCTGAGGCAACAGTGATGGCCTCCCTTGAGGCAGCTGTCAGGCAAGATAATGTTGATTCTCCTCAGCCACCCCCAACACCGCTGTTTGCTTCTAGACCTATAACTAAAGTCCCAGTGGGCCCCTAGCGGTGAGGTTCAGAGCGTGACCCAGGAGGAGGTGCACTACACTTGAAAGGAACTACTTGCGTTTTGTAATTTATATAAGCCTGAATCTGGAGAACAGGCATGGAAATGGATATTAAGGGTGTGGGATAATGGTGGAAGAAACATAGAGTTGGAACAGGCTGAATTTATTGATTCGGGCCCACTAAGTAGGGACTCTGCTTTTAATGTTGCAGCTCGGGGAGTTAAAAAAAGTTTCTAATAGTTTATTTGCTTGGTTAGCTGAAATATGGATTAAAAGATAGCCCACTGTGAGTGAGCTAGAAATGCCTGATCTCCCTTGATTTAATGTAGAGGAAGGTATCTAAATGCTTAGAGAGATTGGGATGGTGGAGTGGATTAGTCACTTTAGACCTACTCATCCCAGCTGGGAGGGTCCAGAAGATATACCCTTGACCAATACTTTGCAAAATAGATTTCTGAGGGCAGCATCTATGAAGAAGCCTGTAATTGCTCTTCTCTGTATGTCAGATCTAACAGTGGGATATGCAGTCACTCAACTACAAAATTTAAATTCAAGGGGAATAATTGGATCCCGAGGTGGCAGGGGCCAGTTGGTGGCACTCAACCATCAAAGGCAAGGTGGACATAGCTACTGTAGTGGACAGCAGAGGCAAAGCAGCAATCAGAATAGTTTGACTCGTGTAGAGCTCTGGCATTGGCTAATTAATCACAGTGTTCCCAGAAGTGAAATTGATAGGAAGCCTACTATATTTCTACTCAATTTATATAAGCAGAAATCTTACAGGTTGAATGGACAAAATGCTAATTTGAATTAGAGAAACAGAGAATTACGGCCCCTTAATCAATTTCTAGACTTGAGGAAGTTTATAGACCCAGAACCCCTTGAATGAAGGGGAGGCTGGGTCCCCTTGAGGAAGGACCCCAATACAATAATACAATACTGGTAATTTATGCTGTTAATCTTTCTCCCATCCTTCCCTAAGGAGACTTCCAGCCTTTTATCAGGGTAACTGTGCATTTGGAGAAAGGGAAATGCTCAGCTATTTCAGGGACTACTGGACACTGGCTCTTAGCTGACATGGATTCCAGGGGACACAAAACGTCATTGTGGTCCTTCAGTTAAAGTAGGGACTTATGGAGGTCATGTAATCAATGAAGCTTTAGCTCAGGTCTACTTACAGTTGGTTCAGTGGGTCCGTGAACTCATCCTGTGTCATTTCCCCAGTGCCAGAATGCATAATTGGCGTAGACATACTTAGCAGCTGGCAGAACCCTCACATTGGCTCCCTGACTGGTAGGGTGAGGGCTATTATGGTGGGAAAGGCCAAATAAAAGCCATTAGGGCTGACTATACCTAGAAAAATAGTAAATCTAAAACAATATTTCATCCCTGGAAAGAGATTGTAGCAATTACTGCCACCATCAAAGACTTGAAAGACACAGAAGTGGTGATTCCCACCACATCCCCCTTCAAGTCTTCTATTTGGCCTGTGCAGAAGACAGGTGGATCTTGGAGAATGACAGTGGAGTATTATAAGCTTAAACAAGTGGTAACTCCAATTGCAACTGCTATACCAGAAGTGGTTTCGTTGCTTGAGCAAATTAACATATCTCTGGGTACCTGGTATGCAGTCATTGACTTGGGAAATGCCTGTTTCTCCATTCCTGTCCATAAGGCCCACCAGAAGCAATTTGCCATCAGCTGGCATGGTCAGCAATATACCTTTACTGTCCTACCTCAGGGTTATATCAACTCTCTGGCTTTGTGTCATAATCGTATTCAGAGAGACCTTGATCATTTTTCACTTCCACAAGATATCACACTGGTCTATTACGTTGATGGCATTATGCTGATTGGATCCAGTGAGCAAGAAGTAGCAAACACACTGGACTTATTGGTGAGACATTTGCATGCCAGAGGATGGGAAATAAATCTGACTAAAATTCAGGGACTTTCTACCTCAGTAAAATTTCTAGGAGTCCGGTGGTGTGGGGCCTGTCGAGATATTCCTTCTAAGGTGAAGGATAAGTTGCTGCCTTTGGCCCCTCCTACAACCAAGAAAGAGGCACAACATCTAGTGAGCCTACTTGGATTTTGGAGGTGACACATTCTTCATTTGTGTGTGTTACTCCAGCCCATTTATCGAGTGACCTGAAAGGCTGCCAGTTTTGAGCAGGGTCCAGAACAAGAGAAGGCTCTGCAACACGTCCAGGCTGCTGTGCAAGCTGCTCTGCCACTTGGGCTGTATGACCCAGCAGATCCAATGGTGCTTGAGGTGTCAGTGGCAGATAGGGATGCTGTTTGAAGCCTTTGGCAAGCCCCCATAGGCGAATCACAGTGGAGGCCTCTAGGATTTCAGAACAAGGCCCTGTCATCTTCTGCAGATAACTACTCTCTTTTTGAGAGACAGCTCTTGGCCTGTTACTGGGCTTTGGTGGAAACTGAAGGTTTGACTATGGGCCATCAAATCACCATGCAACCTGAACTGCCTATCACGAACTGGACGCTTTCTGACCTGTCTAGCCATAAAGTAGATCATGCACAGCAGCATTCCATCATCAAATGGAAGTGGTATATATGTGATCGGGCTCAAGCAGGTCCTGAAGGCACAAGTAAGTTACATGAGGAAGTGGTTCAAATGCCCATAGTCTCCACTCCTGCCACCTTGCTTTCTCTCCCCCAGCCTGTACCAGTGGCCTCATGGGAGTTCTCTATGATCAACTGACAGAGAAAGAGAAGACTAGGGCCTGGTTCACAGATGACTCTGCATGATGTGCAGGCACCGCCCGAAAGTGGACAGCTGCAGCACTACAGCCTCTTTCTAGGACATCCCCGAAGGACAGTGATGAAGGTAAATTTTCCTAGTGGGCAGAACTTCAAGTAGTGCACATGGTTGTGCACTTTGCATGGAAGGAGAAATGGCCAGATATGTGACTATATTCTGATTCACGGCCTGTAGCCAGTGGTTTGGCTGGATGGTCAGGGACCTGGAAGAAGCATGATTGGAAAATTGGTGACAAATAAATTTGGGGAAGAGGTGTGTGGATGGACCTTTCTGAGTGGTCAAAAACTGTGAAGATATTGGTATCCCATGTGAGTGCTCACCAACAGTGACCTCAGCAGAGGAGGATTTTAATAATCAAGTGGATAGGATGACCCATTCTATGGACACCACTCAGCCTCTTTCCCCAGCCACCCCTATCATTGCCCAGTGGGCCCATGAACAAAGTGGCCATGGTGGCAGGGATGGAGGTTATGCATGGGCTTAGCAACATGGACTTCCACTCAACAAGGCTAACCTGGCTATGGCCACTGCTAAGTGTCCAATTTGCCAGCAGCAGAGACCAACACTGAGCTCTCAATATGGCACCATTCCTTGGGGTGATCAGCCAGCTACCTGGTGGCAGGTTGATTATATTGGAGCTCTTCCATCACGGAAAGGTCAGAAGTTTGTCCTCACTGAAATAGGCACTTACTCTGGATATGGTTTTGCCTATCCTGCATGCAATGCTTCTGCGAAGACTACCATCCATGAACTCATAGAATGCCTTATCCACTGTCATGATATTCCACACAGCATTGCCTCTGACCAAGGCACTCACTTTATGGCTAAAGAAGTGCAACAGTGGGCTCATGCTCATAGAATTCACTGGTCTTACCATGTTCTTCATCATCCTGAAGCAGTTCGATTGATAGAACGGTGAAATGGCCTTGCAAAGTCACAATTACAACATCAACTAGGTGACAATTCTTCGCAGGTCTGGGGTAAAGTTCTCCAGCAGGTCGTGTATGCTCTGAATCAGCATGCAATATATGGTGCTGTTTCTCCTATAGCCAGGATTCATGGGTCCAGGAATCAAGGGATGAAAGTGGAAGTGGCACTACTCACCATTACCCCTAGTGATTCACTAGCAAAATTTTCACTTCCTGTTCCTGTGACATTATTTTCTGCTGGCCTAGAGGTCTTAGTTCCAGAGGGACGAACACTGCTACCAGGAGAAACAACAACGATTCCATTAAACTGTAAGTTAATATTGTCACCTGGCCACTTTGGGCTCCTCCTACCTCTAAGCCAACAGGCTAAGAAGAGAGTTCCAGTATTGGCTGGGGTGATCGACCTGAACTATCAAGATGAAATCAGTCTAATACTCCACAATGGAGGTAAGGAAGAGTATGCGTAGAATACAGGAGATCCCTTGGGGCATCTCTTAGTATTACCATGCCCTGTGATTAAGGTCAATGAGAAACTACAAAAGCCCAATCCAGGCAGGACTACAAGTGGCCCATACCCTTAAGGAATGAAGGTTTGGGTCACTCCACCAGGAAGAAAACCATGACCTGCTGAGGCGCTTGCTGAAGGCAAAGGGAATATAGAATGGGTAGAAGAAGAAGGTCGTCATCAATACCAGCTATGACCACATGACCAGTTGCAGAAAGGAGAACTGTAATTGTCATGAGTATTTCCTCCTCCTTTTGTTAAAAACATGTTTGTGCCTGTATACACTTGTACTAAGAAAATACCTTCATTTTATTTCCTTTTTCCTTTATCGTGTGACATAAGACTTATTGACTTCACATCAGCATTTAAGTGTTGTTAACCTTATGTAATAGCATTTGGGTTGGGGATTGGTGCATTTCTGGTTGTATGAAGAAATAGTTGCATTATGTTAGGCATAATTATGACTTTATTATTGTCTTTATTTGAAGATTATGTATGATCTCAGGAGATGTGTATGGGTTCAGGTTGACAAGGGGTGGACTTGTGATACTTAATACTGAGTATCAACTTGATTGGATTGAAGGATGCAAAGTATTGATCCTGGGTGTGTCTGTGAGGGTACTGCCAAAGGAGATTAACATTTGAGACAGTGGACTGGGAAAGGCTGACCCACCGTTAATCTGGGTAGGCACCATTTGATCAGCTGCCAGCATGGCTGGGATATAAAGCAGGCAGAAAAACATGAAAAGGCTAGAATGGCTTAGCCTCCCAGCCTACATCATTCTCCCATGCTGCTGGATGCTTCCTGCCCTCCAACATCAGACTCCAAGTTCTTCAGTTTTGGGACGTGGATTGGCTTCCTTGCTCCTCAGCTTGCAGACAGCCTTTTGTGGGATCTTGTGATCATGTGAGTTTAAAACTCCTTAATAAACTCATATATGTACATATATATCCTATTAGTTCTGTCCCTTTAGAGAACCCTGACTAATACATGGTTTCTTTGTCTTTTTTCTTCTCCCTAGACACTCTCAGTGCTTCAGGCTTCTAGTTTTACCTGTTGCCGGCCTTACCTCTCTCCTAAATTCAAGTCCCACATTTCCAAGGCCCTGCTCAAACTTTCCAGCCTGATGCCTGGCATGGATCTGTTGGAGAAATAGCTTTCACCTCCCCAAACCTGCTCTTCTTCCATACTTGTATATTTCTATAAATGGTGTCCTCTAAGTTCCCCTTTAAAACACTCACATGACTTGGAGAAGCAAACTGTCTTTCCCACACCCATTGCCAAAGCCTCAGCTTAGGCTCTTGGCATTTTTTTCTGGAGAGATGGAGATGGCTGCATCCTGTATCTTTTTATTGGATTGATTCTCTGGTCAGGGAGGACCTCCTCCCTGGCTGTAGGAACTATAAGTGGGAGGTTTCCCAATAACCACTGTAAGCAACATTGGCAGCACATATTGGCAGCACAGACATCTTAAATCTATTCTAGGATATATTTTCTTCATTTTTCTTTAAATGATAGCCCACTTGGTTTCCAAAAGCCTACCACTGAGATGTAACGTCGATAACCAGAAAAAGTTTAAAGAAACAGAATGGAAGGGGCCAGAGCGATTTTGGGACAGAGGCAAACAGAGAGGAGCAATCCTCAATTCAATTCCATAATTATGGCAGAACTCAGAGACAGGTTTTATTGCCAGTGTGTGCCATCAGGGAACTTTCCATTTTGCTTAGTAATTCTTGTTAACCAGGAGCTAAGCTTTGAAAAGCACTGTTTAAAATTGGAACACTCAGAATTTCATGGTCTTGGGCAAATCTATGGTCTCCACACTCTAGTGAAGGTTATGCTTCATAGCAACTGGAATTTTCTCCCTCAGTAATGTGAGCTTGTTGCACACATGCTAACAGCTGCAGTCGCCATCAATAAACCTAACAATGATTACCTTCGTTTGGGCTATACAGAAAAAGTTGCAACAAACAAACAAACAAAAAAGCGACTAGACTTTTCTTAAGGAAGAAAAATGAAAACATGCATGGGATTTTTCTTTAGTGCAGTCTCTGTGTTTCTCCCCCCACCCCTCTTTTTTTTTGAGACAGAGTCTCGCCCTGTCGCCCAGGCTGGAGTGTAGTGGCACTATCTCGGCTCACTGCAAGCTCCGTCTCCCGGGTTCACGTCATTCTCCTGCCTCAGTCTCCCGAGTAGCTGGGACTACAGGTGCCCACCACCATGCCTGGCTAATTTTTTGTATTTT
>NW_012118844.1:496730-529458 GCF_000951035.1 Colobus angolensis palliatus
TTCACCGTGTTAGCCAGGATGGTCTCAATCTCCTGACCTTGTGATCTGCCCGTCTTGGCCTCCCAAAGTGCTGGGATTACAGACTTGAGCCACCGCGCCCGGCCTGTCTGTGGCTTTTATTTATGTTTTCATTTGCCATACAGAATTTTTAAATTCATATAATGTTTAGTAAGACCCTCTTTCCTTTTGTAGCTTCTGAGTATCCAGTCTTGTCCTCTGTCTTTCACATATACTCCAGGATTTTTCGACAAGATTTTAATTTTTTTATATTTAAGTCTACCTCTGGGATTTATTTTAGTATGTGATGAAAGATAGTATTCATGCAATGTTATTTTCCTCTCAAATGATGCCAGATGTATTATCACTTATTAAATTATCCATCTTGTTCCCACTGAATTAAAATATCATTTTGTAGTACCAGATATCCAAAACATTATAATACCACCTTAATCTAATCAAATCAATATATTATTAGCACTAGACTAGATAAATAGATCAGTAGGACAGAAAAGAGAATCACATACTTGCTGTATTTGGATTTATATTGCTTGCTATACATTTTCAGAGGATTTTCTCTCCCTCCTTTTAGCCCCCAAAGAAGAACATGGTAACTTAGCACCTAGGCCTAAGATACAGGTTTGAATCTAGGAACCACCACTTGGCCTTGTGGAGCAAACCAAATTACCTTGCTTAGGCTCAGCTTCCTCATCTGAGAAAGGGATATTGTCAAAGGGATATTGTGAGGATATAGGAAACAAAGGTACATGAAGCACTTAGCATACTGCCTAGCACATAGTAAGCCTGTAATAAAGGGTAGTTGCTACTTCGTCTACCCTCTTGACACCCATTCTGTCTTGTAAGCACCATGTCTACTTTTTGTAACCCCACCGTGAGCTCCCAGAGGGCAGTCACTGTCTACTAGGTTCCTCAGCACCCAGATTGCCCTCAACAAAGAATTAATCAGAATTGCTCCTTGTAGACAATACTCTGTGCTTTGTCTGTTGTACCTTTCCCTATTATGCAGAATCCAGGCTGAGTGAGTCCTCCCTCCTCTGGGATGTACTTCTACCACTGGTTGCAAGGGTTGGCTCCTGTATGTCTCTCCTCTGCTAGGGCATGCTCATAGTCAGCTGTGGCTATTATTCGTTGTGCATTCTTGCACAGGGCACTTTCATTGATACAGTTACCTCAGCTTTGTCTCCCTAATGCCTAGCAGTCTGTGGCACAATGTAGGATCCACAGTGAATTATTCTGGGCAATTTTTTTTTCCATTTTAATTAAATCAATCAACTAGTGGGACAGGAATTTTTATGCGTTATTTTAGAATTATTTCGTTTAGTTGAGAAAGCTTATAACATGGAAAAACAAAATTTTAATTAAGTTGAACCCTACTAACTAAGCCTTCAGTGAATCAGTTTCTCTCTGGTCTAAGCTTTGGAGGTGAGAAGAAAGTAATAGATAGCAACATCAAAAACCTCATCGTCACATCAAGAATTCCTTTAAGTAGTGTTTCCATATATAATATAGGGCTCCCAGTTAAATCTGAATTTCAAATAAACAATGAGAATTTTTTGTGTAAGTATGTCCCAAAGATGACATGGCACAAATAACACTAAACAATTGTTTATTTCTCTAAAATTCAAATTGAAGAGAGTGCCTTATATTTTTATTTGCTAAATCTGGGAACCATATTAAAAATCTATGTTTCAGGGGACATGTGAGGAATTATAACTGATTCATTGGGATGCCCCAAGTTAAAGCCCGGGAGATTCCTCGTGTATACAGTTGGTGTTCAATAAATGTTTGTTGAATTGACTCTAGAATAGTAATTACTAATAGCTACTTTTTGGTCATTGATTGTTTAAAGGCATGAAAACGGACAGATGTAAGCCTAGAAAGAATTTTGACAATAAGGAAGCCACGGAAAGGGAGTTTTTGATTAACCCTTTATTAACCAAATAGGAAAAAAACACCCATTTGGGAGAGCGTCTCATGGTACTGCTGGAAAGCACTTGAAAGTTATCTTTACTTGTACATGTAAGGTTTCTAATTTTTTGGCTTAGTGGTTGAATATAACAGGTGTGTGTGTGTGTGTGTGTGTGTGTGTGTACGTGGGGAAATGGTTACAGGCGGGGGCAGAAGAGGCCAGACAAGAAACGTAATGCCAATGAATGGAAAACAAAACACTTGAAAACTTTTCTTCTTGCTACATTTCATGGAGAGCTAATGGCTTTTTAAAAGTATGTTCAAAATCAGAATTGGTCAGTGCAGAGTATCAGGCACAAATATGGCCTCTAGTGTTCTATTAATGATGGGATCAAATGAAGAAGCTCTTCTACATGCTATTTATGAAAGGGCAAGAGAACCAATGTAATGTTTAGTCTCTTGGAGGAAACTGAAAAAAAAAAAAATAATCCCATATTACCACAATACAGCATGAGTTCAATGCAAATGGAAAAGACTGGTGGCTTATTAATAGGCTCTCCCTGTAGCAAGCTGGCCTTCCCGGCTTCAGTTTGAAATTGATTATTTTAATACAGAATTCCTGAATGAAAGAGGTTCTTGGCCTTTTCCTGGGCTGTTGAATAATGTATGTGGGAGAAAGCAAATAGCAGCAGAGGGTCTCAGCTGCAGGAACAATGGTGCACACCCAGAACTGAGGGGGCACGTTAGTTTATCATCGCCTTGTCAATCCTTCTAGCCTGGGAATCGCAGGGCAGCCTGGAAAGCAGCAGCTGCCCGACGTGTGGTGAACTGACCGGGGCACTTTAAAGAGACAACTCCATTTACCCATCTGAAAACAAGATATTGATTTTCCTCCAGTGCTGGAGAGAAAAGAGCCGTCCTGAAAATATATGGAGACCACCATTTATCCAGGCTCCTCCCCCACCAATCACACCACCCCAACTGCTTTCTTGGCTTCCTCTCCACAAAGTTCCATTTTTTCCTTCTTCACCTGGAGTGGGAAGAAAGCAACCCCCGCTTTTCTGCTTTCTGTGGATGCATCACTCTGAGTGCTTTCAAGCTGAAACTAGAAAAGTACGTAATAACTGGCATTGGGGGACGTATTTTATAAATTAGAAATCAATTTTTTCCATCCACATGGAAATTACATATTACAGGAAACTTCAGACGGGCACTTTACAGCTTTCTTATCTCAAGCTGTGTTCATCTTAAGTCATTAAGGCAAATATTGTAGCAACCTAGAACAATAACAACCTTCAACTCCTTAGATGGTTTTATCACAAGATAGTTTTTTCTTCATAAATAATAGCCCAGAAGATCTGAGGACCCAGATCAGATGAAAAAAAGTGTAGCTTATATTGCCACAGTAAGCATCCATAAGTACTCCTTCGAACGGCAGGAGCTTGAAATCAACGTGCTACAAGCATGGGGAGAAGTGTAGCTCTGAATTGAGGCAGCCAGGAGGCCTGGCACCTGGAAGGTGACTTGAACTACTCCACAAACTTCAAGAGACTGGAAGTGTGTTAATGGAGGTCAATTGTGATTTCTTTAATTGCTCATATCCACATGTGCTCAAAATTTCCACCATTCTGAGGAGAATGGATGGTTGATGCAGCACATCCTTCTTCAGAGAGGGAAAAGGAGTAGGTGAATGAAGGATGCCTCCCTCGCCTTCAACAAGATTCAGTCACCAAAAACAGGTTAAGCAGGGACTCCAAATGTTGGATTTCCAAAATGGAATTTTTCCTCGAAAATTCCCTGTACTCACCACTACCGTGAGAAGTCTCGTGGAAAACCTGAGAAGTCCAAGGGAAAAAGTGGGGGTAGGGGGTGGAAAAAATGAGAGAGGAAAAACAACTCTTGGAAAAGCAAATAGGAAAACCCATCCCTAGCTGTAGTAAAGGTAGGTCGGAAATGGCAAGTGCTGGCCTTAACCCTGTGTTTACCCCACCAGTATCCAGAAATGCAAGCTGAACCTTGTGAGTGGGGCCCCAGTTGTTGAGCTCTCTGTTATGCTAAACAAGCACCCGAGGTGGACTGGCCCAACCATCTGCTAGAGACATGCATAAATCGAGGGAAGGTAGAGCAGCAGTACAGCATGTGTATAATGTGGAATACATGGGAAAAAGCAAAAGCGCGTCATTAAAAAGCAGCAGAAAGCGACCGGAGAACAGAATGTAGTGGG
This sequence comes from Colobus angolensis palliatus, assembly GCF_000951035.1. Lineage (NCBI taxonomy): Eukaryota > Metazoa > Chordata > Mammalia > Primates > Cercopithecidae > Colobus > Colobus angolensis. Next base: position 500,881 of record NW_012118844.1, read on the forward strand.
CAGAGATTAGTGTTCCAATTATTATCAATGTTAATAACCACATGCAGGGAACTCCAGGTTCTCTTGTTCATCAGACATGAAGCCTCTGACAGTGCAGGGATTAGGAGGACTAGCTCAGCCATTAGGATTTTTGTTATTTATTTGATTTCATGACACCTTTCCCATCTGGACAAGTACTGGATGACATAGAGCCCTTCTTTCAAGTGTATGCTTTCCCCAGTATAACATTAAGCTTTACAAAAATATATAGGAAACCAAAAAAAAAATAGATAAAATTCACCCGGGCACAACCCCTGTTAATATTTTCATCTATGTTTTTCTGGTCTTTGTTGATTTTTCCCCCTGCCTTTACTGTTCTTACAAATTATTGTCCATTTTTAACACAACATATAGACAGTTTTAAATTATTACATTTGAAATGTGCCCATTTGAATAACACATATATATTTGAAAGTTTTAGTGGAATTTAAAATTAAGTCTACATTCTAGGATGATAAAATATGCCTTGACTATTTAAAAGCATCCTTACTTTGAAGGCGGAAGGCAGATGGGGGAAAAGCAGAAATTGGGTTGGGGGAATCACTGGCCCAAACAAGGAGAGTATGTACCAGAGTTGAACCATCCTAAGGGACAGCCTACATCCGGGACTTGAAATTGGCAGCCCATTTCAGTCCTCATATACGCTTTGTCTGGCTTACAGAGCTTTTTAATTTATCTCTTTATTTTTTTTACAGACAGGGTCTTGCTCTGTTGCCTGGGCTGGAGTGCAGTAACATCATCACAGCTCATTTCAACGTACAACTCCAGGGTTCAACTTATCTTCCGGCCTCAGCCTCCAGAGCAGGTGGGACTACAGGCACATACTACTCACTCCCAGCTAAATTTTTAAAATATTTATGCAGAGATGAGGTCTCACTATGTTTCCTAAGCTTATCTTAAACTCCTGGCCTCAAGCAATCCTCCTTCCTCAGCCTCCTAAAGTGCTGGAATTACAGGTGTGAGCCACCATGCCAGGCCAGAGAGTTTTTCTTTAAATGTTTATTTCGAATGCCTTTAAATAGGGCATACACCCTCCATTTTGCCACAAGCCCCACCGCTCCTTATCGTATTATACTCTTCTGCTTTCTGCATTTCCATTTCTGCCTGGCCCCTGAAGGCATTTGCACTTATAACCCCTGTGTCATTTAAGATATCCTGGAAGGCCCCACTTCCCTGCAGAATCCTCTAAACCAGTGGATCATAATTATGTGTGATTTCTCTCCCCAGGGGATATTTAGCAGTGCTTAGACATTTTTGTCTTAACTGAGGAGGGCATTGTTGCACTACTGGCATTTAGTAAGTTGAGGCCAGAGATGGTGTTGAACATCCTACAATGCACAGGAAAGTCCCTCACAGTAACTATCCAGCCCAAAATGTCCACAGTGCTGAGACTGAGAAACTCTGCTCTAAATTAGGGCTGGATTTGCACCACTAGAGTTTCCTCCTTTCAATTTAGGATTTCAGTCCCTTGAAAAATGCAAATCCCACTGAGAGTAGTAATATTTTATGCTGTTGGCCACTTACACCTGACAATGAAGCAAGGATCTGTGAATGGGATTGGATAAATGGCTGGGTAGGGAAGAAGAGGAAAAACAGGACATGGAGGACACAAAGCACACATCCTATCGGAAGGCTTTCACCATTTCATGATAAGGATCATTCCACGCAGGGAGCTCACACCAAATTCCTCTTAGTAACCCTGCCATTAATAATGATGTCACATTATATAAAGTTGATCACTTGCTTCAGGAGAAGCACTGAATTCAACCACTTTATATCTATAATCCCACTGCATCCTCATAATATTGTTTGCTTACAGCACATGCCTTTCAATAATATTGTATCTTTATGAAGTTGGCTTTGGGGAAGTTACTATGATAACTCCCCATAAGTTACTATGATAACAATATTGTAAGACAGATAAGGAAACTAAGGCATAGAGGAGATAAGTAATGATCTCAAAGTCACATATATAGAGAGTGATAGGACTGAGACTCTGAAACTTGCATTGCTCACTCCAGAGATCAACCTCTTAGCCAAGAGGAAGGGACAACATTTACTAAAATTTTCACTGAGCCAGACGCCATGTTAAGCACTTTGTCTACATGATGTCACTTCATCTTTACAAAATCCTGAGAGGTAGATATTATTATCATACCCATCAAACAAGTGAGGAAACTGAGGGTTAGACAAGTCTCACAATTAGACCTTTAACACAAGGTCTGCTTGACCTCCTAAGTTTAAAGTTAGTCAGAGCATTACTTCAGTCCATCTTGCCTTCACTGACATTGGAGGGAGTGATGTGGAATGGACAGAGCACTGACCTTAGACCAGAAGACCTAGTTTGTAGTCTTAGCTGTGTCATAATCTTAATGGGTGACTTCAGTCAAGACCCTGAGATCAGGTCCTCTGTCCGATTCCCAAGAAAAGAAAGGAGCCAGACCATCATGAGCCATGGTTTCCTATAGATAGCTTCAATATACTTAGAAGAAATGCTCCTGCCCAATGACAAAGCAATGAGGAAACCTAGCCAGTCTGGTGACAGCATTTTCAATCAAAGAGGCTGAATCAAAAATACTGAGCTGCTCCAGCTCAAAGAGTAGCCATGAACTTTTAAGAACTTTCAATATGGAAATATGCACATTAATCATGACTCTATTATGCCTCAATTTTCACATTCTGTTACCATAATCTGAGCATCTTTCAAAGTCAACTTCTACTGACATTGCCTAGTAAAGTTATGATTTTCTAAAACATAATTTGATGATGGTACCTACCCACTTTTATAGCCGTCTTTTCTGGGGATTTGGGGAACTTTTTCCTTGTTTAGTAATAAGAATAGCCTCCTAGATCTTTTCACCTGAGCTGATAGGGCCTTTTCAGTCAGTTCAGAGGGAAGATAAGTTAAATTGTAATGGAGTGTCACTTAGATGACCCAAAGGGTATATTTGTTACTTTATCATAGTAACTTCCCCAAAGCCAACTTCACAAAGATATAATATTATTGAAAGGCATGTGCTGTAAGCAAACAAAAACATAAAATGGGGAAAGGACACCCTTTTCAACAAATGGTGCTGGGATAACTGGCTAGCCACATGTAGGAGAATAAAACTGGATCCCCATCTCTCACCTTATATAAAAATCAACTCAAGATGGATTAAGAACTTAAACCTAAGACCTGAAACTATAAAAATTCCAAAAGATAACGTTGGAAAAACCCTTGTAGACATTGGCTTAGGCAAGGATTTCATGACAAAGAACCCAAAAACAAATACAATAAAAACAAAGATAAGTAGCTGGGACCTAAGTAAACTAAAGAACTTTTGCAAAGTGAAAGGAACAGTCAGCAGAGTAAACAGACAACCCACAGAGTGGGAGACAATCTTTACAATCGATACATCTGACAAAGGACTAATATCTAGAGTCTACAATGAACTCAAACAAATCAGTAAGAAAAAAACAATCTCATCAAAAAGTGGGCTAAGGACATGAAGAGTTTTCAAAAGAAGATATACAAATGGCCAAAAAACATGAAAAAACGTTCAACATTACTAATGATCAGGGAAATGCAAATTAGAACCATAATGTGATACCACCTTACTTCTGCAAGAATGGCCATAATCAAAAAATCAAAAAACATAGATGTTAGCATGGATGCATTGATCAGGGGACACTTCTACACTGCTGGTGGGAATGTAAACTAGTACAGCCACTATGGAAAACACTGTGGAAATTCCTTAAAGAACTAAAAGTAGAACTACCATTTGATCCAGCAATCCCAGTACTGGGAATCTACCCAGAGGAAAAGAAGTCATTATACAAAAAATATACTTGTACACACATGTTTATAGCAGCACAATCCACAATTGCAAAATCGTGGAAGCAACCCAAATGCCCATCAATCAACAAGTGGGTAAAGAAACTGTTTTATATATATATCATATATATATCTCATATATATCATATATATCTCATATATATCATATATATCTCATATATATATATATATATATGAATACTAGTCAGCCATAAAAAGGAAGGAATAAACAGCATTTGCAGTGACCTGGATGAGATTGGAGACTATTCTTCTAAGTGAAGTAACTCAGGAATGGAAAACCAAACATCGTATGTTCACACTGATATGTGGGAGCTAAGCTATAAGGAAAGGCATAAGAATGATACAATAAACTTTGGGTACTCAGGGGGAAGAGTGGGAGGGGGTGAGGGATAAAATACTATAAATACGGCACAGTGTATACTGCTTGAGTGATGAGTGCACCAAAATCTCACAAATCACCACTAAAGAACTTACTCATGTAACCAAATACCACCTGTATCCTCAATAACTTACGGAAAAATAAAAACAAAACAAAAACAAAACTTCCCTATAAAGGGAAAAAAATGAAAGGAATGTGTCATAATCTAATGTTGAAATTACAAACTATCTTGACTTAGTAGCTTTGGCAATGTTTAATAGATTTCTAGTATCATTGTCCTTACCTTGAAATTTTAAATTTCCTCCAGGAACTCAGGGTACTTTGGTGCACTGTTTGGGAACCACAGGTATACAGTAAAAATTACATGCCCTTCCTACTTCAGACTCCCAACTCCTCATTCCCATTCCCTGTGGTATACAGTATTAACAGTTTCTGGTGTCTAACTCTAGAAAATTTCTATGCATAATCAAATAGAAGCATATCATACATACTGCTTTGATTCCCACTTTTTCTGCTTACTATATTCTGGAGATCACTTCATAGCAGCACATAACAATTATTTGTTGTTTTCACAGTTTCATGGTGTAATTTATGCAATAAAATTATTGATGTACATTTAGTTGTTAGCATTACTAATGGCATTGTAGTGAATACATATATCTACATATATCTTGGTGCACTTGCATAATGAATTCCTAGAAACAGAATTTCTGGACCAAGGGATATGTACATTTAAAGTTTTAAGAGATATTAAATTTGTTGTAATTAATTTCAATTAATTTGTACACACCCCCTCCCCAAAAAAATGTCTAGGTAAGAAAGAAGAAACTTGCAGCTGGCATATTAGAAAAGCTTAGATCAAAATACCCAAGTCTTTTCAAATGTCTGGAAAGCCTTCCCAAGAAGAATGGCTACGAATAAGCTGAGACAGTGAAGACTACAATAAATACCTAATTCTTCAATGCCCAGACATGAAATAACATCTTTAGTTCATTTACTGAGGTCATGTTTTTCTGGATGGTGTTGATGCTAGTAGATGTAACTTTTCAGATAGAGAAGTCAAATAGCTGTATTGAAGAAACTCAAAAGAAATTTAAGATAACATAGAGAAGGAATCCAGAATTCTATCAGATAAATTCAACAAAGAGATTGAAATGATTAAAAAGAATCAGCCAGAAATTCTGAAGCTGAATAATGCAACTGGCATACTGAAGAATGCATCAAAGTCATTTAATAGCAGAATTGATAAAGCAGAAGAATTAGTAAGCTTGAAGACAAGCTATTTGAAAATACACAGCCAGAGTAGATAAAAGAATAAAAAAAAGAGTGAATAACACCTATAGGATCTAGAGAACAGACTCAAAAGGGTAAATCTAAGAGTTATTAGCCTTAAAGAGGAGGTAGAGAGAGAGGAATAGATAGTTTATTTAAAGAGATAAAAACAGAGAAAGTCCTAAACCTAGAAAAAGATATCAATATCCAAGTACAAGAAGGTTATATAGAACGCCAAGCAGATTTCACTCAAAGACTACCTCAAGGCATTTAATAATCAAAGGCAAAAATAAAGGATTCTAAAAGTAGCAAGAAAAAAAAAGACAACATATAGTGGAGTGCCAATAAGTCTGGCAGCAGGCTTTTCAGTGGAAATTTTACAGGCCAGGAGAGGGTTGCATGACATATTTAAAATGTTGACGGAAAAAAGAAAAAAAAAAAACAAAGACAAAACCTTTTACCCTAAAATAGTATATTCAGTGAAAATATCCTTCAAAGATGAAGGAGAAGTAAAAAATTTCCCAAACAAAAGCTGTGGAATTTCATCAATAGCAGACCTGTCCTACAAGAAATGCTAAAGGAAGTACTTTAATCAGGAATAAAAGGGTAATGACCAGTAAATAATCACCTGAATGTACAAAACTTACCAATAATAGTAAATACACAGAAAAGCACAGATTATAACACTGTAACCATAGTGTATAAAGTATTTGTGTTAGTCCATTCTCACACTGCTAATAAAGACATACTCGAGACTGGGTAATTTATAAAGGAAGGAGGTTTAATTGACTCACAGTTCAGCATGGCTGGGGAGGCCTCAGGAAACTTTTACAATCATGGCAGAAGGTGAGCAAACACATCCTTCTTCACATGATGGCAGCAAGGAGAAGTGCAGAGCGAAGCGAGGGAAAGCTCCTTATAAAACCATCAGATCTCATGAGAACTCAATCACTGTCATGAGAACAGCATGGAGGTAACTGCCCCCATGATTTAATTACCACCCACTAGGTTCCTCCCATGACACGTGGGGATTATGGAAACTACAATTCAAGATGAGATTTGAGTGGGGACACAGCCAAACCATATCACTATTCTTGACCTAAGTAGAACAACTAAATAATGAGCCAGTAAAAAATACTAACTACAACAACTTTTCAAGACATAGTCAGTACAATAAGATAAAAATAGAAACAAAAAAAGTTAAAAAGCAGGGAAACAAAGTTAAGGCATAGAGTTTTCATTAGTTTTCTTTTTGCTCTTGCTTGTTTGTTAATGCAAATAGTATAAAGTTGTTATCAAGTTAAAATAATGGGTTATAAGGTAGTATTTGCAAGCCTCATGGTAACCACAAACCAAAAAACATACAATGGACACGCAAAAAATAAAAAACAAGAAACTAAATCATATAACCAGAGAAAATCACCTTCACTACAGGAAGGTAGAAAGGAAGAAAAGAAGGAAGAGAAGATCACAAAATAACCAGAAAATAAATAATAAAAGGGCAGGGGTAAGTCCTTACTTACCAATGATAACATGGTAACACAGACTGGCTGAAGGGATGAAACAAAAAAGGCCCATTGATCTGTAGTCTATAAGAAGCACACTTCACATATAAAGGCACACATACACTGAAAATGAAATGATGGAAAAAGATATTCTATGCCAATGGAAACCAAAAAAGAGCAGAAGTCACTATACTTATATCAGACAAAATAGATATCAAGACACGAACTATAACAACAGACAAAGAAGGTCACTATATAATAAAAAAGGTCAACTCAGCAAGAGGATATAACAATTAAAAAATACATGCATCCAACATGGGAGTATCCAGATACATAAAGCAAATATTATTAGAACTAGAAATAGGCTCCAACACAATTATAGTTGGAGAGTTCTACATCCTACACTTAGCATTGGACAGCATTTCCAGACAGAAAAATCAACAAAGAAACCTCACACTTCATCTGCGCTATAGACCAAATGGATCTAATAGATATTTACATAACATTTTACACAAGAGCTGCAGAACACACAGTCTTCTCAGCACATGGATCATTCTCAAGGGTAGACCATATGTTAGGTCACAAAACAAGTCTTAAAACATTCAAAAAAACTGAAATAATATCAAGCATCTTCTCTGACTACAATGGAATATAACTAGAAATTAATAACAAGAGGAATTTTGGAAACTATACAGATACATAAAAATTAAACAATATGCTCTGAATGAGCAGTGGGTCAATGAAGAAATTAATGAGGAAATGGAAGAAATTCTTGAGACAAATGATAATGGTATACAGCAAAAGCAGTACTGAGAGGGAAATAGAACTATAAGTGCCTACATTAAAAAAGAGGAAATCTTCCAATAAACAACCTAATGATGCATCTAAAGAACTAGAAAAGCAACAGCAAAACCCAAAATTAGTAAAAGAAAATAAATAAAAAATAAAGATCAGAGCAGAAATATATGAAATTGAAATAAAAAAATACAAAAGTAACAAAATAAAAAGTTGTTTTTTTGAAAAATTAAACAAAATTGACAAACCATTAGCCAGACTAACTATGAAAAAAAAAGAGAGATCAAAATAAATAAAATCAGAAATAAAAAGGAGATATTACAACTGATACTACAGAAACTCAAATGATTATTAGTGGCTACCAGGAACAATGTGCCAATAAATTGGAAAATCTAGAAGAAATGAACAAATTCCTAGATATGTACAACCTACCAAGTTTGAACCAGGGATAAATCCAAAACCTGAACAGACCAATAACAAGTAATTACATCAAAGCCATAATAAAAATCTCCCAGTAAAGAATAGTCTGCAACCTGATGGCTTCACTGCTGAATTCTACCAAACATTCAAAGAAGAACTAATACCAATCCTACTTAAACTATTCTGAAAAATAAAGGAGGAGGGAAACTCTTCCACTCTCATTTTATGAGACCAGTATTACCCTGATAACAAAACCAAAGACACATTTAAAAAAAAGAATATTACAGGCCAATATCTTTGATGAATATTGATGCAAAAATCCTCAACACAATACTACTAAACAGAATTGAACAATACATTCGAAAGATCACTCATCATGACCAAGTGGGATTTATCCCTGGGATGTAAAAATGGTTCAGCATGCATAAATCAATTAATGTGATGCATCATATCAACAGAATAAAGGATAAAAACCATATTATTATTTCAATTGCTGCCAAAAAGCATTTGACAAAATTTAACATCCCTTCATAATACAAACCCTCAAGAAATTGGGGACAGAAGGAATACTCCTCAACATAATAAAAATCATATATGACAGACCAACAGGTAATATCATACAGAATGGGAAAAAACTAAAACTCTTTCCTCTAAGATCTAGAGCATGAAAAGGGTGCCCATTGTCACCACTGTTATTCAACACAGTACTGGAAGTCCTAGGTAGGGCAAACAGACAAGAGAAATAATTAAAGATCATCCAAAGTGGAATGGAAGAAGTCAAATTATCATTGTTTGCAAATAATATGATCTTCTATTTGGAAAAATTGAAAGACTCCACAAGAAAGCTATTAGAACTGATAAACAAATTCAGTAAAGTTATAGGATACAAAATCAACATACAAAAATCAGTAGCATTTCTATAAGCCAACAGTGAACAATGTGAAAACAAATTTTAAGTAATCTCATTTACAATAGACACACACAAAAGTAAATACCTGGGAATTAACCAAAAAAGTGAAACATCTTCCTAATGACAACTATAAAACACTGATTAAAATAATTGAAGAGGACACAAACAATGGAAAAATATTCCATGTTCAGGGATTGGAAAAATCAATATTATTAAAATGTCCACAGTACCCAAAGCAATCTACAGATTCAATGCAATCTCTATCAAAATAAGATTTTTCCCACAGAAAAGAAAAACAATCCTCGAATTTATATGGAACCAGAAAAGATGCAAAACAGCAAACGCCATCCTGAGCAAAAAGAACAAAACGTGAGTAATCACATTGCCTGATTTCAAATTATACTACATAGCTATAGTAACCAAAACAGCATGGTACCAGCATAAAAACAGACACATAGAACAAATGGAACAGAACAGAGAACCCAGAAACAAATCCACACACCTACAGTTAACTTATTTTTGACAAACATGCCAAGAACATGCACTGGGGAAAAGAAAGTATCTTCAATAAATGGTGCTGAAGAGAATAAATATGCAGAAGAATAAAACTAGACCCCTATCTATTGGCATATAAAAAATCCAATCAAAATGGATTAAAGGCTTACATCTAAGACCTCAAACTATAAAACTCGTACAATAAAACAATGAGAAAAATCTCTAGGACATTGGACTAGACAAAAGTTTCCTGTCAGACAGACAACCAAAGCAAAAATGGACAAATGGGATCACATCACATTAAACAGCTTCTGCACAGCCAAGGATACAATCAAAAAAGGGAAAGACAATCCACAGAATAGGAGAAAATATATGCAAACTATCCATCTGACAAGGGATTAATAACCAGAATACGTAAGGAACTCAAACAACTCTGTATGAAAAAATCTAATAATCCAATCAAAATGGGCACAAGATTTGAATAGACATTTCTCAAAAGAAGACATACAATGGTAGTAAACAGGCATATAAAAAGCTGATCATCATCATTGATCATCAGAGAAATGCAAATCAAAACTATAATGAGATATTATCTCACCCCAGTTAAAACAGATTGTATCCAAAAGACAAACAATAGCAAATGCTGGTGAGAGTGTGGAGAAAAGGGAACCCTCGTACGCTATTGGTGGGAATGTAAATTAGTACAACCACTCTGGAGAACAGTTTGGAGGTTTCTCCAAAACTAAAAATAGAGCTGCCATATGATCCAGAAATCCCACTGCTGGGTATATATCCAAAAGAAAGGAAATCAACATGTCAAAGAGATATCTCCATTCCCATGTTTGTTGTAGCACTGTTTACAATAGCTAAGATTTGGAAGCAACCTAAGTGTCTATCAATAGATGAATGGATAAAGAAAATGTGGTACATATATACAATCGAGTACTATTCAGCCATAAAAACTATAAGATCCAGTCCTTTGCAACAACATGAGAGGAACTGGAGATGATTATGTTAAGTGAAATAAGCCAAGCACAGAAAGACAAACATTGCATGTGCTCACTTATTTGTGTTATCTAAACATCAAAACAATTGAATGTTTTGATTCAGTTGATTACCAGAGACTGGGAAGGGTAGTAGGGGGTTGGGTGCAGGAGGTGGGGATGGTTATTGGGTACAAAAAAATAGAAAGAATAAATAAGACCTAGTATTTGATAGCACAACAGGGTGACTATAGTCAATAATAACTTCATATTTTAAAATAACTTAAAGAATATAATTGGATTGTTTGTAACTCAAAGGGTAAATGCTTGAGGAGATGGATAAAAATATGCTACAGAGTTATAGTAACCGAAACAGCACAGTACTTTTAGTGTGATGGGTGCACCACAATCTCAGATCACCGTTAAAGAACTTATCCATGTAACAAAAAGCCACCAGTACCCCAAAACTTTTAAAATAAAATTTAAAAAAACACACACATAGATCAGTGGAACAGAATACTGAACCCAGAAATAAATCCACATACCTACAGTGGACTCACTTTTTCAAAGTTTCCAAGAACATAAATTGGGCAAAGGACAGTCTCTTCAATAAATGGTGCTGGAAAAACTGGATGTTCACATGCAGAAGAGTGAAACTGGACTCCTACTACATCAGTCCATTCTCAGGCTGCTATAAAAACACATGAGACTGGGTAATTTATAAAGAAAAGAGATTTAATTGACTCACAGTTCTTTATGGCTGGGGAGGCCTCAAGAAACTTACAATCATGGCAGAAGGCACCTCTTCACAGGGCAGCAGGAGAGAGAATGAGTACCAGCAAGGGAAATGCCAGACACTTATAAAACCATCAGATCTCGTGAGAGCTCACTCATTATCACAAGAACAGCCTGGGGAAAACTGCCCCCATGAGTAAATCACTTCCCACCAGGTCCCTCCCACGATAGGTAGTGATTATGGGAACTACAATTCAAGATGAGATTTGGGTGGCGACACAGAGCCAAACCATATCAGCTACCTATTGCCATATACTAAAATCAAATCAAAATGAATTAAAGATTAACTCTAACACCTCAAACTATGAAGCTACTACAAGAAAACATTTGGGGACAATCTCCAGAACATTGTACTGGGCAAAGATTTCTTGATCATTACACCAGAAGCACAGGCAACCAAAGCAAAAATAGAGAAATGGGATCACGTTAAGTTTAAAAGCATTTGCACAGCAAAGGAAATAATCACCAAAGTGAAGAGACAACCAATGGGAGAAAATATTTGCAAACTACCCATTTGACAAAAGATTAATAACCAGCAAATATAAGGAGTTCAAACAGATCTATGGGGGAAAAAAATCTAATAATTTGACCAAAAAATGGGCACATCATTTGAATAGCCATTTCTTAAAAGAAGAGATACAAATGGCAAACAGACATATGAAAAGGTGCTCAACATCATCAATCATAAAAGAAATACAAATCAAAACTACGATGACAAATCATCTCAACCCTGTTAAAATGCTTTTATCCAAAAATCAGGCAAAAACAAATGCTAGTGAGGATGGGGATAAAGGGAATACTTGTACGTTGTTGATGGGTATGTAAATTAGTACAACCGCTATGGAGAACAGTTTGGAGGTTTCTCAAAAAACTAAAAACAGAGCTGACATATGATCCAGCAATCCCACTCCTAGGTACATTCCCCAAAAAAGGAAATCAGTATATCGAAGAGATATCTTTACTCTCATGTTTGTTACAGGGCTAATTATAATAGCCAAGAGTTGGAAGCAACCTAATGTCCATTAGCAGATGAATGAATAAACAAAATGTGGTACATATATATAAGGAGTACTATTCAGCCATAACAAAGAATCAGATCCTATTATTTACAACAACATGAATGGAACTGGAGGTCATTATGTTCAATGAAATAAGCCAGGCACAGAAAGACAAACATCATATGTTCTCACTTATTAGTGGGAACTAAAAATTTCAAAATCAAACTGACATGGAAATAGAGAGTAGAAGAATGGTTACCAGAGGCTGGGAAGGGTACTAGGGAGGGAAATGTGGGATAAGTGGGGATGGTTAATGGGTACAAAAATTAGTTAGAAAGAATGAATAAGACCTAGTATTTGCTAACATAACATGGTGACTATAGTTAAAAATAATTTAATTGCACAGTAAAAATGTATCATTGGATTGTTTGTAACATAAAGGGTAAATGCTTAAGGTGATGGATTCCCCATTTACCCTGATGTGATTATTATATATTGCATGCCTGTATCAAAACATCTTATGTAACCCATAAATTATATTTTGTGGGTACATCTATTATATACCCACAAAATTAAAAAATAAATAAAATAAAAAATTTCAAAACCTTAAAATTCAACAATATGAGAACAAACATCTCAATTAAATATTTGGCAAAGTTAAACATAGTTTTGCCATGTGATCCATCAATTGTACCTCTAGGTATTTACCCAAATGAGTTGGAAACTTATGCTCACACAAAAACCTGCATAAGAATGTTTATAGTAGCTTCTAAGGTCTAATCTGTCCCCCAAAATTCATATGTTGAAACTTAGTCATCAATGTAACAGTGTTTAGAGGTGGGGCCTTTAGGAGGTGATTCAGCCATGAGGGCTCTGCTCTTGGGAAGGGATTGGTGTCCTTATGAAAAGGTTTGGAAGAAGGAAGTTTGCTCTCTTTTGTCCTTCTACCCTTCTGTCATTTGAGGACGCCTAGAAAACGCCACTTTAAAAGAATGGGCCCTCACCAGACACTGAACCTGCCAGCATCTTGATCTTGGACTTTGAAGCCTGCAGAACCGTGAAAAATAAATTTTTGTTCTCTATAAACTGCCAAGTCCCAGGTATTTTGTTATAGCAGCACAAACAACCTAAGATGCAAGTTTTATTTATAATTGCCAAAAACTAGAAGCAACCAAGATATTCCTCAACAGGTGAGTTACAAACTGTGGTACATCCAGAAAATGGAATACTGTTCAGCAACGAAAAAGAAGAAACCATCAAATCAGAAAAAGACATGAAGGAACCTTAATTGCATACTACTTAGTGAAAGAAGCCAATATAAAAAGGCTATATAATTCCAATGATGTGATGTTTTGAAAAAAGGTAAAATTATAGACAGTAGAAAGATCACTGGTTGCCAGGGGTTCAGGAGAAAGAAAAGAGAGGTTAATAGGTAGAGTGCAGGTGACTTTTAAGGTGATTTTTATTTCACTTTAATCATAAGTGAGATTATTTTTTATGAACTATAATGGTGGATACATGACATTATGCATTTGTCAAAATGCATGGAATTATACAATACGGAGAGTAAACACTAATGTAAATTTAGGACTTAATTAACAATGTATCAATATCAGTTCATCAGTTTTAACAAATGTACCACACTAATGCAAGATGTTAATACTAGGGAAATTTGCAGTGAGAGAGAAAGGATATATGGGAAGTCTTTGTACTTGCTGCTCAGTTTTTCTGTAAATCAAAAACTGCTCTAAAACTTAAGTCTATTTTTAAAAAAGACTCTACAGGATGGGACAAAACATTTATAAATGATATGTCTGCTAAGGGTCTAATACATAAAACATGTACAGAGTTCTTAAATTGATTAAGAAATGACAAATAATCCAATTTAAATGTGGGCAAAGGATCTCAATAACTATTTATCCAATGAAGATACACAAATGACCAACAAGAATGTGAAAAATTGTTCAATAGAAAAATGCAAAGCAATGCCACAATGAAATGCCACTTCGCATCCACTAAGATGGCTGCAATTAAAGACAGAAAATAACTAGTGTTGGCAAGGATGTGGAAAATTTGCAACTCTCCTACATTGCTGGTGGGGATGTAAAACATTGCAGCCACTTTACGAAACAGTTTGGCAGTTTCTCTAATTTAATTATAGAGTTATCATATGACCCAGCAACTCCACTCCTAGATATACATCCAAGAGAATTGAAAACATATTTTCATGCAAAAATTTGTACATGAATGTTCATAGCAGCACTATTCACAATAGTAAAAAAGTGGAGGAAACCCAATGTCTGTCAACTGATGAATGGATAAGTAAAACGTAACCTATCAATATCATGGAATATTATTCAGCCAAAGAATGGAACAAGGTACTAGCATATGCTACAACATGGATGAACCTTGAGAACATTACAATAACTGAAAGAAGCCAGTCACAAAGTACCACTTAGTGTACAATTCAATTTCTATGAAATATCCAGAACAGGCAAATTTGTACAGACAAAAATAGATTAATGGTTATCATAGGCTCGGGAAAGAGAACAATGAGGAGTGACTGCTAATGGGTACTGGGCTTCTTTTTGGTGTGAGAAAAATCTTACATTAATAGAATACATATTGGTCATAGTTGTACAACATTGTAACATACTAAATACTACTGTATTACATACCTTAAGAGAATAAATTTGATAGTATGTGAATTATATTTCAAAGAAACTTCTGTTGAAAATCTTAACATAATCACAAGAGTGACATCATTTTTGGTATATTCAATTTGTTCAGAATAAATTATTAGACCATAAACAAGTGAAGGAGATTATATAAGGGCATGAATACAAGGAGGCAGCAATCACTGGGGACTCTTTAGAGTATTATTCCTCATAGCCATTAAAAAGTATTATTCTTTTGGGAGGCCAAGGCGGGTGGATCGCTTAGAGACCAGGAGTTTGAGACCAGCCTGGGTAACTACGGCAAAACCCTGTCTCTGCCAAAAAATACAAAAATGAGCCAGGTGTGGTGGCATGCACCTGCAGTCCCAGCTACTCAGGAGGCTGAGGGTGGGAGGATCGCTGAAGCCCGGGAAATCGAGGCTGCAGTGAGTCATGACTGTGCCACTGTACTCCAGCCTGGATGACAGAGAGAGACTCTGTCTTTAAAAATAATAATTAAGAAATATTATTCTGAGAAGGGGTCCATAGGCTCCACCAGAGGCCGATGGGATCCATGGTACAAAATAGAGTAAGAAGCCCTGGTCTCTCAGGAAAAATGAGTAAGTCCATTTGTTGTTATTGGTGCTGTTGATTTTGCTGAGAAAGCAGAATCTGGCCCGTGTGAGATGGTAAGAAGAAAGGGTAATACTTTTGTTCTAGAAAAGCAAACAGAGTCCAAATTTGGGCAAGTCAGAAGGGGAAAGAAACAGTCATAGCAGCACTGTGATAAAGTTGTGACTGCTCCTCACGTAACCTATGCTGTACTCCATTTTCTCTCCCCCAGGCCCAGGCCCATATTTGTGCCGCAGATCACTGTTTTCACAGAATGGTCCATGGAGGCCTTGCATTCCATCCCCTGGGAAACTTCTTTAAAAGACCTACTTATTCAGACTGTCAGGGATGGGGCTAAGGAATATATATCTTCATAACCTCATCACGTGATTCTTATGCACATTCAGGTTTGAACTGGAGGTATAAGGACTGTAGCTCTGATAACTGACAGGTTTGAAATCTGGCTCTGAAAATTTCTAGCTAACTGTGGGCCAGTCGTTTAACCCCTCTGAGCTTTAGTTCCCTCATCTGTAAAATGTGAATATAATGCCGACCTCGTAGAGTGGTTTTGATGATTAAATGAGCTATTATATGCAAAGCCCTTATCACCTCACATGACTAGCACTCAATGAATGGTAACTATTATTTATAAAGCACAAGCCCAGATTTTTAATTGTTTTGCTCTTATAGTTCCCAATAAACAGTCGCTATTATTATCATAGGTTAGTAGGAGACCACGGAGAGGCAGTGTGGTATAGTAAAATGAGCACAGGACATGGAGTCAGATCTGGATTCAAGTCTAAGCTCTGCCCTTATAGGCTGTGATCATAAACAAATCACGATCCGTGTGAGCCTCAGTTTCCTTTTCCATAAGATAGTGATAACAACAGTATGTTCATCCTGGAGTTGTAATAATTCAATGAGATAATCCACTTAAAGAACTTGGCATTCAGTAAGCACTTATTACATAATGCCAAACTTTGTCTCCCCGCCCACCCCTCCTGAAGCCTCACTGTAGTAATCAAAATGATTGATTGGCTAAGGATGATACAGGTACAGCCTATGGAAAAATCCTCTAAGAAGTCTAGTCTAGTGATTTTTACCTAGTTTAGATTTTGCCATTGGTAGTTTTCTGAACTTGGATCCTTTTACTATATGATCTCTTCTTACTATGACTTCTGCATTTGCAAACCTCACCGTACCCCTGCTTATTAAAACAGATGCATTTGTGGTTGGTGATTATCATTGCATCTCTTTTTCTCGTTAAAAGCTAAACATGTTCCTAGTCCAGAACTTCAGAATGATCCAAGGGTTCCACGAAGCCACATGGCAGACATGTATAAATCATTAGTAAATCTTAAGATCTAAGTAAATCACATCAATATTTAAATAGTCACCCTTCTATCTTCTGATTTGCATATTTAGTCAGCAGTAAAAGACATTTTGTAAATCTCTGATGTTTCAGAAGTTGCCAGTTGCTAGAGAAAATGGTCTCACCTGATTAGACAGACTCAGGCATAGATACCAGTTGGCCAATTCCTGCCAGTACGGGAAAGAGGACACTAATATGATGGAAACCAGGAGTCTGCAAGGCTTAGACATCTACTTTGGTCTAGATTGTCAAGGTCTTGACCATGTCAGCAGAAGGGCAATTAACTCTAGTCATTTACCTTGTCAAGACTAGGGTCCAAATAGAAAATTTCAGTTAGGAAGAATAAGTTCAATAGATCTATCGTACAACATGGCGACTATAGTTAATAACAATGTATTGTGTTCTTAAAAATTGCTGAGAGTAGATTTTAAGCGTTCTCACCACAAAATAATAAGTATGTGAGGTAATACCTATGTTAATTAGCTCAATTTAGCCACATTCCCCAATTTATACATATTTCAAAACATGTTATATATGACAAATACATATAATTATGATATTTCAACTTAAAATCAATCAATCAATCAATGTTAAACAAAACTCCATTAATGAATACTTCAGAGAATGACACCGGTCAGTGAGCATCTATCCTCCTACAGCAGTAGAGATGTGTATGCAAGTGTATGGTAGACGCACCTGGCAGGGAAATGAAACTTAAGCATAACCTGAGAATTACCGTGTATGGCAGATGCACCTGAGTGTGTGTTCTGAGCTAAGGAATCCAGAAATGGCCAATTAGGAGATACATTCCTTGTCTATACATCCAGGAGGAACATCTGAACCCCTGGCCATCCAGTGGAATGTAGAAGGGAGTGAGGCCCTTTGTTTTTGGTTAAATGAAATTTGCTGGGTGGAGGTTGTTAGGGGGAGGGTGCTAAGTGAATATGTTATATAAACTGGTTGCTTGTTGTAAGCTGTTGTTGTCCTGCCCAGCCCACCACCACTGGACTTTCCCTGTATGTAAGGTGATTCTTCTGTCCAGCCCAGCACCACCGGACCATCCCTGTATATGTTTCCTGCTAATGAAACCCTATGTCTCATTTGCTGACTCTAGATCTCTTCTTTGGCCTCTTGAACCTGGCGCCATCCCTGTTGAAGTTAATCGGAGTCTGGTATGACAGCAAGTACCTGCAATGCAAAGTAGTACCTTATTAAGTATCCTGTGAGTGGTACAGACCCTACATCGTACGGGGGCTATGAGGAAGGAGAAGCATATCAGACTCTTCAAGAGCAGGTGCACTTTGGAAAAACATTTAAGGTACCTGCAGATTTTATAATATAAATGTAAAAAACAAATAAAGATCTATAACATTAATATATTATTGGCTGGGGCCAATATGCAAATGATAGACTAAGAAAGCATGGTTAGGGCCATGAGTTGAAACACGTCAAGAATATGACAGCCATTCTACCCAGTCAACAGATTTTTGTTTAGACACTGTTCTTGGCACTAGGGAGACAGCAGTGAACAAGGTAGATGACACCTATCTTGAGCAAGATAGTTAACCTCTCTACATCTCAGTGTCATCTTTAAAATGGGAAGAACATTCATTATTCCTACCTCATGGGGTTGTTGTGAGGATTAAAGGAGGGCAAAGAGTATAAGGTGTTTTGCGTTATGTACCGCAGAGTAGACATATCATAAATGAAATAATTAGCCTGCTGGGGAGAATAAGTGGTTCATCAGCTTGGCTGTGAAGATGTATATGGTTTTGATGGGCAGAGACAAAAGGAAGATGTTTAAGTAGAGAGAACAGCGTTAATTAATTAAGTCACTCACGCAGAGAAACTTTTTGACATTGGCATTCATAGACATATTTCCTTTACATGAATTCAGCTATACACACTAGGAGAAAATTGTTTAAATAGTACAGGCAAATTATCCCACCATTATATTCAGTTAATATATACCCTGGATTGAGTGTGAGATGAAAGGCATGAATTTGTTCTTTCGTCTCCTAGTGTGAACACCTCACTTTGCTGAATGTCATTCTTTTGTTTAGATACGTATTTTTCATGTAGTGTGCTCAGCCACGAATGCAAGCCAGTTACTTAATCTGAGGGTCAAACAAAAGGAACAACCCAGTCATCTGCTCCTACACTGGAGGAAAAGCTGGCAGTGCTGAACTTTCTGAGAAAAGAATGTCATTCTTCAATGTCGCACCTTCCTAAGGCATTACGCAAAGTCATTTGACCAGATGATTTTCATTTTACATTGTTGATTTTAGGACATATCTTGTGTTTAAGGAACGACTTCACTATGTGTGTTAGGAATCGTGCTAGATGCTGGTGATAGTGATTTCAAAAAACCCGTCAGTGTACAAATCTATGTCCAGTAAAAAATCTTGTAAACATAAAGGCAAATTGTGTTGCCAGCATATCTAATCTATGAAAATGCTAAGGAAAATCTATGAAATGATAAAACAAGATGGAAATTCAGACATAAGGTAATAAATGAAGAGCACTGGAAATTCTAAATAGGTAGTAAAATATAACACATTATTTTCCTTTAAAATTTTAAAGGGCAATTGAATGTCGAAATCATGTACTAACAGCAACATATTTGAGGTGCTATAAGTAAAAGTAAAACATAAAATGATAGCACTAAAAGCAGGAAGGGTGTAAACATCATGACATAATTTTAATATTATTATACATAAATGGTATATTATTTGTTTTTTATAATTTTGACTTTTATTTTACATTCAAGAGGAACATGTACAGGTTTATTACATGGCTATATCACATGATGCTCAAGTTTAGGGTAAGATTGATCCCATCATCCACGTAGAGGGCATTGTACCCAGTAGTTAGTTTTTCAACAATTGCCCCCTCTCCCTCCCCCTCTAGTAGTCCTCAGTATCTACTGTTGCCATTTTTATGTCCATGAGTAACCAATGTTTATCTCCCACTTGTAAGTGAGAACATATGGCATTTGGTTTTCTGTTCTAGCATTAATTCACTTAAGATAATGGCCTCCAGCTGCCTCCATGTTGTGCAAAGGACATGCTTTTACTCTTTTTTATGGTTGTATAGTATTCCATGGCATATGTGTACCACATTTGCTTTATCCAATCCACCACTGATGAGCACCTAGGCTGATTCTATCTCTTTGCTGTTGTGAATGGTGCTGTGATAAACATTTGAGTGCATATGCTTTTTGGTAGTATAATTGCTGGGTTGAATGGTAGTTCTGTTTTAAGTTCTCTGAGAAATCTCCAAACTTAATTCCACAGTAGCTAAACTAATCTACACTCCCACCAACACTGTACATGCATTCTCTTTTCTCCACAGCCTACCAGCAACACAATAATAGTGGGGGAACTCAATACTCCACTGACAGTACTAGACATGCCATCAAAGCAGAAAATCAGCAAAGACACAATGGACTTAAACAATACACTAGAAAAACTGGACTTAACAGATATTTAGAAAGCATTCTACCTAACAACTGCAGAATATATATTATTTTCATCAGCATATAAAACATTCTCCAAGATAGACCATACAGTAGGTCACAAAACAAGTCTCAATAAATTTAAGAAAATTGAAATTATATCAAGTATCCTCTCATACCACAATGGAATAAAATTGGAAATTAACTCCAAAAGGAATTCTCAAAACTATAAAAATACATGGAAATTAAATAATCTACTCCTGAATGATCTTTGGGTCAACAATGAAATCAAGATGGAAATTTAAAATTTAATTAAACCGAATGATAATCATGACACAACTTATCAAAACACCTGAGATACAGCAAAAGCAGTGCTAAGAGGAAATTTCATAGCTTTAAATGTCTACATCAAAAAATCTGGAAGAGCACAAATAGACAATCTAAGGTCACATCTCAAGGAACTACAGAAACAAGAACCAGCCAAACCCAAACCCAGCAGAAGAAAAGAAATAACAAAGATCGGAGCAGAACTACATGAAATTTAAACAAAAAGAAAAATACAAAAGATAAATGAAACAAAAAGTTGAAGAGATAAAATTAAGAGATAATGAGCAAGATTAACCAAGCAGAGAAGAGAGAAAATCCCAATAAGCTCAACTAGAAATGAAACAAGAAGTATTACAACTGGTACCACAGAAATACAAAAGATCATTCGAGGCTACTATGAAAACCTTTATGGGCACAAACTAGAAAATCTAGAGGAGGTGGGTAAATTCCTGGAAATTTACAACGCTCCTAGATTAAATCAGGAAGAAATAGAAACTCTCACATGCAATGACACTCACAGGCTCAAAATAAAGGGATGGAGGAAATCTACCAAGCAAATGGAAACCAGAAAAAAGCAGAGTTCACAATCTCAGACAAAAGAGACTTTAAACTAGCATATGAGATGGGTCTCTTGAAGACAGCATACCTACCGTCAGGTCCTGCTTCTTTATCCAGCTTGTGACTCTGTGACTTTTAACTGGAGCATTTAGCCTGTTTACATTCAAGGTTAGTATCAGTATGTGTGGATTTGATCCTGTCATCATGTTGTTAGATGGTTATAATGCCAACTTGTTTGTGTGGTTGCTTTATAGTGTCAGTGGTCCGTGTACTTAAGTGTTTTTGTAGTGACTGGTAATGGTCTTTCCTTTCCATATTTATTGCTTCTTTCGGGAGCTCTAAAATGGCAGGTCTGGTGATAACAAATTCCCTCAGCATTTGCTTGTCCAAAAAGGATCTTTTTTCTCCTTTGCTTATGGAGTTTAGTTTGGCTGTATATAAAATTCTTTGTTGGAATTTTTTTTCTATAAGAATGTTAAATATAGGCCCCCAATCTCTTTTGGCTTGAAAGGCTTCTGCTGAGAGGTCTGCTGTTAGTCTGATGGGCTTCCCTCTGTAGCTGACCTGGCATATCTCTCTAGCTGCCTTTAACATTTTGTTTCTTTCATTCTGATCTTGGAGAATCTGATAATCATGTCTTGGAGATGATCTTCTTGTGAAGTATCTTGCTAAAGTTCTCTGTATTAGCTTAATTATAATGTTGGCCTCTCTAACTAGGTTGCAGAATTTCTCATGGATGATAACCTGAAATAAGTTTTCCAAGCTGCTTCCATTCTCCCTATCTCTTTCAGGGATGCCAGTGAGTTATAGATTTGGTCTGTTTACATAATCCCATATTTCTCAGAGGTTTTTTTCCATTCCTTTTCGTTCTTTTTTTTTTTTTTTTAATTTTTCTCTGACTGTCATTTCAGAAAGCCAGTCTTCAAGCTCTAAGATTCTTTCCTTGGCTTGGTCTATTCTGCTGTTAATACATACAATTGCATTATGAAATTCTTGTAGTGTGTTTTTCAGCTGTATCAGTCAGTTACGTTCTTTTCAATGCTGGCTATTTTGTCGGCCAGCTCCTGTATCATTTTATTGTGATTCTTAGTTTTCTGGAATTGGGTTTCAATGTTCTCCTGAACCTTGATGATCTTTGTTCCTATGAACATTCTGAATGCTATTTCTGTCATTTCAGTCATTTCCATCTCTTTAAGAACCATTGTTGGGGAACTAGTGTGGTCGTTTGGAGGAAAGAAGACATTGGCTTTTTGAGATGTCACAGTTCTGGCAATTGCTCTTTCTCATCTTTGTGGGCTGATTTTCCTTCAATTTTTGAAGTTGCTGTTTTTGGATGGGTTTTTAAATCCCTTTTATGCTATTTCATGACCTTAGGGGTTTGATTATGGTATAAGATTTTTTCAGTCAACTGGATTCATTTCTGGAAGATTTTAAGGGGCTAAGGCTTAGCTCAGGAACCCTAGACTGCGTGTCCTAACTCTGGAGGACTAGTATCAGGCCCTGGCTTTGTTCTCTGGCCACTCAAGGTAGGAACCTGCTGCACTGGAGGGGTCGAGGTGCTCCCAGACCACTGGTCACAACGGTCCAATGGGTGGTGGAACCAAAGCACTTCGTAGGGCAGTGGCAGCATGATTTATCTTTGTTCGCCCATGGCAGGAGTGGCGTCAGTGGCAGCATGATAAGGTGTCCACTTTTCAACTGCAGTGGGGTGCTAGCAGGTGCCAGGATGCTGGCCGTCATGTGGGCATTTGCACCAGCAGCATTGGTAGCATGTTGTTGGGAAGCAGGGACCCCCACTGGCATCTTTGTGTATGTTAGTGCTGGTGGAAGTTTTAGCATAGTGGTGGGGCCCTGGTGGCCACAGGACTGGATGAGCTCTTTGTGTGCATTTATGGGTGGTGGTGGCTGCTCAGGGCAGGTCTCTGTTCTCTGTGCTTAGTTTCTGGCAGCAGCAGCGTCAACAGAGGCAGGGTGCTGGTGGCAGGTAGGGGTAATGGGCTCCGTGCCCTCCAACACTTCGATGGGAATGGCAGGGTGATTCATGCTGGCAGTAGTGCCATGGCAGGGTGCATGTGCACATGTGTGCTGGTGGGAAAGGGGAGGCAAAATCTGCCTGTGCATACACATGCCAGCAAAGTGATTTGGGAGTTGGCCATAGGCTAGTATCTGCAGGCAAGTTACCACTGGGGAGGCTGCATGGAAGGAGTGCATGTGCGGGCTGATAGGTGTCTGTGGACGCTGCTCTGCTGGAGCTCTCTGCTTGTCGGGTGTGGTCTGCCAGCACAGGAGCTATGATGCAGGCCACCAAGAGGAACACCCCTTTTGGGCACCTGAGCCTGTACTGCAAGCACCCAGGGAGAGTCCAGCAGACTGAGAGGTGTTCAGGTTGGACCAGCCCCATCTCATGGCCAAGACCACCCTGCAGAGTTCAAGTTTAAGGGTACACTTAAACACAGCCATGTCAATTCCTCTAGGGCTAAAGTCTCCTACAGGAGTAAGTTGAGCCTAAGGGAATAGGTGTCCCTGGCTGTGTTCCACTACAGATGCTCCTGCATCAAACCCTCTGGGCTCCACACTGGCTAGAACTCTGTCCTGACCACTTCTGTAAGCAGCTGTCTTTGTCAACTCAAGTGTCCACAGTGGTCATGGGGACTCCTCTGGCCAGGATTCCAAAGGCCCATGGTTAGAGCAGATTGCTCTTTGCTTCTTCAACTCATCCCTTCCCCAGGAGTTGTTGGGGGATAGGAATGAGTCCTGGTGCATGGTAGCCCTGTGCAGGGTTCCCAGCTTCCTCCCTCTTTAGCCTGACATCTGTGTCTTCCCTACATCTGCTCTCAATGCCTTCCCTCTGAAGATCTGCTAAGAGTGCACCAGTCTTCCCAATGTCCCAATTCCTCAGTGGCAGCTGTTCCTCCTGGCTGTGTATCTAGTTGGCCATCTTGATCACAAGTCTACTTTGTTCTCATAAACCCTGATAAAGCCTTGTTCCCAGTAGCCTCACAACAATGAGATGGAGAAGCCTCAGAGAACACACCAATGTGGTTACTCCAGGGTGATACAAGCGTGACTCACTTCAATTTTTGTTGTTGTCACAATTGCTTTTGGGGATCTAGCTATAAATTATTTTCCAAGGCTGATGTCCAGAGTTGTGTTTCCTAGGTTTTCTTCTAGGATTCTTAAAGTTTGAAGTCTTACATTTAAATCTTTAATTCACCATGCGTTACTTTTGTATGTGGTGAAAGCTAGGGGTCCTGTTTAATTTTTTCTGTATATGTCTAGCCAGCTATCCCAGCACCATTTATTGAAGACTGCACTTTCCCCACTGTTTACTTTTATTGACTTCGTCAAAGATCAGACGGCTGTTAGTGTGTGGGTTTATTTCTCAGCTCTCTATTCTGTTCCACTGGTTTATGGGTGTTTTTGTACCAGTATCATGCTGTTTCGACCACTGTAGCTTTGCAGTATAGTTTGAAGTCAGGTAGTGTGATGCCTGCAGTTTTGTTCCTTTTGCTTAGAAGTCCGTTGGCTATTCCGGCTCTTTTTGGTTCCATACGAATTTTAGAATAGTTCCTTTCCAATTCTGTGAAAAGTGTTGTTGGTGGTTTCACAGGAACAACTCTGAATCTGTAGATTGCTTTGGGCAGGATGTCCATTTGAATGATATTGATTCTTCCAATTCATGAGCAAGGGATGTTTTTCCATTTGTTTGTGTCATCTATAACTTCTTTCAGTAGTGTTTTGTAGTTCTCCTTGTAGAGCTCTTTCATCTCCTTGGTTAGATGTGTTCCTAAGTAATTTTTTTGTGGCTGCTGTAAATGGGATTACTTCTTGATTTGGCTGTCAGCTTGACCATTACTGGTGTATAGAAATGGTACTGATTTTTTACAATGATTTTTGTAACCTGGAACTTTACTGAAGTCGTTTATCAGTTCCAGGAGCCTTTTGGTGGATTCTTTAGGATTTCCTAGGTATAGAATCATATTGTCTGTGTAGAGAGATAGCTTGACTTCTCTTCCTATTTGGATGCCTTTTCTTTCTTTCTCTTGCCTGATTGATCTGGCTAGAACTTCCATTAATTCTGTGTTGAATGTAACAAGATAAGGACGCATATTGTAATCCACACAACAACTAAAAAATAATAATACAAAAAGCTATTATTAAAAAGCCAATAAAGAAAACAGAATTAAATACAAAAAAAAAAACCCGTCAACCCAAAAGAAGACATGAAAGAAGGATATACATAACAAATAAGAGAGAGAACAAATAGAAAACAAAAAGAGAGTGGGTACAGTTAAACACAGCCATGTCAATAATCCCACTAAATATAAATATATTAAACACTCCAACAAAAGACAGAGGTTGATGAACTTGATTTAAAAATCAGTATCCAATTATATGCTGTTAACCAATAATGCACTTAAAATATAAAAACGCAGCTAGGTTGAAAGTACTAGGATGGAGGAGATACACAATGCAAACAATAAGTGATTATGTAAGAAATAACAGAACTTCAAAATACATGAAGCAAAATTTCACAAAATTAAAAAAAAGAAATAGATAAATCCATAATTACAGCTGTAAATTTAAACTCTCCTCTATTAATTATTGATAAATTAAGCAGACAAATAAATTACTAAGGATATATATAGTATTTGAAAACTCCTATCAACCAAATTTGACCTACACCAAGATAAACCAAATTCTGGGCCATTTCTAAATATTTTAAAATATTTAAATCACGAAATATGTTATCTGACCACAAACAAATTAAATTAGAAACCAATAGCAAAAACATATTTAGAAGATCCCCAATACTTGGAAATTAGGTACATTCTTCTAAATAACTCATGGTTTATAAAGAAATTACAGGTGGTTCCAAGATGGGCAAATAGGAACAGCTCCAGTCTACAGCTCCCAGCGTGAGTGATGCAGAAGACAGGTGATTTCTGCATTTCCAACTGAGGTACTGGGTTCATCTCACTGGGGCTTGTCGGACAGTGGGTGCAGCCCACCAAGCGTGAGCTGAAGCAGTGCGAGGCATCGCCTCACCTGGGAAGCACAAGGGGTCAGGGAATTACCTTTCCTAGCCAAGGGAATCTGTGACAGATGGCACCTGGAAAATCAGGTCACTCCCACCTTGATACTGCACTTTTCCAATGCTCTTAGCAAATGGCACACTAGGAGATTATATCCCACACCTGGCTCAGAGGGTCCCATGCTCATGGAGCCTTGCTCATTGCTAGCACAGCAGTCTGAGATTGAACTGCAAAGCGGCAGCAAGGCTGGGGGAGGGGTGCCCGCCATTGCTGAGGTTTGAGTAGGTAAACAAAGCAGCTGGGAGCTCGAACTGGGTGGAGCCCACGGCAACTCAAGGGGGCCTGCCTGCCTCTGTAGACTCCACCTCTGAGGGCACAGCATAGCCAAACAAAAGGCAGCAGAAACCTCTGTAGACTTAAATGTCCCTGTCTGACAGCTTTGAAGACAGTACTGGTTTTCCCAGCACGGAGTTTGAGATCTGAGAACAGACAGTCTGCCTCCTCAAGTGGGTCTCTAACCCCTGGGTAGCCTAACTGGGAGGCATCCCCCAGTAGGGGCAGACTGACACCTCACACGGCCGGGTACCCCTCTGAGACGAAGCTTCCAGAGGAACAATCAGTCAGCAACATTTGCTGTTCAGCAATATTCGCTGTTCTGCAGCCTCCGCAGCTGATACCCAGGCAAACAGGGTCTGGAATGGATCTCCAGCAAACTCCAACAGACCTGTAGCTGAGGATCCTGACTGTTAGAAGGAAAACTAGCAAACAGAAAGGACAACCACACCAAAACCCCATCTATACATCACCATCAACAAAGACCAAAGGTAGATAAAACCACAAAGATGGGGGAAAAAACAGAGCAGAAAAGCTGAAAAAAAAACAGAGCTCCCCTCCCCCTCCAAAGGAATGCAGCTCCTTGCCAGCAACAGAACAAAGCTGGACGGAGAATGACTTTGATGAGTTGAGAGAAGAAGGCTTCAGACAATTAAACTTCTCTGAGCTAAAGGAGGAAGTTCAAACCCATCGCAAAGAAGCTGGAAATCTTGAAAAAAGATTAGATGAACGGCTAACTAGAATAACCAGTGTAGAGAAGTCCTTAAATGACCTGATGGAACTGAAAATCATGGCATGAGAACTACATGACGAATGCACAAGCTTCAGTAGCCGATTCGATCAACTGGAAGAAAGGGTATTAGTGACTGAACATCAAATGAATGAAATGAAGCAAGAAGAGAAGTTTAGAGAAAAAAGAGTAAAAAGAAATGAACAAAGCATCCAAGAAATATGGGACTATGTGAAAAAACCAAATCTACATCTGATTGGTGTACCTGAAAGTGACGGGGAGAATGGAACCAAGTTGGAAAACACTCTGCAGGATATTATCCAGGAGAACTTCCCCAACCTAGCAAGGCAGATCAACATTCAAATTCAGGAAATACAGAGAACGCCACAAAGATACTCCTCAAGAAGAGCAACTCCAAGACACATAACTGTCAGATTCACCAAAGTTGAAATGAAGGAAAAAATGTTAAGGGCAGCCAGAGAGAAAGGTCGGGTTACCCACAAAGGGAAGCCCATCAGACGAACAGCGGATCTCTCAGCAGAAACTCTACAGGCCAGAAGAGAGTGGGGGCCAATATTCAACATTCTTAAAGAAAATAATTTTCAACCCAGAATTTCATATCCAGCCAAACTAAGCTTCATAAGTGAAGGAGAAATAAAATCCTTTACAGATAAGCAAATGCTGAGAGATTTTGTCACCACCAAGCCTGCCCTGCAAGAGCTCCTGAAGGAAGCACTAAACATGGAAAGGAACAACCAGTACCAGCCACTGCAAAAACACGCCAAATTGTAAAGACCATTGATGCTAGGAAGAAACTGCATCAATTAATGAGCAAAATAACCAGCTAACATCATAATGACAGGATCAAATTCACATATAACAATATTAACCTTAAATGTAAATGAGCTAAGTGCTCCAATTAAAAGACACAGACTGGCAAATTGGATAAAGAGTCAAGACCCATCAGTGTACTGTATTCAGGAGACCCACTTCACATGCAAAGATGCACATAGGCTCAAAATAAAGGGATGGAGGAAGATCTACCAAGCAAATGGAAAGCAAAAAAA
>NW_012118844.1:530363-530953 GCF_000951035.1 Colobus angolensis palliatus
TAGAGGGAAAATTATAGCACTAAATGCCCACAAGAGAAAGCAGGAAAGATCTAAAATTGACAACCCAACATCACAATTAAAAGAACTAGAGAAGCAAGAGCAAACACATTCAGAAGGCAAGAAATAACTAAGATTAGAGCACAACTGAAGGAGATAGAGACACAAAAAAATCCTTCAAAAATCAATGAACGCAGGAGCTGGTTTTTTGAAAAGATCAACAAAATTGATAGACCACTAGCAAGACTAATAAAGAAGAAAAGCGAGAAGAATAAAATAGCTGCAATTAAAATATGATAAAGGGGATATCACCACCGATCCCACATAAATACAAACTACCATCAGAGAATACTATAAACAACTCTATGCAAATAAACTACAAAATCTAGAAGAAATGGATAAATTCCTGAACACATACACCCTCCCAAGACTAAACTAGAAAGAAGTTGAATCCCTGAATAGACCAATAACAGGCTCTGAAAATGAAGTAATAATTACTAGCCTACCAACCAAAAAAAGTCCAGGACCAGATGGATTCACAGCCGAATTCTACCAGAGGTACAAGGAGGAGCTGGTACCATTCCTTCTGAAAC
>NW_012118844.1:533308-546549 GCF_000951035.1 Colobus angolensis palliatus
CAAACTATCACAAGAACAGAAAACCAAATACCACATGTTCTCACTCACAGGTGGGAATCGAACAATGAGAACACTTGGACACAGGAAGGGGAACATCACACACCGGGGCCTGTCATGCAGTGGGGGGAGGGGGGAGGGACAGCATTAGGAGACATACTTAATGTAAATGATGAGTTAATGGGTGCAGCGCACCAACATGGCACATGTATACATATGTAACAAATCTGCACATTGTGCACATGTACCCTAGAACTTAAAGTATAATAAAAAATAAAAAATAAAATAAAAAGAAATTACAAGTGAAATTAAATATATATAAAAATGCATAAGGAAACACAATATATCAAATTTTGTGAGATGCAGCTTAAGCAGTGCTAAGTGGAAAATTTATAGCTTTATTTTTATATTAGAAAAGAAGAATGGTTTGAAGTGAATAACGTAAGATTTCACCTTAAGGAACTATAAATTAAATTCAAATTGAATAGGAAAAATAAAACAGTAAAGATAAGGAACAGAAATAATTGAATTAGAAAAAGCCAAAATGATAGACACAAATCAAGAAAGCTGAAGACAGTTTTTAAAAGAATAAAATTCATAAAAGCCTAGCTAAAAGTAATCAAGAAAAAAAAAACACAAAACATAAGTTACCAATTTCAGAAATTACAGAGGGTGCATCACTACACATGCTACACGCATTTCAAAACTATAAAGGGAATATTATGTACAACTTTATGCCAACAAGTCTGACAATTTAGGTAAAATGGAAAAAGCCTTTGAAAAACAATTTACCAAACTAACGTGAGACTGGACTTTTTGAATAGTGTAAATACCAAAGTTAATTCAAAACATAAAAGCTTCTCAAAAGGAAAGTTTCAGGAATGGATGTCTTCATGGATGACTACTACCAAATACTTAAGGAGGAAACAATACCAATTTTAAACAAATTGAACATTAAAAAACACTGCAGAGATAAATTAAACACCTAAAGAAATGAAGAGATATATGTTCACAAATTGAAGGTCTCAAAATTGTTAAGATTTTAATTCTCCCTATATTGATTTATAAATTCATTACTGTCACAATGAAATCGTAACAGGCTTTAACATTAATAGAAAAGCTGATTCTAAAGATTTTACGAATGTATGAAGGACCTAGAATAGCTGAAATGATCTTGTAAAAGAAGAGCAAAGTTGGATGAGCTGTGCTACCTAATTTTATATCTTAGCCTAAAATTATGACATGACATGAAATTAATCATGACAATGTGGTTTTGGCATAAGGATAGGCAAATAGATCAATGGAACAGAATAGATGAGGAGTTGGCAATCTTTTTTTCTAAAAGGACAGATAGGAAATACTTTATGTGTTGCAGGCTATACAATCTCTGTCGCAACTACTCTGTAGTAGTGTCAAAGCAGCCATAGTTGCTAGTCGAATTAGTGTATCTGTGTTCTAATAAAGTTTTATGAACACTGAAATTTCAATTTCATATAATTTTTACATCATAAAATATTATTTCGCTTTTTTTCTCAACCATTTAGAAATGTAAACAAACACACACAAGAAAACACCTGTCTTAATTTACAAACCATACCAAAACAGATACAAAATGGAAATTTGTTTGAGGGAAGTGGAATGATTCATATTTTGACTGAGAATTAAATAAGGCCACTGTACCCTGGGGGGATTTTAGATAAGACATCCAAAACAGTAGGTCATGGGAAAGGGTGGGAGAGAACAGAATGAACCACTGACTGGGGGTGGCTGTAGGGAATGCCTTTAAGGAAACACCTTCTCCCCGCTATGTGACCCACCAGAATTGAACATGGGGAAATGATGGGGGTAGCAGGTCATTTTGAAATGGACCTTCAGGTAGTATTGGGGGTGGAAAAATCCCCTTTCTCTGACCGCATTTTGGCCACCCCAGCAACACCACCCCCACAGAGGTGTCAGTGCTTTGTGATGTCCAAGCCACCCCAGGACTACCATTGGATAGGGGTGCCCCATTCTGACCAAACAAAGCTGAAGGGTGGGGCTCCTCATCACCCAGGGCTGGGTATACATAAGGAGGTCAGGAGCATGGGGTAGACCACTGGGAGGCTTCAATATGGCTAAGGAGACCCACACACCAGTGAAGCCCAAAGAAAATACGAAACAACCAATTGTAAGCATGAAAAAGCCAACCCGAAGAACCAAAGAGAAGAAGGAAAAGAAGAACTCTCGTCAACAAAAGACCAACAAAACTGGCAAGGTCAGATGACCCTATCCTTGTTCCCTCTCTTCTTCCCCTCTATTCTCTCAAGACCCCTATCCTGTCCTTGCCTAGCACACCCCCCTCCTCAGCCTGCACTCCTATCCATGAAGCTCCCCTTCCTATACAACCTCTTTCTCTTCCCCTAAACCAATGTTCTTCTGGCTTGTGTGCTGTCCTTCCAGGTGGAGAAGAAAATCATAAAGGTAAAAAAACCCCTTCAAAGGAATTCAAGAAAGAAAACTCAATCACCTCCTTCCTGCTCCAAAAAGCCTAGGATAACAATGAGACCAACAACATTTGCGTGTCACCACAAGCAGAATAAGACGCAAAATAAAACTCAGAAGAGCAAGCACAAAATACAACGGAAAATAAAACTCACAAGAGCAAGCCCAGAAGACATTGGCAACAGCAAACCATCCCAAGTAACCATCTCTGCTGCCAGTAAATGCAGAGCCTGGATCAGAAATGTACAACTAGCAACAGCATCTCCATAGGCAACTCTGGGGAATCACCCATCCCATAAAGGCCAAATCTGAGACCAGTAGTGTTCACCCATGTTGATGAATGCAATAAAATCAGCACAATGTAAAAAGATGATGTGGACTTTGTCTGTAGTGGGGAGGGGGTTAAGGAAGAAAAACTGGTAAGAGGGAGAGAGGCAGGGTCCTGCATGGTTGGGGTCCAGACCAACAGGTATACAGTTAGCCATCGGGGGATAAGGAGTGGGTGAGGACTAAGAAATGAAGACTAATGGGCACTTTGCCCACACAGACAAGAAGAAAAAGGGTTTTGGTGTTTCTACATGTATTTAGGGTAGGTGTGGGCAGCAACATCAAGGTCTAAATTCCCAGAACCCAGTTAGGAAGAGGGTTTCATGTGTGATGTGTGTGGCAATAACACACCCCACAAAAAGACAATAAAACCACCTCCAGGTCACCCGTGTCACAGTGGTGTCTGTTGTACCCCACACTATGCTGTAAGCAAGTAAAGGCCCTCAGGAGGACCCAGAACTCATCCTGTCAAGAGTCACTCCAGCACCCTGAAAGACAAATAGTGGAGTCTGGAGGCCACAAACCCAGCGCTAATTAGGCCACTTTCTTGTTAAGTAGCTTAGGATGGAGCAGTGGCCTACCAAGCGTGGGGGCAGTGGCAGAGGTCTGCCCACTTGCTGGCCATAAAGCGAAACATCGTCTGCAGAGAATTTTAATATAAGAATAATAAAACCCAGTAAAAGTCAGTCTTTTACTTATTAGCGCCACATACAAGTTTTCAGCTTTTCTCCCCCCACATCCTCTTTTGGTCTGAGTTGTGAAAGATGGCTGTGGTTACGTTGAAGCTTGAAGAAAATCTATGTAAGGTGCGAATTAGCTGATTTTTAATATTTCTGTTTTAATAATCATTTGATTCTACAGGGAAGTTAATTGGGATAAATCCTTATTAAATAGTTGGTCCAAGACATAGGCTGTTCCTTTCTAAAGTAAGCTCTTAACAATTTGGAAATGTTTTGAGGCAGGACAGGCAAGCCCCACACTTGGGGCTTAGGTGGGAGGGTTCTTGGCTTCACTCAGGAAAGAATTCAAGGGCAAGCCGGTGATGTTAAACAGCAAGTTTAATTGAAGCAGAAGTGTACAGAGCAGCAGAGGGACTGCTCCTGCTTCTTGCAGAGCAGGGCTGCCCCATGGGCGGTGTCCCCACAATAGCAGCTCAGAGGCAGTTCTGCACTCATGCTGATTCCCACTTTCAATTATATTCAAATTAAGGAGCAATTTATGCAGCAATTTCTAGGATGAGGGTGGTAACTTCCAGGTTGTCAGGTCATTGCCATGGAAAGGGGCAGTAACTCCTGGGTGTTGCCATGGAATGGTAAATTGACATGACACATTGGTAGACAAGGCTTAAGGAAAGCTGCTTCTGCCCTAGACCTGGTTTAGCCAGTCCTCAATTCGGTCGGCTGTCCAAGCCCCGCCTCTGGAGTCAAGTCCTGCCTCCTACCTCCGTTTGAGCTTGCTTTGAGCATACTTCCAGACTGCAGTCCCTGTGGTAATATATGATACCTATGTCTACACTTTCAAAGTACACGAAATTAAAAATTATAGCATGTGATTATAAAGACAAAGAACAACCGGAGTTACCGCAGCTCTGTGATTCTGTGTAATCACTTGCTTTCGTTGGTGTCTAAATCAGTGAAACGAAGTGTTAAATTTAAGGAGTAAAATTTGGGAGGATAAAGACGTTTTTATTACATTTGAAAATAAAATACTGAATTTGAACAATATACTCAAGCATGAAGTGTATTCTTTAATTGCTCATTAATACTACATAAAAATCAAAATGCTAAAATGTTATATCAGTTGCATAATTTAGTTGCCTACATTTCAATGTTACGTGTTTCAATTTTCTTAAAATTGTCTTATGACTTTTACTATGACAACTGCAAGCAAAATGTTTTATAGAGAAAATCTACACTTTATTTTCTTTCTGGTTATAATTATTTGTGTTAATTCATGTGTATTACTAAAAACATATTCTGTTGAGGAAGGGATGTTAAAAATATACCTCACAACTCAGTGTATACACTAAAAATCATTCAACTATGCGCATTTATTAAATGGTTTATTGTACATTAAATGAATGAATTGTATGGTATGTAATTATAGCTCAGTTAAATTGGCTTTGTGTGTGTGTGCGTGTGTGTGCGCGTATGTGTGTATCCACGTGAGAACTATATTAATTGTATTAATTGTGTCATGGAGGGAAATATTTTTTACCTAAAATCTTTCATAATTTGGCCCCAGTCTCTGGTATTTTTGGTTTTCTTTTTTTCTTTTTGTTTTAAACAGCTCTATTGAGGAATAATTAACCTACAATAAACTGCATTTTTGAAGTATGCAGTTTGGTAAGTTTCCACATACACATACATCTGGTAAAGCATCACCTCAAATAAAATAGTGAACATATTCATTTATAATCTCCTAACATTTTCTCAGGCCTCTTGATAACCTCTCCTTTCCATGTTTCCTGTACCCCACTTCCCAAGCAACTGCTAACCTGCTTCCTGTCACTAAAGGTTAGTTTATATCTTCTAGATTTTCATATAAAGGGAATTATAGCGTAAGTAGTCGTTAGTGTCTACCTTCTTTCACTTAGCATGATGATACTGAGAATCATCCATGTTGTTGTGTATATCGATAGTTCATTTTTATGGCCGGGTAGTATTCCACATTTTTATCCATACACCACTATTTTTTATACATTCATCTGCTGATGGACATAGAAGTTGCTTCCAGTTTTTAGCTATTACAAAGAAAGCTTCTATAAACATTCATGTACAAGTTTTTTGTATGAACTCGTGCTTTCTTCTCTTTTGGGTAAATACCTAGAAGTGGAATAACTGGAACACATATAGGTGTATGTTTAATTCCTTAAGAAACAGCCAAACTGTTTTTCAAAGTGATTATTCCAACAGTGCATGATAATCCCAGTTGACATTTTCACTGACACTTTATATTGCCTTTTATTTTTAGCTTTGTATTGTAATGTCTGTGTCATCATGTCCCACTGTGGTTTTAACTAATATTTCTGTGTGATGAGCATCTCTTTGTGTTCCCATACATATATGTATATATATGTATGTGTGTGTATATATATGTGTGTGTGTGTATATATGTATGGGGACATGAAGAGATGCTCATATACATGAGCATATATATACATATGGGTGTATATATATATATTATATATACATATGGGTGTATATATATATTATATATACATACATATACACATATACTTTTGTAAAGTTTCTCACCAAATGTTTTGCCCTTTTAATTAAATTGGCTCATTTGTTTTCTTTTTAGTTTCAAGAGTCCCTTATATATTCAGCTGTACATTTTTTATTGAATATGTGACTTGCACATATTCTGTCCTAGGCGGTAACTTTTCATTCTTCTATCAGTGTCTTTCTCATTTCCAACATTTTTACCTTTGATATGAAGTCTAATATATCATGTTTTCTTTTACGAATAGTACTAGAGGTTCTAACTTTTATAATCTCTAAGTGTATATCTTTCGCCAAATTGGGAAAATGTTTAGACACTATTTCTTCAATATGTTTTCTGCTCTACACTATTTCTCCACTCCTTCTGGAATTCTGATTATGTATATGTTAAACTTTTAGATATTATTCCACAGATTCCTGAAGCCCTGTTCTTCCCCTCCCCCCTGCCCCCCCGAGACAGAGTCTCACTCTGTTGCCCAGGTTAGAGTGCAGTGGCACAGTCTTGGCTCACTGCAACCTCCACCTGCTGGGTTCAAGCAATTCTCCTGCCTCAGCCTCCCAAGTAGCTGGAACTACAGGCTTGTGACACCATGCCCAGCTAATTTTTTGTATTTTTAGTAGAGACAGGGTTTCACCATGCTGGCCAGGCTGGTCTCGAACTCCTGACCTCATGACCCGCCCACCTCGGCCTCCCAAAGTGCTGGGATTACAGGCATGAGCCACCGCGCTCGGCCGCCCTGTTCATTTTTTAAAATATTTTTTCTCCCTTTTGTTCAGATTGAATTGTTTCTATTGATTTTTCTTCAAGATCACTGATTCTTGCATTTGTCATCTCCATTCTACTTTTGAGTTCATGCAATGAGTTTTTTATATTAGTTATTGTGGTTTTAAGATCTAAAGTTTTCATTTATTTCTTCTTTATATCTTTTATTTCTTTGCAGACATTTTTTATCTTTCTACTTACTTCAAAAACATTTACCCTTACTTGATAGAGCATTTGATAGCTACGTTAAAGTTTTTGTCATATAATTTCAACAACTGCATCATATTGGCATTTGGCATATGTTGACGTTTTTATGGAAGTGGACAATTTTTTCCGGTTCTTAATATGCTGAGTAATTTTGGATACTCTACTTGACATTTATCTCAACTGGTCTTTCTATTTTGAAGAGAGGTGTGCTAAGATCTCTTGCTATAATTGTGGATTTGTTTAATTCTCTCTGTATATCTGTTAGGTCTTGTTTGTATATTTCAAAGTTAGGTGCATACAAGTCCATGATTGTTATACCTAGTTGATGCGGTTTTATGCGATGTTTCTCTTTATTAATTATTTTCTCTTCAATTCTACTTTGATATATTATTACCTCACTAATCTTTTTTTGGTTAGAATTCACATAGCATTTATTTGTTCTATTTCATCAACTTCAATGTTCTGTTGGTTTGGTTTTAGGTGTATATCTTACAAACAGCATAATTGGACTTTGTTTCATAAATAATTAGATAATCTTTTCTTCTATATAGCTGAATTTAATCTGTTCACATTTATAATGATTGCTGACATTTTTAGAAATTTTCTCTCATTTTATGTTTCTTTGTATAGCATCATTTTGTTTCATTTTTTCTCTTTTGACTTTCAGTTTGATTTATAAAGTTTTCTATATTTTTTCTCTACATATTTTGAAGCTATAGATAATATTTCTAGTTTTTTACTGGTTATTTTTAATATTTTAAGGATATATAAAATTGTACCTTTTTCTAACACAACCTACAATTATTTAGAATTTTCATTCACCTACTGAATATGATGTAGACCTTGGCACATTATAACCTCAAACTAAATACTCTAATATTTTTCATTTTATCTTGAGCATTAATTTTGTATTTTCTCAAACATCAAAAAGTAATTCTTACATTCAATTAATTAAATATATAAATATATAATCTATTTTTGGTTTTTTTAACTTTTAGTTTCAGGGGTACATGTGAAGGTTTGTTATATGGATAAATTACATGTTGGAGGGGTTTGGTGTACAGATGATCTCATCCCCCAGGTAATAAGCATGGTACCTGACAGGTAGTTTTTTTATTCTCACCCTCCTCCTACCTTTCACCCTCAAGTAGGCCCTGGTGTCTATTATTCCCTTCTTTGTACTGAGTGATACTCAATCAGTACCTGATACTGATTATTAGGTATCCATGTTGTATTAGTCTGTTCTTGCACGGCTGTAAAGAAATGCCTGAGACTAAGTACTCTATTAAAAAAAAAACAAAAGGTTTAATTGGCTCATAGTTCCACAGGATGTATAGGCAGTATGGCTGGGGAGGCCTCAGGAAACTGTCAATCATGGTAGAAGGTGAGGGGGAAGCAATCAGGTCTTACATGGCCGGAGCAGGAGAAATAGAACAAAGGTGGAGGTGCTACACACTTTTAAACAACCAGATCTCGTGAGAACTGTCACTACCTTGAGAACAGCAGAAGAGAAATCTGCCCCCATGATCCAGTCACCTCACACCAGGCACCTCACCTCCTCAAACATTCGAATTATAATTCAACATGAGATTTGGGTGGGGACAAAGATCTACACCAGATCACATGTGTACTCAATGTGTAACTCCCACTTATAAGTGAGAACATGTGGTGTTTGATTTTCTGTTCCTGCATTAGTTCACTTAGGATAATGGCTTCCAACTCCATCCATGTTGCTGCAAAGGATATTATCTCGTGCTTTTCTATAGCTGCATATTATTCCATGGTGTATACGTACCACATTTGCTTTATCCAGTCTACCTTTGATGGGCATTTAGGTTGATTCCATGTCTATGCTCTTTCAACCTGTTCTTATATTCTAAACTCGCCCTTTCTTCTTATTAAGTACATATTTCAAGACTTCCTTTAGTGAGCCTCTCTGACCTGTAAACTAGCAGGCTGAGCATGTCTAAAAATACTTTCATCTACCCTCACTCTTGAAATTATTTTTATCTAGCACTTTAAGATAATACTATTTTTTACTGATGATAAATATACTGTGAGTCTAATTGATTCTTTCATAGGTAATCAACGTTTTCTGGTAGTTTTAAAGATAGTATCTTAATCCTTAATGCTCTGCAGTTTTATTATGATGTGTCTAGCTGTATATTTTCATTTATCCTGTTTAATACTCATGTACTACAGAACTGAGAACTCAGGCATTCAATTATGGATGTTTTTCAGTTATTATATCAGCAAACATTACTTCTCTGCGATGCTCTTCACCACTTCTGTCATTCCTATAGAATATTTGTTGAAACCTCTCAATCTATAGCTCATATGTCATAATTCTATTTTTTAAAAATCATTCTCTTTGCTATATTTAGAATTTCTCAGTACTCTGTCTTGCAATTTGATATGTTCTCTCTGACTATATGCAACCCGAAGTTTATGTTCTTTTGAATTTTTTATTTAAACGACTATTTTTCATGTCCAGGATTTCTAATTGGTTCTTTTATATTCATGTGGTCTCATTTTTCATTTCTTTACGCTTGTTTACTTCATAATTTTCTATTTTCAATAAAAGTTGTCCATTTACCTCTTTCAGCATCCTAAACATATTTTTAAATGACAAATCTTTTCATAAAATCATTTCATTCTGAATGAATTCATATTCTGACTGTTTATTTCCTTGGTGACCTCACTTAAGTGTAGATACTTTACATGTGTTTTGAAATTTTGGTGTAGAAGCTCATTTTGAATAGAATATAATTTTATTTTTCTTCCACATGTTCTATTCTCCATCCTTCCTTTTTATTGTCATTTCATGTTGCTCCTACATAGTTTCTAGGACAGTTGTCCAGAACAGGTCTTATAACAGATTTTCAAAACTCCTGTTATATAGTGATATTGAAGATATAGTAGAGCCAATGGCAGCTTGGGCCAGTTCCTCACAAGAAAAGTAAATCTTTGGTCTTCTATTCCCCCACCTCCCAGGCCAATTGCTTCCTATAATATTCTAGCCCTATCAATGAGTGGTAATAGCAGTTAAAATTTTTCTTATCTCTAGACTCATATATACAACTACTTACCTTACTTCTCCGCTTGGGTATCTGATAGGCATCTCAAACTCTACATGCCTAAAGTTGAACTCTTGGTTTTCAGTCTCACCCAAACTGTCCCCCAGTGTTCCTCATCTAAATAAATGGCATCACCATATACCCAGTTGGTCAGGCCAAAAACCTTCAAGTCATCCTTAAATCTCTTTCTGTCACTATCCTACATCCAACCCATCAGCCTGAAGTGTCAGTTCATTCTTCACAAGATATCTAGAATCTAGCACTTCTTACCATTTCCATCACTACTTCCCTGACCCAAGATACCATTACCTTTTCATTGTCACTCCAAGAGCCTCCTTACTGGTCTTCACGCTTCTGCTCTTGATCCCTTTTAATCAACATTCTACAGTACATCTAGAGAACTCACTTCATGATATAAGTCAGACTGTATCACTCCACTGCTCAAAACCCTCCAATGACATCCATTCACATTCAGAATAATCTAAATTACTGTCAGGGCCTACAAGCCCCTACCTGATCTGGTTTCTCCTTATTTCTTCAAATCATCTCCTACCACTTTCTACTAATTCCGCAATGTCTTGTGGAGATTAAACATTATCATGTGTGTAGAATGTCTCCCACAGGGTTTCACCATGTATATTGCTCAATATATGTATACCTATTATCATAGTTGTATAACGAAGAAGTTAAGAATGGGGCCTGGCCTAGAATGATGGGATTTGGGCAGAGAATAGAAGTAATCATGAAAAGAAAAAAATATATATGATGATGGAATGCTTAGAAGGGCTAATAAGAGAAGCTCAAAGTGAAGGAAGTGAGATGCTGTGCCTTGCTGCCATTACTTTTAATTCCCTCCTGCCTACCATACACACATAACACCATGACCACTGCCCACTTTTTGTTCAGTTCAGTACTCATCTGAGTCATGTGGGAAAAGTAACCATCTTTTCAACCTTTTCATATTAGAGTCAACCACTAGTGAGCAAAAGCTTGCAGATTTTGATACATCAATTAAAAAGCTAGGTCTTTCTGCATTCCTATAAGGACCATTACAACCAACACCCATACAAATCTGTGTCCTTCAGTTGGAGTTGTTTCAAGTAAGAGTTAAAATGTAATATTTCAAGACAAATTCCTTATGGTAGATAGATATTCCTCCCCTCTTATAGGTCTTGCTTTGGCAGAGCAGCTGAGCACTAGTTCTTTACTAACAATTCACCGGCATTCTCAAAATCTTGCTGATTTTGGTACATAATTTACAAATCTGTAAACGCTTCAGAAGGGAGTTCTCTTGATTCTACTAAAAATAAGCATAAAATGATTCTTGCTCATTGATACTATTAATTCCTACATAGTGATCTTCTGTCACCAGTTCTTACAAAGGAAGGTCTACACAGAGAGCTGTTAGAGCAAAATCTATTGGTATCATCTGATGGCTCAAGTCTTTTGTATTATAAATTGGTCACATGAATAAAACAAAAGATTAAACTCTTCTTTAAAAAACAGGTTTTCACTAAAGAACTTACCCATGTAAACAAATACCACCTGTTCCCCCAAAACCCATGGAAATTAAAAAAATAAAAATTGAAACAGGTTTTCAAAATACTCTTCTCAATATGATTAGAATTTTATATCATCCTAGAGATATAAGCACCAGAGTTAAAATAGCTTCAACATGTTTTGATTTGAAAAAAATATCATCATGCAAAGTTAACTTGAGGGGAAATTCACGCTAGCATGTTAAGAGAGGATTACTGCCCAAGGTTGTGATAAAGCAGGCAGGTACCAAAATTCCTGACCCAGCTCAGCCCTAGGCTTGTCATTAAAGTAAATAATTGCACAGCCATCTTCACCTTGATGATGGAGGCTCAGATTAGAATTTTTCCAACTAAAAATGACTGGGCACAGCTGTCCCCCATTTTGTCTAGTCAACATTAAGCATGGCAGATAAGTGAATATTACTGCATTAATTGGAATTAATCTTTGCAGAACTTAAAGAAAAAAGGCTAAGCTCTATTTCTATGAAGATGAAAGCAAAAGGCAAGGACAAAGTGGGACCACTTGGAAGGCCAAAATCTGAGAGTTTGTGGAAAAAGGGTAGGATCTATATTTTTAATTAATAGCTTTTAGGCAAAGATCTCTCAAAGACCTTGCATAGGAGAGGGTGGTATTTGGAGTTCACTACTGAGGTCAGTAAGCAATTGGGTTTTTTTGTTGTTGTTTGTCTATTAACTAGGTGTGTAGCAGGACATAATGAGGAGGGAAAATGGAATACCATCCAACAAATTCCCTTTCCTTTGAGACTAACTTTAATTTCCCATTGCCTCTACTTATATTGAAAGTCCCAATTATCCAACTAAATTCCAGTTAAACAATGCCAAAACAATCCTCCAGCTCAGTTATTAAATATAGTAAATATT
The DNA here is from genome assembly GCF_000951035.1 of Colobus angolensis palliatus. Classification (NCBI taxonomy): domain Eukaryota; kingdom Metazoa; phylum Chordata; class Mammalia; order Primates; family Cercopithecidae; genus Colobus; species Colobus angolensis. Next base: position 545,808 of record NW_012118844.1, read on the forward strand.
CAATAGAAAGTAATAGAATTCCTCATTTGAAGAAGTTGATTCATTAACAAATTCTAGTTGTACTTGTACAGTGTATATTCACCTTCCTTTGTGAAAGATGGTGAACATATACACCCTGAGACAAGTGCTGATTGTATCATAATTGATAAGACCCAGTCCTTTCACACAAGGAACTCATATTCTATTGAGGAGAGAGACAAAGTGTCATTCAAATATTCCACAATAGTGCAGTGATGAAGAAATGAACACGTGCCATGGAAGCACAGATAAAGGTCACATAACACAGACTAGAGATGACAGGGAAAGCTTCCTGGAGGAGGCAAAGCAGGGTAACAGCATAAACAAGGGTCCAGAGGTGATAACCAGCAAGATAAGATTAAGGTGAGATTAGGACATTTTGATTTGCTAGACTACAAAATGGAAGCAAGAAGTGGCAAGTCATTAATATATATAAAAACATTTATAAATATGTATATATACACATTATTATATACACATAGATTTCCTGGCTCTATCAGGTGAGAAGGCCTAGAAACAATGACACCCCAGTAGCAAAGAACACTTCCTGCATGCGTATTTTGGATTCTATTACCATTCTCCAATAAAAAGAATCAGGGATCCTTGGAGAAATGGCTGATTCTAGGACTGGGGCAGGAAATACTGAAGATGAGCACAGAGTATCCTATAGTGCCTGAAAGTAAGGAATTACTCAAAAGAACAAAGGAAGGAAGCAAAGAGGGAA
>NW_012118844.1:546605-550013 GCF_000951035.1 Colobus angolensis palliatus
GGGAAGGGAAGGGAAGGGAAGGGAAGGGAAGGGAAGGGAAAAGGGAGGGAGGACCAATAATGATGGGATGTGTTAAAAGGATACAAAGACAAATGAAAAAGAGCTCCCAATGGCCAAAGCTGGAATGCTTTGAGCAACAAAATAAAGTAATATCAGATTATATTCTAAAGTATAAAAAGTTATCCATGAGTCCATATTGGTATAACTCAGTGAATGAATGAATGAATGAATGAATGAATGAATGAAGAAAAAGAAATAAATATCCCAGGCAGAGAATTCCAAATAATTTATATAGATATTTCACCCTAAATGAAGTGGAATGTAACTGTCTGACTCCATAAGTGTGACCTTCATGTGGTGACTTTCTTCTGAGTAAAGTATAGAAAGGGGGAAGAGTAACTTTACGGTGGAGAAACCTAACAAACACTATCTTAGCCAGGTTCAAGGTCAACATCAACAGTGCTCTCATATTGATAGTAGGTATCTTTGATATGATGTGATGAAAGAACACTTTACCTCTATGGTCTTCCTCCCAGAAACCCATATGTCTTAGTCCATTTTGTGTAGCTAGAATAGAATACTTAAGGCTTGGTAATTTATGAAGAAAAGAAGCCTATTTAGTTCACAATTCTGCAGGCTTGGAAGCTCAAGAAGCATAGTGCTGGTGTCTACTCAGCTTCTAGTGAAAGTCTCATGCTACTTCCATTCATCATAGTGGAAAGCAGAAGGGGAGTGGACAGGTACAAAGAGATCACATGGTAGGAGAAAAAACAAGAGAGAGAGAGAAGCCAAGGCAGCCAGACTCTTTTAACAACGTGCTTTCATGGGCTCTAATCCATTCCCATGAGAGGGAGAACTCACTCACCACTATGGGAGGGCATTAATCCATTCGTAAGGTATCCACCCCTATGACCAAAACACCTCCCACTGGGCCCCACCACCCAATGGTGCTACACTGGGGAATCAAATTTCAGCATGAGTTTTGGCAGGGACAAACCACATCAAAACTACAGCACCATAACTCCAGTCTAATTACAAGAAAACAATTAGATGAATCTCAGTTGAAGGACATTTTGGAAAATACCTGACCAGTGCTCCTCAAAACTGCCGAAGTCATCAAAAACAAGTGAGAAACTGTCAAAATCAAGAAGACCCTAAGGAGGCATGATAACTAAATGGAATATAGTATTCTGGATGACATCCCAGGTTAGAAATAAACATTTGGTAAAAACTTTAAAAATTTGAATTAAGTGCGCACTTTAGTTAATAATATTAATATTTGTTCATCGATTGTAACAAATGTGCTATACTCATCTAAAGTGTCAATAAGAGGGGAAACTGGTTGCAGATTATATGAAAACTCTGTAATATCTTCACAATTTTTTTATAAATCTAGAAATTTGTTATATAATTTTATTAATAGTTTATTATATGTATGTTGCTATTCATATTTTATTACTATTTTAAAATTAGTTGGCTGAACTTGTGTGGTGCTATATCTGGGTTCTCTATTGTCTTCCACTGATATATAAGTCTATCCCTCAGTCAACACAATACAGTCTAGATGACTGTACCTATATAAGAAGTTTTGAAATAGAGTTATTCCTTTTACTTTCTTCTTTTTCAAAATTGTTTTAGCTATTCTCATTTCCTTGCCATTTCATAAAAATCTTTTCTATAGTTAGATAAAACATTGCAGGGATTTTGATAAGAATTGGGCAAATTTTTATAACAATTTGGGGAGAAATGACGTCTTTACTATATTGAAACTTCCAATCCATGAACACATATGCCTTTCCATTTAGATATTCTATTATTTTTATTACTATTTTGTACTTTTAAACATACATGTTCTGTATGTCATTTTTGAGTAGTGTCATATGATCTTGTACTTTTACAATTTAACTTAAACATCTTCATTACTGGTATATACAGTATATAAAAGTGTAACTTCTTTTTGTAAGTTTATTTTGTATTCTGTGACTTTCTGAACTCACTTGTTAATTTTATGCATTTTGTGTAGATTCCTTTGGATTTCTTATGTAGATCATCATGTCAACTGCAAACAGAGATGGCTGATTTTTCTTTTCCGATTTGCATGTCTTACTTTTTTTTCCTCTGGCATTATTGAACTAGATACATCTGCCAGTCTTATGTTGAATAAGACTTGCAAGAGCAGATATCCCTGCCTTATTGACAATCTTTGGGGGAAAACATTCTGCCTTTCACTATTAAGTGTAATGTTAGTTGTAGATTTTTATAGATATCCTTTATCAAATTGAGGAAGTGGTACCCTATTTCTTGTTTGCTGAGAGATTTTATCACAAGTAAGTTGAATTCTGGGAAACTTTTCCTGCATCAGTTGATATAATCATATAATTTTTCATCTTTAACCTGTTGATTACATTAATTGATTTTTTAATGTTGAACTAGCCTTACATTCCTGGAATAAACCCCACTTGGTAATGGTGTACAATTCTTTTTATATATTTCTGAATTCTATTTGCCAATGTTTTGTTAGGGATTTTTGCATCTATATTTAGAAGGAATCTTAGTCTGTAGACTTTTTTTGTACTGTCTTTGCCTGGTTTTGATATCAGAATGATACTAGTTTCATATGAGGAATTGGGAAGTGTTCTCTACTCTTCTATTTCTGAAAGAGATTGTGAAGAATTGCCATTGATTACTCTTTAAACACAAGGTAGAATTCTCAAGTGAAGCCATCTTACTCTGGATATTTGAGTTTTAAATTATGAATTCCATTTTTAAAATAATTATAGGGCTTTTCAAATTATTTCATATTGAGTGGCTTGTGAAAATTTGCATTTTTCTAGGAATTAGTCCACATTATCTATGTTGTCAAATGTATGTGCTCGTACCTGTTTGTAATATTCCCTTAAAATTTGCATTTTTCTCGGAAGTAGTCCACATTATCCACGTTGTCAAATGTATGTGCTCGTACTTGTTTGTAATATTCTCTTATTATCCTCTTGATGACTGCAGGTCCTTTAGTGAAGTTCCCTATTGCATTCCTGATTTTTGTGATTTTTTTTTTTTTTTTGCCTTCTCTTTTTCCCTTGGTCAGTATTGCCAAAGAAACTTTATCTGTAGGGATAGAGTGGTAGAGAATCAAACACAGACAGCTCAGATTTTAGAGTCATACAGACTGTGTAAGACAGATGTGAAGTGCCTAGCTCATAACAGGTCTCTGGTAAATGGAAACTGTTGTTATTATGAATGTCTAATGACGCTTAGATGTAACTGCCCAAAAAAATAAGATAGCTCCAAAATCCTGAGCAGGCTCAGGCGGATGGAGTCAAGGAGGTTAAGGAAGGCTGAGACACTCCTGATTTCTAGTCTCAGCTCCCACCAGTTACTCACAATATTATCTCAGACAGAGAAAGCCAC
>NW_012118844.1:550063-561091 GCF_000951035.1 Colobus angolensis palliatus
CCAGCCTCAACTGGCTCATCTGCAAAATGGACAGGGTAATGGGTACCTACCTCTTTAGGGTTGTGGTGAAGATAAAATGAGAAAATATATGCAAATCACCTGTCATTTACTGAGTGCTCAATAAACTGTAGTTATTTTGATTACCCTATCAAGGTGAAACCATTTCTAGCCAAAGCATTAATATCAGTGATTTTCTTTATTTGATGAACCAATCTACATCTGATTCTCCTTATAAGTATCTCTTGGGGTAGAACTGCAATGTGTCCTTCACTTTCTCTCACAAGGAATATTTGGCTGGAATTCTGTGTGGAGGAAATTAATCGCCTCCACAAATCCATTTAAATAAGCACTTCTATCACAGTGATATGAAAGAATGCATCGTGGTCTGGTCTTGTCAACACAGAAACAGAGCTGCAGGGATGAAAGCAGACTCAAGACCTGGCCATCAGTTGTTCTGAGCCTTTTTTCTCCAGAAGTACTGATTTTGGAATAAGTACTCCAGAAGTACTGCCTTATTTTGCTGAGATAGGCTAGAAAGCTTTTGGAAGCAAAGTGGCTGTGGACAAAGAGCACTTAAGGAAAGACTTCCCATTCCTGAATGACAGAAATTCTGCCTGGGGACAGGAGACAAAAATCCAGCATCTCAATGAACACTGCACAAACAGACTCCAGCCTCTCTTCTTGGGACTATGATTTCCCTTGGCTAAGTGGACACTCTTGCTCCTCAGGAGGGGCTTGACCTTCTCAAGAGCTGCAAGACACAGCTGCCCACATCCAGTTGGCCAGGTCCAAACACAGGGCACTTAGGACCTTGACTGTATTCCCAGTTCATTTTTCACTGTCTGCAGAAAGCAAATGCACACCTTTACAAAGGTCAGGCCTAGCCTTAACCTCCAGTAGCCCAAAGGTATACAGGCTAATCAAAGTCTAGTGGCACTGTAGATAAGAGTCCCATGCTGAACTTAAACGACCCATTCTGCCACATCCTGGCTGTGTGACCTTTGGTAAATCTCTCAACTTCTCCGTACTTAAACTTCTTCATTTTGTAAAATGGAAGGAGTAAGAGTGTCTGCTAATAGCTCTTAAAAGTTTAAATGAGACAATGTTTAGCAAATACTGAATGCAACAGATGTTCTTAGCAATTGGTAGTTATCATGTTGATTATTAACCCAAGTTGTGTTAAAGTCAAATGCATAAAGTCAAAGCATTTTCTTAGTCAGGTCTCTGGCCTTGAAGGAGAATCTACTCAAGTGCTCAAAATATTTCCCAATTTGGGTCAACAAAGAGCTGACAAAAAATTGAAGGGTTATCCTAATTTTGTTTTTTTACAAAAGTGAATGTGAACATGCTGGAGAAAGTATACTCTTATATATTGGTGGTAAAAATATAAATTGTTATAGCCTGTCTGGAACAGAATCTGGTATTATCTGCTAAATTAAATATATAGCTACACTTCATCCTAGCAATGCCACTCTTGGGAATCTACTCCACAGAAATAAAAGCACTGGAAATGGAAGGTATGTTTGTGAGAAGGGGTATGGCTGAGTGAACTGCATATCCAAACCATGGCCTTTCATGCCAGCACTTAAAGGAATGAGGTGGTTTCCATGGTGTATTATTAAGTGAAAAAAGCAAGATGTAGTAGTATATATATGATACTTGGATGCCACTGTTGTAAAATCAAATAACCAAAACCTCCCTTTTGTATATGTAATATAAATGTTCTATATAATTATGCAAATATGGAAGAAGACATGAAAAGATACTTACCAGGTTATTCACATTGGTTACCTTTTGGGAGCAATATAAAGGGTAGGAAAAAAAGGCTTCACATTTTTTTAAAAAGGTATCCACAGTGAAAACTTGTATTCTGTAGTACTCTTTAGGTAAAATAGCATGTGTGTGCGCACAGGCACACATGCGCAGGAAGATGTGATAAAGGATGGTTGCCAAGATGTTACTGGTGTATATTTCAAGAAAGTGAAAAATAGGAAAATACTGATTTACTTATTAGTTTACTGATTTATGCATTCATTTATTTCACACAAACAGAACCCGCAAACTTTCCTTAGTGTAAATTTTCCCTTAAGAACTGACAATAGCGGTCCTTTTAGGAAGGAAACCGGACTGGCAGCTGCAGGGCTGACTGGATGGAAGAAAAATGCACTTTTCACTGTCCTTTTGTGCTTTGGAATTTCACACAATATGCATGTGCTACTCACTCAAAATAAGAAGTAAAACTTAATTTGTGTTGTATCCCAAGAACCACAGACTCTCTTAGAGGCCAATGATTTACCATCAGTTTCTTCAGTGGGCACCACCAGCCTTCTCTTGTTCCTTTAGCACATCCTTTTCTTTTTCCACTGTAGGGTCTGGGTTCCTGCAGTCCACTCTGTCCAGATAACTTCCTTCACACACGGAGGGAGGAAAGGAAACATATTTAGTTGCCTTCTTACCTGCCCTTTTGATCTTGGCTCAAACACTATCTTCTCACCCATGCAACTAAAATAAATCTGCTGTTCTATCTCCCAGTTGTGCACTGTATATGTATGATTTGGTTTGGCTCTGTGCCCCTACCCAAATCTCATCTTGAATTGTACTCCCATAATTCCCATGTATTGTGGGAGGGACCCAGTGGGAGATGACTGAATCATGGGGGTAGTTTCCCCTATACTGTTCTCCTGGTAGTGAATAAGTCTCACAAGAGCTGATGGTTTGATGAGAGGAAATTTGTTCACTTGGCCCTCATTCTCTCTTGCCACCGCCATGTCAAAAGTGCCTTTTGCCTTCCACCATGATTGTGAGGTCTCACCAGATATGTGGAGCTGTAAATCCAACAAACCCCTTTCTTTTGTAAATTGCCCAGTCTCGGGTGTGTGTTTATCAGCACTGTGAAAATGAACTAATACAATGTATATTTTAATAAAGTTCTGACAATGCTCAACACTCACATGATTTCTCTCACTCTAGATCATATGTGTGCAGTTTCACCTATAAGAGTATTGCCCTTTGCCTTGGGGTGGACTTAGGAAAGCTCAATTCTGATTGGTTTCAGCAGAACCATACAAAAGCCCAGAAGCTGCATAAGCAGCTATGCCATTCATCCCCTCATTTAGCAGAAATGTAATAAGCCGGGCACAGTGGCTCATGCCTGTGATCCCAGCACTTTGGGAGGCCAAGGTGGGTGGATCACCTGAGGTCAGGAGTTCGAGACCAGCCTGACCCACACGGAGAAACTCCATCTCTACTAAAAATACAAAACTAGCTGGACTTGGTGGCACATGCCTATAATCCCAGCTACTTGGGAAGGCTGAGGCAGGAGAATCGCTTGAGCCTGGGAGGTGGAGGTTGTGGGGAGCCAAGATCGTGCCATTGCACTCCAGCCTGTGCAACAAGAGCAAAAAAACTCCATTTCAAAAAAAAAAGGCATCTAGAAGGGCCCTGACTTCGTGCTGAGTCTTAGAACAAGAGTGAGCACAAATTAAGTTACTCCTTGATCTCATGGTGGTCACAGCACAGTGGGAGAGACAGGCATTAAAATTAGTTAACAAGTAAATAAATAATTATAAGTTGTGCAACTGCAAAGAGAAAGGAGTGCAGGCCGGGCGCAGTGGCTCACATCTGTAATCCCAGCACCTTGGCAAGCCAAGGCGGGCAGACCACGAGATCAAGAGATCGAGACCATCCTGGCCAACATGATGAAACCCCGTCTCTACTAAAACACAAAATACAAAAATTAGCTGGGCGTGGTGGCGTGCACCTGTAGTCTCAGCTTCTTGGGAGGCTGAGGCAGGAGAATCACTTGAACCCCGGAGGCGGAGGTTGCAGTGAGCCGAGATCGTGCCACTGTACTCCAGCCTGGCTACAGAGTGAGACTCTGTCTCAAAAAAATAAAAATAAGAAAAAGAAAAAAAGAAAAGAAAAAAAAGGAGAGGAGAGGAGAATGCAGGGAGCTATCACAGCAATATACTAAAATATGTCTTGCTCATATGTGTGCTATATTTTTAATATAGATAGATGTAGCTATGATTGATTCATTTAAAGTGCAGTTGAATTCATAGGTTTATTCACCCATGTACTTTTTCCTCAGTCGCTATATTCTAATAGCACAACTATTATTGATGTGGCAGTTGGGAGGGTGGGACAGGAAGAGGTACCTCATAAAAACTGCAAACATTAAAAAGAGGTCTCTACACATGTCCATACTTGGAGAGAAATTGGGCTAAGTGAATGTTGGATTGCTATGCCACAGATCCCAAATGAATTTGAAAATGATTGTTGATGGCCGGGCGCGGTGGCTCACGCCTGTAATCCCAGCACTTTGGGAGGCCGAGGCGGGTGGATCACAAGGTCAGCAGATCGAGACCATCCTGGCTAAGACGGTGAAACCCCGTCTCTGCTAAAAATACAAAAAATTATCCGGGCGCGTTGGTAGGCGCCTGTAGTCCCAGCTACTCGGGAGGCTGAGACAGGAGAATGGCGTGAACCTGGGAGGCGGAGCTTGCCGTGAGCTGAGATCACGCCACTGCACTCCAGCCTGGGTGATGAGCAAGACTCCATCTCAAAAAAAAAAAAAGAAAAAATAAAAGAAAATGATTGTTGATATTTAAATGTCTTTATCAAGCTCTCCCAAGATCAGCTGTTTGACTTGCTCAGTAAAAAATGATGGTTATTTTTAAAGGAATCTTCATACTCCAAAGAATTCTGAACCAACAGCCTAATAATGCTCTGGAGCCATAAGATGCATTCATTCATTCATTCTCTTTCTCACACACACACACGAGCACCTGGCAAGTATTAGTAAGCAGCAACAGTCTATGAAAGGAGATTGCAAGCTCTGCTGCTGTTCCCATCTCTCATCTCCCAAAGACAGCTAGGAGCAAGATGAAGGGAAGACCACCACCCGTCCACGCTCAGTGCTGGGCTAGTACCTGATACAGTTGGCAGACGTGTTCTGTAGATTTTAACCTGGGGAATGATGACCCTAGGACTAACAGTTGTGTGCTGGGCCCCAAACTGACTCTGCAGGAGATACGGAAGAAATAAAACACTCCGTCTGTGCCCTCAGAGAACCTGCAACCTTCATGAGAGTCAAGATTTGCTTGCAGGAAATATTTCGGACTGGAGTACCTCGTTTAACTGGACATGCAGAACCAAAACTTCCATTTACGTTAATTTATCCAATTAATTGATATTTTCTGTTAAGTGTTCAGATTCTTTTTATTTAGATTCTTTTTATTGGAAAGCCTTCTAAATGTATTACACATTTGTCTTATTCGACAGAACATCCTGGGTATAATTTAACCTCTTCCTGATGACTCAGGGTCATTTTTTGAATATCCTTTATTGTACCTCATCTGCTTTCGCATTATTCTGAATTCCCTTTCTTTCCACATCTGGCTGTCAGCTGTCACTGCTCATCCACAGTTAATGAGCCTGTCTCTTCCAACCCCCTCAGCTCTCGGCTAATCACTGATAATAACAGCAAAAACTGCATTGATCCACTGTTATATGCCAGGCCTTGTGCTAAGTGCTTTGCATGGATTAATTAATTAAATCCTCAGAATAACCCTGGAGGCAGGTACAATTATTATCCCCAAATTGCAGATGGGGTAACCAAGGCCCAGAAGGGTCAAGTAATTTGCCTAAGGTTACACAGCAAGCATGTATCAGAACTAGAATTTGGACTCTGATGTGCTGGTCTCAAGATTTTAAGTTCTTTAGCACCACATCAGTGCTTTTCAAACCTTTTTGACAGTGAGACACACACAGAAATATATTTTTATTACCATCCAGTAGACAGACACATATGAAACTGAATAGAAACTCCCAGCGACAACACGTTTATTAAGTAGAACACACTCTGATATTCTATTCCATTCTATTCCATCATTATCATCACTAATGTTGGTCATGACCCACTAAAACGATTTCCCAGCCCATCAATGAGTTACAATCTACGCTTTGAAAAATGCTGCAGCACATTTTATGCTAATCTACAATGAGTACAGGGTAACCACTATCCATGACACCTTGATGTGAACTAGAAAAAGGTGCCCCTTCCTCAAGATGCTTAATTCTATCTGCCAAAAATTGTCATAATGTGCTGACTTTAAGACACTACTGTTGTAAGGCAGAGAATGGTTAAAAATAAATAAGTAAATCTTGATGTCAACATTATGAATGGTGTCCCAAATAAACAATGATGCTGTAAGCACCCTATACACAACTGTACATATATACCCTGGTGGACAGAGAAGCCAGATGACAAAATTGTTTAGGAGGTATTTGTTCAATTGATAGATTATGTCAGAGTACCTGTGTCCCGGGGATTTGTGACAGCTCTTTTGCCTTCTTAGGGCCTTTCTGCTCATTTCCTAATTAGAGTAGCCAGATAAAATATAGAACACCCATTTTAATTGGAATTTCAAATAAACAACAACAAAAAGGTTAGTATTAGTATGCCTCACACAATATTTGGAATATACTCATGCTTTAAAAAATGTATTATATATTTCAAAATTGCTAAATAGTATATCTCAAATATTCTTAACACAAAAAATAAGTATGTCAGGTGATGGATCTATTAATCAGCTTAATATAATTATTTCACAACGTTTGATATATGTAAATATATCAAAACATTACATTGTACTCTACTAATATATACAATTATTGTTTGTCAATAAAATTTAAAAATTAAAGAAAATTTGAAAACATTCACTGTTTATCTGAAATTTAAATGTATCTGGGCACCCTGTATTTTTATTTGCTAAATTTGGCAAACCTATTCTCAACGCGTAGTTGAATTGATGTAGTTCTTGCTGCTCTCTCTTACGCATCTGGAGCAGTTATCAAATGACACAGGAGTTTGATGGTAATTCTGCTGTAAGAGCTCTAGACCAGTCACATGATATGACATGGTTCAGGGTCAAGTGGGTAATCCCGAGAGGAAGAGGAAGGACTGGAAGTGATGAAGGATATCGGTTATAAAAGCACACACAAGCATAGACTGCTGGAGTGATCAAGAGAGGCTCCCTGGAGGAGACAGACTTAGAAGGATGGGAAAAACAGGGAATACATTCGAGAGCTGTTTGTTTCATGAGAAAAAATATTCCTGAAGCTGACATGGATTACAAAGTATGTATCATGCTCATGGGGAGATAATTTTGTGTACAGCAGGGTTTTGATTAAAGATCATTTAGAGAGGGGCACGTGAGGGCAGTCAGGAGTACTTTAGCTAGCATTTCTGTAAAATGTACAGAGAGTACTAGACCACTACAGGAAAATCACAATAGTACTGAACTTATACTAAATACTGGGCATCATACCAAGCATTTTATATGCATCATCTAGATTGATTTGCACAAGGAAACTACAAGACAGACACCACTAGCATCCTCATTTAATAGCTGAAGAAACTGAGGCTCAGAATGGATGTTAAGTAACATACCCAGAGTCACACAGTTTATAAATTGCAGACCTGGGATTTGAACCTAGATCTTTCAGACTCTGGAACCTGCACTCCTCACCACCACACTATGCTATTAGAAATAACACAGAACAATATACAGGAATGTTGTAGAACAGTTTCTGAGGCGCTCGAGGTACTTTTATGTTAGTGACAGAGGGACATGACTCAGATTAACAAGGTGTCCTTTAACCCTGTGTCCCTCCTACTTTGACTTGGGAAAAAGCAAAACATGTTGTAAAGTGACAAGTCTATGCCATCCCTAAGGGTAAGTACATTTCCTTGGCCTTCTTTCCCACTCTTTCCAAAAACTACAACCTGATAAGAAAAGAAAACCTGACTGAAAAAAGAAGAATCCAGAAGTGCTGCTCCTGATATACGGTGTTGCCCCCACAGGTTTAAAGTCCCACAGTAAACAGAGCAAACACTTGGGGCTCACAGGAGCCATTCTCCTGGTGAACATTCTTTCTCTGACAGAAACAAAAATCCTTGGAAAGCCAAAATGCCAGTTGGGTTCTTCTAGACTCTTCTTGCTAGCTTTGCTACCCATCTGCAATCCATTCAATCTGAACCTTGTTACTAGGTTAACAGATAACACAGCTTTAGTTTATTTGCCAAGACACTTGGCCTCCAAAACCTTATTATTATTATTTACTTACACATGATTGTTAAGATACAATGCCTGCAGTTTGCAATAGGAGCATTAGCCACAAATGGATCTATGTTAGCAAAGTTTGAGAACCGGTTGTTACTGTGATTATTTGTTGTCAGTTCCTTTTCTCCCATCCATCCACCCTCATCAGACCAGCTGTGCTAGGCAAAGTGAAGCCAGGGAATGAGCAGAGGGGCTCTGTATAATGTGCTAGTACACCAGTTCCTTGGGAGAAAAAACTAAATCCCCTATTTGGAGCATTTGCCAATTTCCACAGTGTAAATGCACTCACCACGGCCAATTTCAAGCTTCCAATGTGACCTCACTGAATGTGAAGATGGGAAAAGATGCTAACAATAGCTTTCCAGAGCCAGTGCAAGCCAAGCAGGCTCTAGCAACACAGTCTGTGCAGAGCATCAAAAAGGAGTCGGGACTTTCAATAAGGGAGAGGGCAAACAAATGACAGTGTATCCATACTATAGGCTACTAAGCAGTTGCTAAAAATGCTGATGTGGATCTATATTTATTTATTTATTTATACATTTTCTTTTCTAAAATAAATATATCTATACTCATTGACATTAAAAAATCTTCAATATACTATTATTAAGATTTTCCTAAAGTCACCAATCAACATTAGTATATCATTGTAATTTTTTTAATGTGTATCTTCGTAAACAGAAAAAATGATTTAAGCATATATACCAAAATATTAACAGTTATCTGTAGGTGGCAGAATTATGTACACATTTTAATTTTCCTTTTTCAATTTTTCTATGTCACAGTTTACAATGGGCATATATATGTGTATACGCATTTTTTTAATTAAAAAAAACGGGAACTTGAACACCTTATTTCATGAGTTCTCTTCCATTCTTTCAACCCTTCTCCATGTTGAAGTAGTAGGGCTAAGCTAGGGCAGGACTCAAGCAAACCAGGAGAACAACCCCACCACGGGTCTTACTCCACTTTCCTAAATGCCACTCAGGTAAGGGTGGGGGTCACATGTCCAATATTACAAAGCAGATGAGTGTCAGTATCCTGATCATAGAATTATCAAAGCTGGCTATTCAGGGCAGGTCTCCCTACAGCAGCTGCCTCATGGACAGAACTGTACCAGGTTATTCCAGTTTAGACCTTTACAAATGAAGAACAATATGGGGCAAATTGAATTTGGGGGATTTGCTAGCAGGTTCTGCAATCTAAATCGCAGCACTCACATAGATTCCTTACCACTGTCTTCTGAGAAATATGGGTCTTACTCCTCTGTTTTGTTTTTTAGGCTAATTGGCCAACACCGTTGTCCTTCAATTACACCATGATTTAAATAGACTTGTAAGCTAATTCACGGTATAATTGAAAGGCAATAGTGTTTGCCAGTTAGCATAAGAAACTAATCATCATAAATAATATTGCTTCTATGGTAAAGCATGCCCCAGGTTTCCAACTGACTTACATACTAACGTGGAACATGACATGATTCATTTGTAAATTGGGGGCCGCCAATTGGGGACCAGGTGGTCTGATCTAAACAGATCAGAGCCTTATGCTTCTCATATGGAAATGTCTTTACAGATGTGCTATTGTGATCAATGAATAATTTTAAGGCATTTGGGAAATGTTAATTATTGATCCTTGCTTGCCTGACCAAAGGAGGACCTACAAAATACCACACAAATTCAGTTTGGTTTATGCGTTACATTACCAAATAACTGGTCTGGTTGTCTTTTTCTCTGTGTGGCTGTTTTCAAACTGTTTTAGTTACAGTTTCAGATTCATTCAAGGACAGCTCAGATAAAATCAGAGATTGATTACTATCTCCAGAACACGTATATGAAAAACTCAATTATTACAGTTAAAGAGAAACACAGCTTCCTCCTAGGCAACAGAAGGAACTGAGTTATTATAGTTTCCCAGTCATAATCTACATTCTGCAATACCATTTCTTGTACCTAGTTATTACTGTGCCTCCCCTCCTCAGCTCTCTAGTTGATTCTTGCAAAGAACTTCAAAAAACATTTTCAGGGTGTTTCCACAGGAATAATAACAAACCACTAACTGTTTTGGTGGGAAAGTGTTATTTTAACTTATGCTTCAAATGTTTGTCTTTCCGTACGAAAGCTCTCTAACCTGAAGATAACATAGTTGATTTCTAGACCCTCACTAGACATGCTTCTGTTCTTGGTAAATGATGGCTATACTCTACTAGAGACCCTATTGAATACAGTTCTAGACCAAAGAGGAGACTGTGAGGACCCAGACTAAGTCTGAAGGCAGGAAGAAGCTTCACAGTATGAAACCAAAACTTTTAGCCTAGGAATCAGAAGACACAGGGGCCAGTTTTGCTTCTGTGACTAACTGGGTATATTTCCTACAGCAAGTCCCTTCTTTTCTCTGAGCCTCAATCAATCTCCTCATCTAGAAAGTTGGCTGGATTTCAAACTGAGTTTAGGAGGAAAGGCAGGAGCCAGCACACCTTGAAGGTAATCTAATGGGAGGGCCATCTGGTTGAGCAAGATTATCCATCAAGAGGTTCATCTTCCCACCTGAGGGTAGGCCATCAGATTCGCTCTTGGAGGAGCAGTCATCAAAAATTCACAATTCCTTTCTGTCCTAGATGGCTGACAAAAGCAAAAGGGGCAGCTGACAAAGTGCAGCCAGTTCTTCCTTGAAGGGAGGGAAGCCCAGAGGGTGCTAACACCCTGAGCTCAGAGGTAAAAAGTGGAAAACAAGGAAGAGATCACTGCCCCCATCTTGCAAAAGGCTAAACTTCTCAATTGGGGCAAAGGATGGAGGAAAATTGAATATTTTATATTGTTTTTCTTCTTTTTTCAGGTTGCATTGGAAGAGATTTAATCTCTGGATTATGTTCAAGGTTTTTTTTTTTTTTTTTTTTTTTTTTTTT
>NW_012118844.1:561141-585884 GCF_000951035.1 Colobus angolensis palliatus
TTTTTTTTGAGACGGAGTTTTGCTCTGTCACCTAGGCTGGAATGCAGTGGTGCGATTTCAGCTCACTGCAATCTCCGCCTCCCGAGTTCAAGCAATTCTCCTGCTTCAGTCACCTGAGTAGCTGGGATTACAGGCGCCCGCCACCATGCCTAGCTAATTTTTGTGTTTTTAATAGAGACAGGGTTTCACCATGCTGGCCATGCTGGTCTCAAACTCCTGACCTCAGGTGATCCACCTGCCTCAGTCTCCCAAAGTGCTGGGATTACAGGCGTGAGCCACCTCGCCCAACCTATTTTCAAGTCTTTGAGAGGAAAACGGAAAACTTGGTGGTAATTTTGTCTTACCTGTCTCGAATTTTGTTTTACCTTGGCTCCTTGAAAGCAGGAGCCAAGCACAGAGATGCTGTAGAGGGTTTGCTAAATAGTAGCACAGTTCCAGCAAAATTGCAAAAACATGATCTTAACAGAATGTAAATTAGCACTAAAGTGAATGAATTGCCTTAAATACTTTCTGAAATGAGGTAGAGAATAAAATAGTAAAACCAGATTAATTTCTTCGCAATGGTTTCTTGACTCTTTAAAGCACAATGTCCCTAAACTAATATTACCCTTTGAGTGAGTTCTGGAAACCCAAAGCACCTCTTTCTTCCATTAATCCACACCACAGATATATAAGTAGCCTGTGAGAGCATGGCCCATGTTTTAAATTGATGTATTTCTGTATAAAGTCAGTAATTTATTAAAGGAATTCAGCAGAGTGGTTAAAACTTATACCTGAGTTAGACCTCAGTTAGATGCCAGAATTAGCCAGAGTCCAACAGGAAGTCAGGAGCTGACCACAGTGCCTGGCCCATATTAGACCTTCAACAAATAGCAACTGCTGCTGCTGCTATGACTGTTCTCATTATTAATTACTCCTTTCAGAAAATAATCCTAAAATCTTCTTTACATAAAGGCAGTTCAAGGAACACTATAAATGTTTTTGATCCTGACTGAAACCGTGGAGTATTCTGGACTAATCACCTTTAAAGTTCTGTAGTCTTTTCTAGTCGCAGCAAAAGAAATCCAAACATGCCTGGTAAGCTCTTGCGATCCTTCCTAATTGCTGCCTGGCTCTCTGCCACAGCTGGAGGACACACTGTTCCAAGATTCCGTCTGCTGCTGTATGATTGATCACAATATGTAATCATCAAATTCAGAGAATGAAAAAAACCATATACCTCTTTATGCAGAATTCTGATATTATTTGTAAAATAGACTAATAGAGATTCTGCTGAAACATACTCCTTTCTAGTCAGTTGCCCATTAGTAACAGACTTACTTCAATTGATCTGTGTGTTAAGAACAATTGCTATTTGATCTGGTGGCTTCATGTCATGGGAAAATAGGAGTTATTTACTAGGCTTGCTGGATTTAGAAAATAAAACTATAGGATGCCCAGTTAAATCTGAATTACAGATAACGATTTTTGTTTTTAGTGTAAATGGATCCCAAATATTGCAAGGGGAAACTTATACTAAAAAGTTATTTTTTTGTTGATCTGAAATTCAATTTAACAGAGCATCCTGTATTTTATCTGGCAATCCAATTTTTATACAACTATTCATCTTTACTTGCAACATGCCAAATATATGAATTTGATGACATTTTATTTATTATTTAAAAGGTATCAATTTAGCTGTCAGTACTATTTTCCGTCACAAACACCGATTACATCTTTGAATGTTATAGGATTTGACTCCTTGTTTTAAGAAATTTTAACAAAATTTCTATAAATCCATGTGATATGGCTTTTATTAGCATCAGGCATAATTGCATCACCAAATCACCAGAAACTACCAACAAATCCACGGTTAAGTATAAACT
Organism: Colobus angolensis palliatus; assembly: GCF_000951035.1. Lineage (NCBI taxonomy): Eukaryota > Metazoa > Chordata > Mammalia > Primates > Cercopithecidae > Colobus > Colobus angolensis. The sequence continues at coordinate 563,007 of NW_012118844.1, forward strand.
CTGGGTAGGCCACTTTGAAATGAATCTCATGTCGGAAACCAGAGCTCCAAGCCATCCCACTGAGGAAGGCTTCTGCCAGTTCCCAAAGGTCATATTTACCTGTAGCTAGTGGCATTTCCTTGTTCCTAGATAAGATACAACAAAGGGAAGTGTTTGGTTCCAGGTGAGTGGGAAAGGGTGTAAGAGATAAGAAGATAACAGTGTTTGGTTCAGGTGGGAATGTATCAACCAAACCACTCTGCTACATGCTCAAGAGGCCACTGACTGACTATAATGCTGCTATTATCACCCGTTAAAATCTAGTCATTTTCAATTCACATTTATGTATAGAAAATTCTGACTGCACAAGCACCATAACTTTCCTTTTCCAGTGGGGGAGGGGGCAAAGTGAGGTTGGTATTTATCTTTAATGTTTACAACAACTAGAGAAGTTCAATAGCATATCCTGGCTGTGTGCTCGGCGGAGTCTCTAGTTAAGAATCTGCAAGGCAGGAGTTAAAATGGGTATGTGCCACCAATGTACTCTTGCTCGTTATTAAAAATCAGACAGACAGCTTTGTGACACCATCCACAAGGCAGAGAATAACTGAGAAAGGCAAACATAAACTTGTAAGAAAAACATTGTAGAGCTACAGGCTTATCCCCTTCATACTATCACACCGCTCCTCAAGAAAACTGTCAAGTGTTTGTGAATTAAATCGTTTTAAAACCAATAAAATGGAGCCTGGTTTTTAAAAGTGGAAATGTGAAGTTTCTCAAACCTAGAACTGCTGTTCCTTGATCTGCTGTTTGGATACATCTGGGAAAAAAAAAAAATCTGTATTAAAGAAGATTTTAACCTCCCAATGTCCTTCCCACTTTTTTGTTGGGGGAGGAAGGACAGGAAGATGAGCTAAGTAAGTAAATACTAATGAAGGTCTTCAAACATCTTATGTGAATAGGCTCTATTTTTTTCTGCATGTCACTTCTTAAAAGCCCCAAAGTGTGTGTGTGTGTGTGTGTTTTAATGTAATTGGGAGGAACCTGAACGATCACTAACTGTGGTCACTCGTTTACCAAATTAAACTTTGGGCTGTGAGGTATCAACTTCCTCATCCCTGCTTTTCACAACTGTCTTTAAACCTTTTCTCCAGTTCCCTCGAGACAGGAAGACATGGTATCCTTTAGCTTGCAGATTTATCAACAACACACACCCACTGGAGAAGTAATGTGTGTATGCTGGGGAAAGAACAGGATTTGGGGCCAAAATCCTAGATTTCAGTTCTGGCTTCATGACTTACTGGCTCTGCAATCACTGACCGGTTCCTTATTCTCAGATAGACTAAATAGCCTTATCTGTAAAAATGGATTGTCCAATTCTAATGACAAAATGCACGTGGAAGTGATTTGTAAATGGTAAATCAGTATAAAAATGTCATTGATCATTCTTATTACAGGACTCAAAATGGAATTTCCACCTTGTGTTAACAGGGTGGGAACAGGGCAAAGGTGACCTTTGAAGAGGCTCCTGGTGCTTTGCTGAAGGCCACGGTCTGGAATGTTAAGCATCATTCTGGCTTTGAGACTGAAGGACTGACCCTGCAACCCTTATTTACATGCGTCCCATCAATGACTTTTCATGAGTCTAAACTAAAAAGTCAGCGCCTTTTTGCACACAACTCCTTCCTGTGCAGTTGAACCTCCCCTTCTTCTGACAAAAGATGCGTCTTTCCCAAAAGAGGACCAGGAAACACAGACAGCCTGTTCAATTTTATGTAGACTCCGTCTTAACTGCCACCAGATCCCACTGGCCAAATATTCGAGGCCATCAATGGCCTATGCCAGTTTCAAGAACACATTGTTGTAACTGCTTACATCTCACTGGTGAAAAACTGTTTTAAATAGATGAAAATCACCATCATATCTAGGGAATGAGATTTTCTCCCAGTTTAAACAAACAACATGATTATAGGCAAAAAAGGAGTATATTGTATGTGGTACTTTTTTTTTTTTTTTTTTTGAGATGTAGTCTCACTCTGTCACTCAGGCTGGAGTGCATTGGTTGTTATCTTGGCTCACTGCAATCTCCGCCTCCCAGGTTCAAGCGATTGTCCTGCCTCAACCTCCCCAGTAGTTGGGACTACAGGTGCCTGCCACCATGCCTGGATAATTTTTGTATTTTTAGTAGAGACGGGATTTCACCATGTTAGCCAGGCTGGTCCCCATATCCTGACCCCAGGTGATCTGCCCGCCTCAGCAACCCAAAGTGCTGGGATTGCAGGTGTGAGCCATTGTGCCTGGTAGTGTGCAGCATTATTTCTGAAGTATAATAAAAAAAATAGCTAATGCTAAAAAGTGAAACACACTAATTGCATGAATACAGTGCATATTAGGGAGCTATTACTAGAACAAGTCTGAATATAATTTGGAGCTAGAATTTTATTTTTGAAATCACAATTACCAGTGCTAAGGGATAAATACATGTATCTGTTTGTGTGAAATGCATTCATTGTATTCCCCTAGTTGTAGAAAGCAAAGAGCTCATTGCTTTTGCAGTCTCGAGAACTTGATCATGTAGCAAATCTACACATGTACTTCCTGAATCTAAAATAAAAGTTGAAAATATTTTTTAAAAAGAAGAACTTGGTTAAGCATAAGGCTTACAAATTTCCTCTCCTATTCAGGGACTTGTAAGCACCTAAAATAAAAGCAGGCACAATTGACCACGGGATATATGCAGTGAGAATATTTTAGATTTTGTAATCTAATATTGGATTGCAAAAGTCAATATTGGATTGACATTAATCCAACATTAACTTCAAATGTTTCTATCTAGGCAAAAGACAAGGCATTTGGAACTATGACATGTATGTTGTATAATAATTGCCATGATTGTACCTGTCAACCCCTTGCAGATATTTGAGTAATATCTTATTTGGCTTCTTAATTTTCATCCCAGAAGGAAGTATAAGAAACTTGAATGCATGTAATTTAATGTGCTTCTATAGTATTTGTTACCAGTTCCTTCACTGAATGTCTATTAGTTTGTCTTCATAGCCTCCCCTTTCCCTTCCTTTCCTTGGAATTGCCCCTCCCTCTTCAATCCTCTTGCAGCCATGTTTGTACAACACGGCCCCCTTCTTGACCACATCCAACTGGTCTAGAAGTGGGCAGCTGTCCGTGAATTTGGAATTGAGACTAAGGGAGATTTGGTTTCCCTCCGGGTAGCTGGGCCTATAGTATGAATACAGACACGAGGTGAAAATTCCATTTTGAGTCCTGTAATAAGAATGATCAACAACATTTTTATACTCATTTACCATTTACAAATCATTTCCACATGCATTTTATCATTGGAATTGAACAATCTATTTTACAGATAAGGCTATTTAGTCTATCAGAGAATGAGTAATCTGTATTCATGGAGATAATAGAGATAGCCATCTGCCGTCATATAGCCTGGGGAGCAGAGAAAGAAAGAATCAAGCTGACATGCAGAAAGGGGCACAGATGAGATGGAGTGAGACACAGAAAAGTCCTGACCAATAACACAGTGTCTGGTTCCAGGTCAAGCCTAGCTGCATTCTTACCCCTGGGTTCCTTGAGAACCCCAGAGTCTTTAGAATAAAATTTTCCTTTTTGCCTAAGCTAGCTAAAGTAGGTCTCTGTTATTTACAAGCAAAAGTCCAGGTGACTGCACATTCCAACTTTGACAGTCTTCACTTTAAAACAGATACACTCACCCTAAAGCAAAAAGAGTTTGCATTCAATAACCCACTTAGGCAGGCGAGATCCTGGTGTCCTGCAGTGTCTAGCATATACTTTAATGGTAGGTGCTCATATAATGTTTGCTGAATGGATGAGTGAATCAATGAATGAATGAATAGAGGCATGTGTTCCAAATAACCTGGAATGAACTTAAGCTGACATTCAGATAAGTCTCAGTGCCCATGAGTGTATGACTATTCAAATTTTAAATCTTATTGACCATTAACCTATGACTTTCGAAGCTGGTTGAAAGGCAGGGCTACATAGTGGTTACAAGTAACAGCACTGGAGTCAAACTGATTACATTCCAATCATTGCCTTGCCCACGGGTCTCTCTAGACCTCAGTTTCCTCATCTGTAAAATGGGAATAACTTCAATATATATCACAGATATTTTGAAGATTACAAGAGATAATCCATGAACTGCACATGCTATATAGTAAGTGCTCAAATGTTAATGCCTATCATCATGATCTGGGGGCAACTTTTAAAGACAAAGCAGCAACATGTTCAAATCTCACTTGATACACTCTTTTTGATGAGTTGCTCTTCTTATCATTTATCCAACTTTTCTTTTTGACTTCTTCTCAGCTGTAGGCTGCAGGACAGCTTAGTAGTAGACTTCTTCCAGAATATTCACCTGGGTGCCAGTACCTTTGCTTCATCTGGTGACAGTCCTCTGAAGACCCCTAAACATTCTGTTCCCTTCTGACCTCTCCAGTCACTTCTTTAGATTTTAAAAGTTTCTGTAACCCAAAAGTGTGATACCAGCAGAGCTGACACTACTCAGGATGAGATTTCTCTCTCGTCACAGTATTTTCTGCCATTCTACACATCTACTTAAAGTGTTTGTGAAGTGTTAATGTTGTAGGAATATCTATTAAAGTATTCATGCATGAAATGACACATCTTAGGTTTGTTTCAAAATAGTCAAGAAGCGGAGAGGTGAGTTGAGGAAGCGATGAAACAGAGAAGGTGTGAAAACTGAATGAGAGGAACCTGAGGGCTCGTGATATCAGTCTAGTTTTTTACATGTCAGAAATTTTTCTTAATAAAAAGCTATGTCTAGAAATATCCTTGAGCACCCATTAGCCCTTCCTTCTGACACTTCCTTAGCCTGAGCTGTGTGTAATTTCATTCATAAGGAGTATAGTTCTGCTTTTCTTCCATCTCTTGCTTCAGGCAATGCCTTGAAATCATAAATGGGCCGGGCGCGGTGGCTCAAGCCTGTAATCCCAGCACTTTGGGAGGCCGAGACGGGCAGATCACTAGGTCAGGAGATCGAGACCATCCTGGCTAACACGGTGAAACCCCGTCTCTACTAAAAAATGCAAAAAACTAGCCGGGCGTGGTGGCTGGCACCTGTAGTCCCAGCTACTCGGGAGGCTGAGGCGAGAGAATGTTGTAAACCCGGGAGGTGGAGCTTGCAGTGAGCTGAGATCCGGCCACTGCACTCCAGCCTGGGTGACAGAGCGAGACTCCATCTCAAAAAAAAAAAAAAAAAAAAAAAAGAAATCGTAAATGGCCGCCAAAAGAAGCAGAAGGTCCATATCCTGTGCACACAGAAGACATCTGAGCACAATTTAGATATTATTTTTGAAAAGTTTTAAACTGGTTTCATTTCTGTTTTGATACTAATGGATGAAATAGGTAAGAGGTCCTAGCAGAAACCGTCTCTTTACTGGGGACCTTGGCTGCTAATTTTCTGTTTACAACCAAAATGATAAAACATGTGCTGCTCCGTGATACACTCCGTGTAGTGTGTTAGCAAATACCCTTTAAAAGACACATGCAACAGAAGCTAAATCAAAAGCCAGATGAAAAACTGTCTCCACCTCGGATGACAGAGGGTTTTTGTTCATGCCTTGCCATCAATACGCCAAATGTATCATAGCAACAGTAACCGGATGCTACTAACAAGAACCTCTTCCCAACGTTTAACCTTGTTGCAGCCTTCACAGAAGGTTCTTGCCATGGCATTGCTGACAACAGCAGGCATCGGTTATGTTGTCCTAAACAACCAAGGACCATGGTAGAGCATCAGGAAGTGGCTGCCACTCTCTGACGGGGTCGGTCAGGGAAAAGGGGATAAATTAGAAAGAAAATAATTATAATCTGTACTGTGAGCATTGCCTTTATATGACCATCAGTGCCAATCATCTGTCTTCAAGGCCCAGTGGAATTGGGGATTGGTTTTCATGTGCCACCTTTTTCATACAAAGACCCAGGCTTTCAGCTGTTGCTGGTAGCGAGGGTCCACCGCCACACTCCTTCCTTCCTTTAAAACAAACACGTGGTGGAAAGCCAGCTGGTAGGGTTAGGGAAGCAGGGTATGGCCAAAGAAGGGAGCCAAGCTAACTGCTCCCCATGGGGATGCAGCCCTGACCTTGGCCTCATTAGCTTTGGGCTCTGACTGAGCTAAACCAGCCCAGATGGCTTTAGGAGTAAGGTGAAGACCCACTTCAGAAAAAAACTGGAGAAACAAATTAACAGCTTGCTAGCCTTAAAATGATGGGGAGGCGTGGGAGGAAAGATGTTCTAGTGGATTTTCATAGCAAAAACTTCAAAGAACTTTTCAAGTTGCATGTGTTTTACTATTATTAATATTATTATTTTCAGCTAAAGGTGATGAAATCTAGTTTATTTTCCCCAAATAGAAGTGAGTTTTAGATTTCTAAAATATCAGAACAACAAAGCTTTTACTTTTTCCTAATATACTTTTCAAGGGAGAGAAGAGAACTACTTTTGCATTTAATTCTCACACCAATGCTACACCCTGTTAGGTAATATTATCATTGCCATGCCTTGAAAATTGTGACCTGGAGATGTTAACTAATTTGCCCAAGGTCATACATCTAGTAAATAGTGGAAGCAGCTTGAATTTAGGTCAGTCCACCCTTGAGGTCCTCCAGCTTTCCACAGCACCCCATTGCTTACTAACTCTGAGTAGCAGCAAGCAAGTACAGGAGTGTTTTATAAGAATATCTGTGAGTTTTAAAACCAAGTTGACATTCCTTATCAAATCATTAAATCACGTCAGAAAAGACTCTGGAGCACTTGATTTGCAACAACTGATTGTGTCTTCCGGCAGCTCCAAAAGTTATGTCAGTGACAATCTTCAGCAAAATGGCTCCCAAATTTATTAGGCTGATTTTCTTCAAGGAGATTTAAAACATATTTTTGTTGTTGGAGGAAACAAAACCCATTCTACACTTATACTTGGAGCAATATGGTGCGCTGTTTTCTGTGACCCTATGCAAGTGCAGTTCAATGACCTAATCAATGGTTAGTGGACGACACTGATGCTAGAGGGCAGGGCAGCCTAGTGGCTCCCAGGGCTATTATTATGACTGGTATTATGTGCTTCCCTTTTATTCTCCCTTTGCCCATCCATGGGGAAACTTCTTCCAGTACTTCAGGCCAGGGTTTCTCAACCTCAGCACTATTGACATTCCGGACTGGACAATTCTTAGTTTCAGGGGCTATCTTATGCACTGTAGGCCATTCAGCAGTAGTGTTACAACTAGGGTGAGGTGAATGGAGCACTTGCCCTGGGCATGAAATTTAAGAGGACACCAAAAAAACTCATTAATCAAGATAAGTAATATCTTTAAGTATTTTGAAAACATCTAAATTAGTGCCCCATGATGAACAAAATATCAAAATTTTAAATATAGGTAAGATCAATATTCCTAAATGTTCCTTTTGTTTCAGGCTCCAAAATGACTCAGCATGGCACTGTAACTGATCCTCTATTTAGCAGCTTCTGGGACTTCTACTGTAATTGATCCTCTGTTTAGCAGCATCTAGTAGCATTCCCCACCCCCCACCTCCGTCCCCACCCCCACCCCCAGTTATGACCAGCAAAAATGTCTCTAGACGTTTTCAAATGTCTGCTGGGTGGCAAAATTGTCCCTAGCTGAGAACCACTACTAAAGGCATAGAGGATTAGGGACACTCTCCCACATTTAAAAAAAAAAAAAAAAAAAAAAATAAAAAAAGCTAATGGGGCACGACGACAGTATGACTAAGGACAGGACTCTGTATCACACAGACTTGGGTTTTGGGTTCAAATCTCAGGTTTGACACTTGGTAGATGTGTGACCTTATGCACTACTGTCCTGTGCTTCAGTTCACCATCTGTAGAGATGATCATAAAATGTATGCCATAGGGTTGAGAACATTAAATAATGATTTGTGTAAATCGTTCAGGACAGTACATGATGCATGGCAAGACCTCAAAAACATTAGTCACTATTATTATTGAGATGTAATCAGTGGGCTGGGCACGCCTCTGCCATCAGTTTTCGTGCCAGAGTGATAGGACTGCTCATTTTCCTGAGCAAATGGAGACTGGTTCCAGAGCAAAGGACGTGGTGTTTCCAATGGCTTAAACTTCAGGTACACGAGTGCAGGTGATTAATCTCCTTACGGAAGAAAATATTGTTTGTTTCATGATTAAACATGTTCATATGCTAATCTTAGTGTCTCTCATTGCCAATTTAGAGCTTTGAAAAACTTGACTGCCATTCAGAGAAACTGTTTGTTGTTAAGGCTGAAAAGTTCAACCCACCAACATATCCTTATACCATTACTTTAACCAATAACAGGAAAACTTAGAAATCTAAGATACAACTAGAATTCAGCAGCATCACAAATACTATTTTGAGCATAACTTAAAAACGAATATGGGCTGAGTTGTTTTCATCTAAATGCAGACTAAAGGAAAATAACAAAAATATCGAGCCACATTCAAATGCTTTAGCCCTTCAATGCCCATTTCAAGGAAAATCGTACATGGCTGTCTTGCTTTTAGCTTATTTTAGTTTTTCTTATAGTTTTGAATGTGGTAGATAAAATATTGCTTCTCTAAGTCCAAAGTCATAGTTTTAATTTTTTAACCACTTCTTTGAAATATAATTCACACACAATACAATTTGCCTATTTAAAGTATACAACTCAATGGCTTTTAGTATATTTGCAGTTGTGCATCCATCACCACAACTAATTCTAGGATATTTTCAGAAAAGAAACTCTGCATCACTTAGCCATCACTCACGATAACCACCACCATTTTCTACTTCCCCCAGCCCTTGGAAAACACTAATTACTGTCTGTACAGATTCACCTATTCTGAATATTTTGTCTATATGTACCCTTTTGTAACTAGCTTCATTCACTTGGCATAATGTTTTCAAGGTTCACCCATGTTATAGTACATATCAGTACTTCAATCCTGTCTGTGGCTGAGTCATATTGCATTGTGAGGATATATCATATTTTGTTTATTCATTTATCTATTGATAGACATTTGGGTTGTTTTCCTCTTTTAGCTACTATGAATAATGCTACATAAACATGTGTATAAGTTTTTGGGTGGACATAATATTTTCAGTTCTCTTGGGTATATGCCCAGGAGTGAAATTGCTGGGTCATAAGATAACACTGTGTTTAACGCTTTGAAGAACTGCCAGACTGTTTTCCAAAGTGGCTGTACCTTTTTACATTCCTGCCAGCAGTGTAAGAGGGGTCCAATTTCTCCACATCCTGGCCAACATGTGTTATTGTCTGACTTTTTGATAATAGTCATCCTAGTAGGTATGCAGTAATCTTTCATGGTGGTTTTGATTTGCATTTTCCTGATGACTAATGATGTGGAGCATCTTTTTATATGCTTGTTGGCCATTTGTATATCTTCTCTGCAGAAGTCATGGTTTCACTCTCACACTCTAAGAGGTGTTTGGGAAGTATGATGCAGTAAGTAGGACCATCTATAATAGAAATAGGGATGCTGATAAAATATATATTTCCATCGTCATTCCAACACACGACTGAATTAATTAGCTTGACCGACAGAAAAAAAAAATTCTTCTAATGGCAACAAAAATTATTCTATCTGCGTGGCCTTAGCTGAAGGTGAACAGAAACTAGGTAATGGGGCAAGTTTGTTTAGCATGAAAAACAATTTATATTTATCTAAGCCTCAAAACTGCAGAACATCTTATTGAAGCCTGTATTCTGCCAGTACCTGTCAGGTCATTGGCTTGTACACTTGTGCACCTTAGGGTAACAGCAAAAGTCTAACTCGCGTGAACTTAATTGAGTCAATTTCACTGTGCTTTCAGTTGATCTCATAGAAATTTTTTCCTCCACGTTTGGAAAAAAAATTCATGCATTTCTTCCCTCTGAAAATAAACTCACTAGAAGAACAGTATGAATATACAGTCCATGCATACTGGATTATCATATCAGGATCATTTAGGAGGATATGTAGTATTACAATGAAAGGTCTAGAGCTGAGATGACTACCCATCTCTGGAAGAACTCTGGATAGCCTGATAAATTCAGACATTTGGAAATACTTGTTCAGCAGTCTGTGACAAATAGGGAAGGCAAAGGAAAACAGAGCTCCAAGAGTCATTAATCTAAAGTAATTAACCCAGTGACATTGTCATAGAATTTTAGCCCCACTGCAGAACTCAGATGAATACAATGTTTCAGGTAGGTAAGCTTTTTTTGTGTGTGGTTGTGGGATGTTTATTTACAATGGACTGCGGAAGAGGGTTAATCTAATGGGATGCAGGACTGCATTGGATGGTGAAATGCTTTGTGACCAGCATCCATTTGAGGTATCAATTAACTTTTAATTCTTGGAGGGAAACAAAAGCAGCCTTGCACAAAGCCTAAATTGGGGGTGGTATAAGGGGCACAGAGCTCATGGAACCTTAGGCCCGCTACCTTTTTGTAGCAAGGAAAGGCCTCCTTATGTAACACAAAGGGATTGAAGAGTAGGGAGGGAGAAGGGTGAATTGGTGTGTGGCCTGTTAACTCAATGATGTTTCTAAAGCCTGAATGGAAGAGTCAAAGCCACCCAAGTCACAACAGCGCTAAGTCAACAGCTTGGCCGAGACAGCATGACCTGAATGGAAATGCAAGTGGTTCAGTCCAATAACTTCTTGGGGTATCACTTAGTCCACCAGGTCTTGCATCCCTGGAAATTTTCAGCTGCATACAGGACAGTAAATCACCTGAGTAGACCCCGTATCCAAACTCCAGGGAAAACCCAGATGATACCAATCCAAATTAAGAGAACAAAAAAATTGTGTGGTGGTAATTCCCAATATAAAAAGAATATTTACTGTGCTGAAGGTTTCCCTAAAGGATCCTTTTCAGCTATCCACCATGTGATTTTCAAAACGCATCAGCTGTGGTGCTAAAGAAGCGTCTCATGTTCAACAGGGAAGAAAATTCTTTCCATGAAGTGCTCTTGTGGACATGCCCAGCTTCCAACCACCCCAGCCAACACAGGAGTACATAATTAGTTTGTTTTCCAAAGAGAGCGCTACCTCATGCTTTTCTTCAAATTCAATCAAAACATGTACGTTCTAAATAGAAACATGTTCATTTGGAATCCCTTTGCATGAGCAGCTGTCTGGGCCAGGCCTGGCCGAAGAGCCATTCATCCCTGCACTCCAGCCAGTAAATGCTCAGCTTTGTTCACCCCTACCAGCAGAGGCAGTCAGACTATGTCAATTGGGCAGGGGGTTTTAATGATCTGAGGCAGGTGTCCTCAGAGGCTGCCCAGGTGAGGGGGGTCAGCCTGTGTGCCATGACTCACTCACTTGTCCTCAGTTTACAAAGCCCATCTTCCCCATTAATTACTGCCACTAGTGAGTTCATACACACAAGTGAAAGGAGTCCACTCAAGCCTGCTTGGGGCCTCTGCTACTATTTAAGAGCTCTGAAGACAACCAAATGCCACTGTTTTCAAAGATGGGCGGGGGGTGGGGGGTAGGCGGTCAGTAAAGCACTCTACAGAACTTCTACAAAATGAAATCATAATAATATGAAAGAAATAAGCAGCTGCTAAGGCCTAATAAAGAACCTGCCCGAAGCACAAAGATGTCCTTTTGGCAAATGCTCAGCAAGGCTAAAAGAATCATATTGACAAGTTCCCAAAAGGTAAGGAAAAGGTTTTGTTCTTGCCCCTAGTGAATTTTTAAAAAGTCAATGCAGGAGACAAGCCAAACTGATGGAGAAGAAAAATCACCTCTTATTTTGTTTCGTGTTTTTACATTCTCAAAACCCCACCCTACATAATGCCTTATTTTATCCCCCACAATCCAGTGAGGGAGGCAAGGTACTAATAGCTTCACATGACAGATGAGGAAAATAAGTTCAGAGAAGTTAAGGGACTTACCCATAGTCGCACAACTAATCACTGTGAGAGTCAGGGCCAGAATCCAGGTGTACTTGCAAATGGAGCTGAAGTCTCAGCCACAATTAGAGTCGCAGAGGTGGTCTCACAAATCGCAGGGGAATGCAGCTGGATGCAACCTAGGTTCACAGTGCGAGCTTTGTCAGGAAGGAAATTGGCTTTTGATGGCCTGGAAGGAAGAGTGAGCTCTTTTGTACAAAGCTCACCACTGGCACTGGAACCCAATTTGTGATGCTCTGTTTACTTTGGCCAGACGGGAATTTAGTGTTTCTACAAAAACATTGCAGGACCCTGGAGGGAGTTTTTCATGAATGCAGAATAACATTTTCTGAATTCTCTTCACTTCTGCACAGAAAAATTCTTCTCCAGGAATAACCAGTTTTCACCTGTCTGCTGACTTCAGGGTCCATCTGGGCATGTGTTATTTTATTATGACCCACCTTATTTCAAAAAGAACTTTAGGAGGCTGAATTAGTGTCCAGGGAAACTGACCTAACGTGAGATCATTTTTCATTGTGATACAGTCTGCCCAACAGGCACAGAAAGAAAAAAGCTGCCTCTGTAGTCTAGTGATCAAGAATCAGACAATCTCCGGGTTCAAATCCCAGCTCGGCCAATTGCCATCTATGTGGCCTGGGACCGTAACTTAAATATCTTTCAACATCAGTTGCCTGATCTGGAAATAGGGGGTAATAATAAAGATTAAATCAGATAGTACACGAAATCCACCCATACCAATGCCTGGTGTGTGAGGTGAGTTCATTAAATTTTAGCTGTTAAAATTATTAGCTTTCTTGTTTTGACATTTAAATGAGTTATTAACTATTAGTGAGCACAGTTCCAAACACATGGTAGGTGCTATGTTATTATTAGCTGCTATTGTTATTATCATTTTCTCATTCTGCTCTCCTCCTCACATCTTACACTATAGGCCAAACTCATCTCCCACCTTCTCGCCTTTGTATGTGCTATTACCTCTGATTGGGCTGAATTTCCCTTCTTGATTTTGTCTGACAACTTGGGTTCTCTTTCAAGACTTAGATCAGGGGGCAAGTCCTCTAGGAAGCTTTCTAAAAAGTCCCAGAGAAGAAAATGATGCCCCTCCTCTGTGCTCTTACAACACCCCATATGCTTCCCCAACAACAACACTCACCACACTATCTTATATTCTCAAGTCTTCTATACTACACTGCGTGTTCTTTCAGGAAAAGACAATCTCTTTCAACCCTTTAATTCTAACACCTAGCGGAGAGTAGACATGGATTCACACAGTGAAGAAATGATTTGTGACAGCAATCAGGATTACAATTACCAATAACGGAAAAGCCTGCCATTTTGACTAAACTACCTAAAGACCCCTAAAGGTAAAAGTGATTCCCAGTAGGGCCTTGGAAGTGAACAGGGAGCCCAGGTTTGCTTCCTGACTCCTCAGGATGACTTCCACCCATTGTCTCCCCAGGCAGCAGCTGAAGTGCAGCACTGGTGAAATCTGACCTGTCATCTTGGACTAATGGATAGGTGAATGAAATCAAACAGATCCGAATAACAACAGAGTTATGTACTATTAAGTATACTGAACCTAAGTAGACCAGTTGATGACTAGAGTTAGGAAGTCATTACTATGAGGCTCAAGAATTAAAAACAATTTAAGCACCATAAGCAGCCAGCTGGAGTAGTGCCTCCAGTGGGTCCAGGACTCTTCCACCTGCCCTATGCAAATAATCCCAACAAGCATGTCTTGAGGCTTGATAATCCAAATCTCAGCAACTATCATTTGCCAAGCACCAAACACGCTGGTCAGCTGTCATCCTTGCAACTGAGTTAGAGGAGAGTTATTATTTCCACCCATTTTACATATGAGGTCACTCATATATTTCCACCCATCATACATATGAGGCTCAGGTTCAGTTACTTGCCCAGGGTTACAGAACCAGTCAAAGCCAGGAGGATTTCCAATGTGGCGTTTTTGAAGCCAAGAGTCAAGCCTTGTTGACCTTGTAGCCCATATTTGTAGCCATGCCACAATACTGCCAGCAAAGTGACCTAAGAGTCAGGCACTGGAAGGCTATGGCTTTTTTTCTCCAGGGGCTCCTAGAGGGACACACAGACATATTAACAGATAACCACACTGAAAAACAGATAGTGATCAGTGCCAGAATAGAACTGTCCATAAAATGAGACAGAACCATAGAGAAGGGAGTGATTAAGTGTAACTGGCAGGAATTTAGAAATAGAAATTTTTTTTTCCACAACTAAATCTCAAAAGCTGGCCTTCTTCCTTAGACTTTGCAATCCCTATTTATTTTGCTCTCACTCAACCCCCTTTCTCATTTCATTTATTTCCTTTCCTTTAGTGTCTATTCTTTCTGAAGCAGGCGTAACATCCTTAAGCCGCCCATCCCCTCATGGTTCTTACTGGCATTTTCTCTGCCACATTCCACTTATTGTTGGAGAGCAGATTTGAAAAAGGGGTGGGGGTTTGGATTAGATGACTTCTAAGATTCCTTCGAACTCAGAAAGTGGAAGATTCTCTGAATAAAGTGCTCAGATGCACAGAGAGCCTCCAGAGCAAATTGCAGAAATTAGCAAAGGCCCACACTCACCACAGCCATGAGCTTATTTATTTTAAAAACTTCAAAATTCCTTCATTGTGTTATACACAGCAAGATCTCAAGCTAGAGTTGCCAACAACTTTCTCTTGGCTTTTGAACTTTTTCAATTTTTAACTAACATTTTACTTTTTCGCAGTTTAACGTGTTGGTTAAAAGTTTTTAAATGGAGGCTCTTTATTTTCAAATGGAAATTTGATTCAAATCAAGGTCAAAGGATTAAACAGTGAGTTAGAAATCAGCCCTTGAATTCAAAGCTGATTTTAAGCACAGCAAAATGCCCTTGCTCTTGTCCAACCATCAGGTTTCTACGCTACTCTTGCAATCCCAGGGCATTGAAAATGGAGACCCAGAGGTGACAGTCTTTTTATTCTAGTCCAGGCTTCTATCTATACCATGTTAACAACAGAATTGTTGGCAACTAGATAATGATCATTTAATTCTAAAACATTTTCTAAAACCCAGTAATAGGATTAAAGATAATTCACTCTTTCCAGCCTTAGGATTCCAGCCACATGTTAACCTCTAGCAGACCCCAATGGCTAGTGGTCATTTCTATGGACTATTCTTTCATTTAAAACAGCCTCCCCATAAGCAACCAAGGAAAAAATTAGATAAATTGGACCTTTCCAAAATTGAAAACTTTTGTGCTTCAAATGGCCCCAAAAAGAATGTAAAAAGTCAACACACAGAATCACAGAAAATATTTGCAAACCAAATACAATAGTTTCCCCTTATGCATAGTTTTACTTTGCACAGTTTCAGTTACGGTCTGAAAATATTAAATGAAAAATTCCAGAAACAAACAATTCATAAGTTTTATATTGCACACAGTTCTGAGTAGTGATGAAATGTTGTGCTGTCTGATCCATCTCACCCAAGACATCAATCGTCCTTTTATCCAGAGTATCCATGCTGTATATGCTACCCTCCCACTTACTCGCCATCTCAGTGATCAGATTTTAAAAAATATATGTGTGTGTTTGTGTGTGTGTGTGTGTGTGTGTGTATATATATATATATATATATATAGGGTTTGGACTATCTGAGATTTCAGGCATTCACTGGGGGTTTCAGAATGTATCCCTGGCAAATAAGGGGGGACTACTGTATCTGATAAAGATCTAGCATACAGAATATACGAAGAACTCTTATAACTTAATAATAAAAATACAAATAACCCAATTAGAAGGTGGGTGAAACACCTAATCAGATATTTTTCCAAAGAAGATATATAAATGGTCAATAAACATATGAAGAAGTTCAACATCATTAGTTATTAGGAAAATGACAATCAAAACCACAATTAGATACTATTTCCCACCTACTAAGAAAGCTATAATAAAAAAGACAGATGATGACACGTGTTGTGAGGATGTAGAGAAATGGTGTATTAATCTGTTCTCATGCTGCTATGAAGAAATATCCGAGACTGGGTTATTTATAAAGAAAAGAGGTTTAATTGCCTCACAGTTCCACACGGCTGGGGAGGCCTCAGGAAATTTACAATCATGGCAGAAGAAACCTCCACACAGGGCAGCAGGAGAGAGAATGAGCACTGAGCAAAGGGGGAAGCCCCTTATAAAACCATCAGATCTCATGGGAACTCACTATCATGAGAACAGCATAGAGGAAACTGCCCCTATGATTTGATTTTCTCCACCTGGTCCTGTCCTTGACATGTGGGGATTATTACAATTCAAGGTGACATTTGCATGGGGACACAGAGCCAAACCATATCATTCTGCCCCAGCCCCTCCCAAATCTCATGTCCTCACATTTCAAAACACAGTCATGCCCTTCCAACAGTCCTCCAAAGTCTTAACTAATTCCAGCATTAACCCAAAAGTCCAAGTCCAAAGTCTTATCTGAGACAAGGCAAGTCCCTTCCATCTATGAGGCTGTAAAATCAAAAGCAAGTTAGTTACTTCCTAAATACAACAGAGGTACATGCATTGGGTAAATATAGCCATTCCAAATGGGAGAAATTGGCCAAAACAAAGGGGTTACAGGCCTCATGTGAGCCCAAAATCCAATAGGGCAGTCATTAAACCTGAAATTTCCAAAATGATCTCCTTTGACTCCATGTCTCACATCCAGGTCACGCTGATGCAAGAGGTGAGCCACCTGGCCTTGGGCAACTCTGTCCCTCTGGCTTTGCGGGGTACAGTCCCCCTCCCAGATGCTTTCACAGGCTGGTGTTTAGTGCCTGTGGCTTTTCCAGGCACACAGTGCAAGCTGTTGGTTGACCTACCATTCTGGGATCTGGAGGACAATGGCCCTCTTCTCACAGCTCCACTATGCAGTGCACCAGTGGGGACTCTGTGTGGGGTCTCTAACCCCAGGAGAGGTTATCCATGAGGACTCTGCCCCTGCAGCAGACTTCTGCCTAGACATTCAGGCATTTCCATGCATCCTCTGAAATCTAGGTAGAAGTTCCTCAACTTCAATTCTTGACTTCTGTACACCTGCAGAGCCAACACATGTAAGCTGCTAAGGCTTGGGGCTTGCACCATCTGAAGCAATGGCCTGAGCTGTACCTTGGCCCCTTTTAGCCATGGCTGGAGTTGAGGTGGCTGGAATGCAGGGCACCATGCCCTGAGGCTGCATAGACCAGGGGGTTCCTGGGCCTGGCCTACAAAACCATTTTTCCCTCCTAGGCCTCCAAGCCTGTGATGGGAGGGGCTGCCATTAAGGTCTCTGATATGCCCTGGTCGCATTTTCCCCATTGTCTTGGTGATTAACATTCACCTCCTTGTTACTTATGCAAATTTCTGCAGCCAGCTTGAATTTCTCCCCAGAAAATAGGTTCTTCTCTTCAATCACATCAACAGGCTGCAAACTTTCCAAGCTTGTATGCTCTGCCTCCTCTTAAACACTTTGTTGCTTAGAAAATTCTTCTGCCAGATACCCTAAATCATCTAAGTTCAAAATTTCACAGATCTTTAGGGCAGGGGCAAAATGCTGCCAGTCTCTGCTAAAGCAAAGTAAGAGTCACCTTTGCTCCAGTTCCCAATGAGCTCCTCATCTCCATCTGAGACCACCTCAGCCTGGACTTTATTGTCCATAGCACAATCAGCATTTTGCTCAAAGCCATTCAACAAGTCTCTGGGAAGTTCCGAACTTTCCCACATCTTCCTGTCTTCTTCTAAGCCCTCCAAACTGTTCCAACCTCTGCCTGTTACCCAGTTCCAAAGTCACTTCGACATTTTCAGGTATCTTTACAGCAGTGCCCCACTCCCGGTACCAATTTACTATATTAGTTCATTCTCACACTGCTGTAAAGAAATACTCGAGACTGGGTAATTTATAAAGAAAAGAGGGTTAATTGACTCACAGTTCTGCAGGGCTGGGGAAGCGTCAGGAAACATACAGTCATGGCAGAAGGCGAAGCAAACACATCCTTCTTCACATGGTAGCAGCAAAGAGAAGTGCTGAGTAAAAGGGGAAGAACCACTTATAAAACCATCAGATCTCATAAGAACTCACTCACTATCATGAGAACAGTACGGGGAAAACCACCACCGTGATTCAATTTTCTCCACCTGGTCCTGTCCTTGACACATGGGGATTATTACAATTCAAGGGGAGATTCTGTGGAGACACAGATCCAGGCCATATCAAATGGGAACCCTCATACATTTCTGGTAGAATTGTAAAATGCTTCTGTTTTCTGTAGAAAACAGTTTGGCAGTCCCTCAAAAAGTTAAACACAGGGTTACCACATGACCCAGCAATTCCAACTGTATGCTCAAGAGAAATAAAAACATATGTCCGCACAAAATGAATGCTTATAGCAGCATTATTCATGATAGCCAAAATGTGGAAAGAACCCAAGGGTCCATCAACTGGTAAATAAACAAAATGTGATATATCTACATACAATGAAATATTATTCGGCAATAAAGTATTTATACATACTACAACATGGATGGACCTTGAAAGCATTATATTAAGTGAAAGAAGTTGTACACAAAGGCTCCATGTTATATAATTCAATTTATAGACAATATTCAGAAAAGTAAATCTATAGAGACAGAAAGAAAGTAGATTAGTGGTTAGCCTAGGAGCTTGGAGGACGGGAAATGAAGTGACTACTAATGAGTACAGGGTTTCTTTTCCAGATTGATAAAAATGTGGGGGTATTAGATTGGAAATTAAATTGCGGTGAAAGTTACACAACTTTGTCAGTAAACTGAAAACCACTGAATTATATAGTTTGAATGAATGTTATGGGGTGTTAATTGTATCTCAATCTTTTAAATGTGGAAAAATAGCACCGCATTCAAGTATCAGAGATTAGAGGGGCAAAACTGCACTAGGGCTGCTACTAGTCTTTCTGTGTGATAAATAGACTCACATTTATGTGTTCAGTTGGAATTTATTGAGTACCTACTGAGACAGACCAATGCATATCATAGAGACCTGAAATACAGTTCATCACTCCTGAGTTCTGATTTACTGGGGGCTGAGTTAGGTCCATCAAGCATCTGGTTGGATCCTTCCAAACTGTATAGCTATACATTCCAAGACCTCCAAATTCCCTGGCCTTCAGACACTCTGAACTCTTTTTCTTCTGTGAAAACTCCCTCTGTTTCTCCCTCCTGTCTTTGTTCATGCTCTGCCCCTTACTCAAACTAACAAGATTCTACTTAATTTTTAGGCATCACCAGGTGCAAATTCTCTCTCTCCTATGAAGTAGTGCATTGGTACCTAAAAAGGGACTTAATAAAGGTTTGTTGGTTGAGTGAGCAAATGAATGACTTCAGTTATGCAGCCCTCTAAGTAGATGTGAAGAAATAAAATTGACCATAGTTAGTGGAAGCCCTTGCTTAATTTCTTCAGGAGTCACTGAAGCAGTAGACCGGATGAGTGAACAGGCCTGGAAGTGAGGTTATGTTCCTGGATGGGGGTTCCAATTCATATCTGAGTTTCTCATAGAAACAATGGAATAGCACAGCCATTCTCAGGCTTACATCCACCAGGACACACATGATAGAAGCAGCTCACATACAGGGCTGGTTCCCAGAGGCTTAATCAAGGTTATGCAAGTTTTCACCTTGTTCTCTCAATCGGGCAAGCATTTCAGAATGCAAGTGAATGAAAGCAACATTTTCATAAGAGCAAACTTGAACTAGGTCTAATTTACTAAAACAGGCAACCATTTACAAACTTCAGATCCTTACTTATTAGTAGAAACACATCATTTGGAACCCAACTCACAACTGATTGTGACACAAGGTGTGACTATACTGCAGATGAGGATCACTGGTGTCCCAGGAAGTCATATTTCTGTAGAAAGGCTGGAATGGTAAACTTACTAAGGAAATAACCATAAACTACAAATGGTATCTTGGTGCAAGGAAATGCTTTGTAAAGTACACGCATAGCATAGGTTTAACAGATCACATAGAACCCAACAAAGTAAAATTGTATTTAGTCTGGTGTTGTATGTAGCATATCACAGAGCTCTCTCGTCCTGCCTTATAATTTCTTTTCATGTTTGCTACAACAAATCCAACGGAGAAGAAACACTGTTGTGGTTATAGATTCAAAAGGACTTCTCTGGAGAAATTTGTCCAGGAACCCAAAAAGATTTTATAGAAAGATGGTCATTTGATTTTTTTTTTTTGTTTTTTTTTTTTTGTTTGAGACAGAGTCTTGCTCTGTCACCCAGGCTGGAATGCAGTGGTGCGATCTCAGCTCACTGCAACCTCCACCTCCCGGGTTCACGCCATTCTCCTACCTCAGCCTCCCGAGTAGCTGGAACTACAGGTGCCCGCCACCACACCCGGCTAATTTTTTGTATGTTTAGTAGAGACGGGGTTTCACTGTGTTAGCCAGGACGGTCTCAATCTCCTGACATCATGATCCACCCACCTCGGCCTCCCAAAGTTCTGGGATTACAGGCATGAGACACCGCGCCCGGCCTCATTTGATATTTTGTAATGTGATCCAAGGATAATTGTTTTGCTGCCTTTCCCCCCGAACTTTACCAGCCTCCCACTAGCAGAAATAGGCATTAACCAAACATGCTATTTACCTTTCTTCCTGCCTTTAAAGCAAAGTTCTGCTTTTTTGAGCTATCTCATCAGCACTAGCTTTGGGCACAAGGAGGTACAAGTCAACTCCCTCACTTTAAGTGCATAAACCCACCCTGTTGCACAGAATTTGTCATTCTACAATTCTTTGAGACTTGTTTCACAAGGTTGTGAAGCCTTAAAGCTCTGGCTTGATGATGGCCAAAGTGAAAGGTGCATCAGCCCAAGTTTAACCCCAGATCCACAATATGAAAAGTCTTCTGCACTGACCTTGTAAGGGAGGATGACAATCATCATTAGAGCTGTTTGTTTCCCTTTTATCGTCAGTTAAGAATGGAATATAGAATGATTATGAAATAATAGGACTAACCCTTATTTTAAAAAACACAGCAGGACTCACTCCTCCAAATGTTTATATCCTTATATCTTAAATCCTTTGAAAGCCCTTCCAGCCTCATTCCTGATGATTAATCTTTGACCGCTACCACATGCAAGGCACTAAAAGTTAAAAAGCTGTGCATCCAAGTCTAATTATATGTATGAAATGCATTTTTGTTCATCTTATGTACTCTTATGTAATATACAAAGTTAAATGAATAAGACTTGAAATGTTTTCAGGCCAGGCATGATGGCTCATGCCTGTAAATCCAGTATTTTGGGAGGCCAAGGCGGATCACTTGAGGTCAGAAGTTCAAGACCAGCCTGACCAACATGGTGAAACCCCATCTCTACTAAAAATACAAAAAAAAAAACAAAACAGCCAGGCATGGTGACATGTGCCTGTAGTCCCAGCTACTCAGCAGGCTGAGGCAGGAGAATAGCTTGAACCCAGGAGGCAGAGGCTGCAGTGAGCCAAGATTGCACCACTGAACTCCAGCCTGGGTAACAGAGCAAGACTCCATCTCAAAAAAAAAAAAAAAAAAAGACTTAAAATGTTTTCATATTATTCAAAAGTAATTTTTTTCTTTGGAAGTACTATGGCATCTGACTACTTCATCTTCTTTGTCTTACAAGGCTTGGTAATTAGCTACTGAAGCATATCTGTATAACAACACTGTTACAAACCAGAAGAAGCCAGAAGAAGGCCTAGATTTCTTACATTTTCCTGCTAATCTCTGTGTTGTTTTCTCTCTCTTGACTTTTACTCAATATATTTTCAAAGTCTTTTTAAATTATTTCCCCTTCAATTACTCCCCTTTACAAAATATAGCATTTCTGTGACTCTATAAGTTCCTAAGATTAGCTTCTTCTGTTGACTTCATAAAACAGATGTTTGTCAACATTCACTCATTCCTCTGCTTTTTACTGTAGGCATGTGATTAGTACCTAGTCTAAAGGTTTTCAAATTGTTTGCATATTTCAAGGTATTAACTGTGCTGAAGATGGTTTTTCTGCCTCCTATTCCTTCAAATGATGGAGAAAGGGCCAAAGGAGGATTAAAATGATTCTATTTGCTTAAGAAATCAGGCAAGCACATCATGCCAGGGTGACATAAATCAACGAGGTCTGGATTTGTGAAGCATCTCAAGTTACATTTTAAAGAGGACAACTTTGAAAAACCACAGAATACATTTTATTAGGAACCTTCCCCCTGGTTTCCTAGACCTTAATATGATTTGGATTTATCTCTGGTCATTTACTTAACCATCTAATAAGCAGTAACTGAGGGTTTCCCATGTGTAAATTACATTGTCAGTGTCTGCGCGGGACACAGAGATAATTAAGATGTGGGCCTGCTCTCAAAGAACTTGGTATAAAGAGGTTTAGATGAAAATAACTCTAATATGAAGGAAAATTTGCTAAATGCTATAGTAGAAATGTATTATATATTGCCAGTGGAGAATTGGTAAAGAAGAGATTAATTCTGGCTGGCTCTGTCAGGCATTGTGAAGGGTTTAGCATGGAAGTGGAGCCTTAAAGTTTAGTTAGGACTTCCTTTGTAATCCATGTTGGAAGGATGGAGGGGTAGGATTCAGTGGTGACAACAAAATTCAATGGAGGGAGTAGAGTGGATCCTGAAGTGCTGGAGATCTGTTCCTTCCCGTCTGTAACCCCCTCACTTAAACAGCAGCAGCTTCACTTCCGCTACTGTGGCTATCGAGGCTCCCCGTATGCTTTCCTTTGACCTGTAGGCTGTGCTGTTAAAAAGAAGTTTGAAAACCATTAGATTATGGCGATTCCTCAAGGATCTAGAACTAGATGTACCATATGACCCAGCCATCCCACTACTGGGTATATACCCAAAGGATTATAAATTATTCTA
>NW_012118844.1:585934-628622 GCF_000951035.1 Colobus angolensis palliatus
TATCACTTTCATGATAAAGTAGTTCTTGGGGCCTGGCATGGTGGCTCACGCCTGTAATGCCAACACTTTAGGAGGCAAAGGCGGGCAGATCACAAGGTCAGGAGTTCGAGCCCAGCATGGCCAACATGGTGAAACCCATCTCTACTAAAAAAATACAAAGAAAATTAGCCGGACATGCTGGCATGCACCTGTAATCCCAGCTACTCGGGAAGCTGAGGCAGGCGAATTGCTTGAACCCAGGAGGTGGAGGTTGCAGTGAGCCGAGATCATGCCACTGCACTCCAGCCTGGGCAACAAAGCGAGACTCCGTCTTAAAAAAATAAATAAAACTATTTTAAAAAAAAGTTCATTGTGTGAATTTACCACAATTTCTTATACATTCTACCATTGAAAGACATTTAAATTGCTTTCGTTTGGTAATATGAAGAATAACGTTTCTAAATGCACTGTTAATATCTGATGATCTCAGAATGAATTTGCAACTAATGTAACTTTGAATAAGTCTGCTCATTTTCCATCAATTCATATAATTTTTCTTTCTTTTAAATGAACTTTTAGAAGGTCAAATCTTTAAAAAATACACTTATTGAATCTTATTTTCCTAAGTAGTTTAGTAGAAATTAAAATCCACTAAGGTTATATTTAAATGTGAAAAATGAATGTATCTACCAGAAAATATTCACTCATTTTAGATCTACAAAGACCACCATTTTTTTCCTCTGTGAAAAGCCACACAATTAAAAACAGGGTCAGTGTGAATAAAGACATGAGTCACCATGACGGATATGTGGCCTTATAATTATACTAGAAGACTTGGGCTATCTAGACACTGTGTCACTGATTACATGTGTGATTATGCAGTAATTTCCTACCTTCTATGCATCCTATTTATGTGCCAAGTGATCTCCCTAAGGCACTTTCCAGCTCTCATATTCTAAGACTTTTTTTCTCATAAAGTGAGGGTGTCTTTCGTATCAGAGGAAACTGAAAAATTAATACTGTATGTTAGATTTTTCAAAAAAAATTTTGATTACAATAAAATGTATGAATTTGTTCTCTCATAAAAAAAAAAAAAAAGAAAACCATTAGATAAGATTATCGTAAAGGGCCCATCCAGCACTAACCTTCTATGAATCACAAAATAGATGAGGCATCACTACAAAAAGAAATATTTTGCTTGACGAAACATAGCAGCAGAAAGGGTGAGCATAGGTGAGCACTTACTACGGACCTAGGGTACTACAAATATTACTATTTAATTCATGCAGCAACCCTGTTTGGGTAGACAGAATTATTATCCTCATTTTATAGGCAAGAAAACTAAGATTAGAGGAGTTAAATAACTTTCCTAAAGTCACAGAGCTAATAAAGTGGCAGAGCCAGGATTCAAATACAGGAAGCATGATGCCAGAGGGCAAACTCCTATTACCATTACATGCCTCCCTAAGAATGGTGGAGCTCACATATTATTCAGGGGAGGGTTGGCCCCTGCAAGACTGTCCTTTTGGGTTTTTTTTGTTTTTTTTGGTTTTGTTTTGTTTTTTTGTTGTTGTTGTTGTTTGTTTGTTTGTTTGTTGGTGAGACCAAGTTTCGCTCTGCTACCCAGGCTGGAGTGCAGTGGCACGATCTCAGTTCACTGCAGCCTCTGCCTCCTGGGTTCAAGTGATTCTCCTGCCTCACCCTCCCAAGTAGCTGGGATTATAGGCATCCACCACCACGCCTGGCTAATTTTTGTATTTTTTGGTAGAGATGGGGTTTCACCATGTTGCCCAGGCTGGTCTCGAACTCCTGACCTCAAGTGATCCACCCGCCTCAGCCTACCAAAGTGCTGGGATTACAGGCGTGAGCCACCACACCCACCCAAGATGGTCCCTTTCAAAATGTACACATCTATGCCAATTATGCTATCATAGCCATTTTGGCAGAAGAAACACTTGTTTTAGAATCATCTCTAGAATTGGGAGCACCTTCTTCTGAATGTCCTAAATTTTGGCAAATCCTTCTTTTAGAGGTTGGCGATTTAAAAACAAAACAAAAAACATCAAAAGTGACTGGGAGTCAGGTCTTCTAAAAAAGTACATGACCCAGCTGCGCAATGGCAAGAAACAGTACAGTGCCAGTAAGAAGGCAGGTGATGGATGTTCCCACATAGCGTGTGTGTCAGCTCAGAAGTAGCATTCCAAAGACAATTAGAGCTATGATGCTGGAAGGTACATCTGGGCACCCAAGGTAACTACTTCAAAGGACAAAACTCTTTTGGTTTTGTAAAATCTAGTGTGCATATTTCAAGTAATAAAGTCTCAGTAGCATGCCATGGAGGAACAGAGAACCATTTTTACTGATCTGCTCTGCCTCTCAGCAACTGAACACACATGGTCAAGTCTTTTAACATCTGTAAGCATCAATTTTCTCCTCTAACTAATAGAGACGATAAAACCCAACATGTAATACCATAGTAGGGATTTGAAGAGAAAAACAAAGTGTAAACCAGCCGGTACCATGCCTGAACCTAAGTGGGTACTCCAAAAAGGAAGGTATTATTGTTTTCGAGCCATTTATTAAGTGTGCTCTGCAGATCTGGGAGTTTAAAATGGCTTTTACTTCAAACCACACATATTTTGGAGTTTTTTCCCTAAATACCATAGCTGGGTAGTTTATTCTAATATGATGTGGCACGTTTAGGCATGGAGAGTAAGAAATGAGTGCGTTTGGAAAACCAGTCAAGCTCCTGGAAAACATTTATTGAAAATGCAATCTGCCACCATGGTATTTAACTCATTCAGGCCGCTAATAAACACTCTTCTAGTATCTCAGAAAGCATGGTTTAAAGAGAAATTTTCTGACCACAATAATTGCATCCCTTTTATAGCAATTGTCTTTCAAAAAAAAAAAATGACAGTTCTATATTGATAGGAAAGCAGGTGAACTTGGAATGAAATGTAAAGCTTTGTGCATACAGCTTGTTTTCCATGGCATGGGAGGTCTGCTTTTGAAAGCAAGCAAAGTGTTCATTTATTAAGAAAAAAAAACCAGTTCTTTGGGCTCCTGCTAAGTGTTTTGGGGGCTCAGCAATTATCCAAAATTCAGGTTATAGATTCAAACCTCCCTCCCACCCACTCGCCAACCTCCCTGAAAAACAGGAAATCTTACTGTGCCTGCATGATGTCTTCATCCCTGCAATCTTGCTGTGAGTTGGGCTGAATATTATGT
The DNA here is from genome assembly GCF_000951035.1 of Colobus angolensis palliatus. Classification (NCBI taxonomy): domain Eukaryota; kingdom Metazoa; phylum Chordata; class Mammalia; order Primates; family Cercopithecidae; genus Colobus; species Colobus angolensis. Next base: position 589,145 of record NW_012118844.1, read on the forward strand.
GAAGCAAGTCACAAAAGAGAAAAGCTGAAGGCAGGTGCAGGAACAAGACGCTGTGCTCCTTGGAGAGGGCCTTAGGTAAGTAGCTACAAGAGTTGTGCATGCCAATCAAAGACGGGCAAGGGTCAAGCTCCCTTTTGTGCACAAACAAAGACTAATTACATGTTCATAGCTGTAGAGTCTGCAGGCACTAATTCGAGAGAAGAACTATAAAAACCTTGGACTCCCACCTCCCAACAGTGGCTAAGGCAAAGCGGAGGGCTCAAGTTGCCCAATGACTGTCAACCAGCTGGGCCTCTCCCGGCTTTCTCCACAGCAACCCAGGGGCTCCCACGTGGCTACCATTTCAGAAATGAAAATAAGCCATTTTGTGGAAACTGAAAGGATAGCTGTGTGTACATAACGTCAAGCCAATGAGCAGCAATGAAAAAGGCTCCGAGCCACTTAGCTTCCTTTGAGGCACAAGGCCCAATACTGTTGGCCTGGCTTTTTCAACGAATCGACCAAATTACCTGGCTCTTTAGACATCTTATAGACATGACTGGTCAGTGTAAGTTTTTCTTTTCTTATATTTGAAAACAAAGGTCTGTTAGGGCGGTTTGTTCCATTTTGTAAGGAACCATTTTGAATCAAGTTACCATTAAGGCCGAGCGACTGTAGCAGCAGCTTTTGAATTTGTTATTAATCATAGCTTACATTCATAGACCACTTTCTCATTTCCAAAACACTTTCATTTATTCATTCCCTAAGCATTTTTTGGTGCTGCTACTACAGGTAAAGCACTGTGCTTGGCTCTATAGAGAAAATAAAAATGTTAGCCAAATAGGAACCATGCTCATTAAGCAGGATGGACCTGATTATGTTCCTTCTACAACTGAGGAAACTCACAACAGCAGTTAATGACTTGCTCGTCACACAGCCTCTTAGTGACAAAGGCAGGAGAGAATACAAGCTCCCCAGACCCTGCTCAGTATTAAGCCCACTGCACCACACCGCCCTTCCACAGGTGTGTGTAAGGAGCCCTCCAGTGGAGGGCAGTGAGTGTGGTAGAGTACAGGAGTCTTCAAGACTGTGCTCTTTCTCAATTAAAAACAAAATAAACACATCTTTTGCTGAACTCCTATGTATAAAGCAGACGAAAGTGGAGTTACTCTGGGCGAGGTGAGGATGGGCGCACCGGTATAGCAAATCCAAGCTCTTCCACTGACAAGCTATGTGACCCTGCAGAGTCACTCAATCTCTGGGTCCTATATTCCCCATCAGAAAAAGCAAGGAACTGGACTCACTAAAACATGTGAGTCCCTAACTTGGCAAATTATCACTGACCCAGGGAAATTGGTTAAAATACAGATTTTGAGCTCTTCCATAGACATTATGAATTATAACTCTGAGGGGAGAAGGTCCAGAAATCTGCATTGTAACAAGATCCCCAGAAGATTCTGCTTCAGAGCCAGGATCAAAAGCCCTGCATAAGATGATATTTAGTGACTAAGCTGGTCCCATGAGAATCCACACACATAAGGAAATACCACATAAGATTCTGGGATAGAATTCAAATGAGAAGGAGCCTGAAGAAGTTACTCATTTGTTTATTCATTCATGCATTCCACAATCATTCTGAACTGTCCTATCTTTCTTGATTTATATACTGAGCTCTGGAAACAAATGTGACTAGTGTATACTCCTTGTTCTTAAGACTCTCAAAGTCCATTTGGAGAGACAGGTGTGTAAGGAGATTAGTATCATGAAAGTGGTAGGTGCTTTAACGGGGAGAGGAAGAGTTCTGTGAGAAGACAGAGCAAAGAATATATTAGGACATACAGGCCAAATCACAAAGTAGTGAGGAATGAGAGGTTGTTCACCATGATAAGCCTTGCCTAAAAAGTTAAACTTTATCCTATAGGAAATGGAAGGCCCTTGAAGAGTTATAGGCAAGAGAACAATATGATACAATGACGTATGAAAAAGACTCCTCTTTGAGTAGATGAAGAACAAGCTAGAAGGAGCCAGAGCAAAGACAGGAAGGCCAACAAAGAGAGAGATACCATTAAATGACACGAGAAACAATTGGGGCCAGAACTAGTACATTCCCGGTTTACCGCTGTATACTGTAGAGCAGTGCAGGGCACCTTGGAAGAGTTTGTTAAATGAAATAGATATGCCAGTCACTGTTCCAAGCATCTTCCATATTGCCTTGCTTAATTCTTTTAATAATCCTACAAGATAGGTAGCATTATTATCATAATGCTTTTTTTTTTTTTTTACAGTTGAAGAAACCAAGGCCCAGAGAAGCCAAGAAACTTGTTCATGTGACAGAGAAACTAGTGCACGTGGGATATCACCCCAGGCATCTGACTCCAAAAGCCACACTCTTAACCACTCTACTCCACTGACTCCCTAATAGGAAGCAGAATAGGCAGGGTTTGTCAACTGCTAGATGTGGAGGGTAAGAGAGGAAAGAATCAAGGATGACAGCCAGGTTTCTAGAGTAGAGAGCTGGGTCTACAATGAATAAATATGTTTATACATTTTCTTGATGAGGTGGAAGCCAAGACTAAATGTTTGGTCAAGGGCACTGCGAATTTGAAAAGTGTGGTAGCTGAAGGAGTGGAATAAGGCCTTGAAGACAGTGTAAAAGGGGGCTGCCAGGGTCCAGCAAACTGAGTGCTCAGCAGCTCCTTGGCCTTAGGATTTTGTTCCAGCTGTGCTCAGTCAGCAGAAATGGAGTCAGGGTATAGAGGGAGATGTCAACAATATTAGAAAACTTACTCTGGTCTTACACTTCTGAAAATGAGCTCAATTACTATCTGTGGTAGAAATACACATGGGGCAGGAGCCAGAGAAAAAGTGCATTTCTGACCAGTAAGCATAATGTTATATGCTACCTTCTTAAAGCTCAACCAACACTTTCTTCTCCCTGCCAAAGCACCACCTAGATGTTCTGGCACATTCCCTTGTGGTGCTCACCTAAGCGACTACGGTGCAAGTGGAGGAAGGAGTGGGGTGAGCAGGATATCTATTTTTGAGTCCAAAGCAAATGCTAGTATGCCACATTTGGCTTGGAAAGTCAGCTTTCCCACCATCACCCACCAGCAGACGTTAAGGAACTATGGACACTGATCTGTAAGGGGTTGGGAGTAAGACTTGGAGTTCTGAAAGGTTAGTGAGGATCAGCATTACCTGGAAAGCTTGTTAAAACAGAACGTGCTGGGCCTCATCCCCAGAGTTCCCAATTCAGTAGGTTTAGAGTGGGGCCTGAGGACTGATGTTTCTAACAAGTTCCCAGGCATGATGATGATGATGGTGGTGGTGGTGGTGTTGGTCTGGGGCCACTCTTTGAGAAACACTGGACTAGAGTAGCAGTTATCAAACATGTTGGTCTCAGGACCCTTTCACACTCTTGACAATGACTGGAAATTTCAGAGGTTTTCTTTGTGTGGGTTGTATCTATATGTACTATATTAAAATGTTTGAGAACTTTACAATGTATTTATTAATTGGCTTAAAATAAAAATAAACCTATTACATGTTAGCATGCCATATTTTATGAAAATTACATATTTTTAAAATGAAAAAGTGGGAAGAATGGCCTTGTTTCACATTTCTGCAAATCTCTTTAATGTCTGGCTTAACAGAAAATAGCTGGATCTTATATTGGCTTCTGATTTCAATCAGTTTCAATATGTGGTTATCATTGATGTATATAAAAAAGAAATCCAGCCTCACACAGATATGTGTTTGGAAAAGGAAACATTATTTTGATAGCCTTTTCAGATAATTGTGGCTATTCTTCTTGGACCAAAACTCTGCAAGTGACAGGTTTTGTTGTTGTTGTTTGTTTTGAGACGGAGTTTCGCTCTTGTTGCCCAGGCTGGAGCGCAATGGTGCGATCTCAGCTCACGACAACCTCCGCTTCCCCGGGAGGTTCAAGCGATTCTCCTGCCTCAGCCTCCCGAGTAGCTGGGATTACAGGCATGCGCCACCACGCCCGGCTAATTTTATATTTTTAGTAGAGATGAGGTTTCTCCATGTTGGTCAGGCTGGTCTCGAACTCCCAACCTCAGGTGATCTGCCCATTTCGGCCTCCCAAAGTGCTGGGATTACAGGCATGAGCCACCATGCCCAGCTTGCAAGCAACAGTTTTCAAGTTAAGTTGCAATGTGGAATTGGAAATCATATTAGTGTACTTTACTCTGTTATACCAAAATCCATTGATCTATCTTATATTTAGATCTTTGATTCATGCATTATGTAATAACATCATGCATTGATCATTTCAAAAATGTTGATTTCTGAGTTGCAAAAATCTTCCAAATATTTACTTTTAATTATACAAAATCCAAAAAAATCACATGTGTTAATATCATCACCAGACTCACTGGCAGAGTCTTTAAGTATTGGGAAACTGTCAGGCTCACAGGGGCGGATACAAGTTTTCCAAAATCCTAATTTTTGCTTAAAAGCTCAAATTCCATCATTGGCAACAAATACTGTCAGCTGTTTTCCTTGAAGTGACAGGCTCACTTTGCTCATTTTTGAGAAAATGTCTTGTCAAATACCCAAGTCTGAATAACTATAGTTTGTCTGTCAGTCATTCTTTTAAATTAAAAAAAGAAAAAAAAAAACTTCCATGGGGAAACAAGTGGCCAGTTCAGCATACAATTCAAACAACTGCACAAGTGCTTTCTGTTAAGATAACTGTCGTACTGCAGTGTGCAGAAGTGATTTATGCTTACAAGTACTTAAGAGTTGAGATATAATAAAAATTTTATTTTTAACTGCTTTATCAAGAACATTTTTAAGTAAAAGTGGCATTTTAAATTCTTTTCTGTGAGTGCTTAGTGGGGAAGAATATGATGACTGCTAGTACAGCTTTGTGCCACTGCCTTAATTCATGCCCACAAGCCAGCAGTGTTATCCACCATTGCTTCTGCACCTTCGGCGCAAATGTCAACACAGTGAAAGGGACACATAATGTATTCGCATTATGATTTTTAAAAACTTTGGCCTCATGACCTCCCCAGAAGGATCTTGGGGAACCCCCTCCCAACCAGGGTTCACGGACCATGTTGGCAAAACTGCTGGGCAAAAGCATCCTGCATCCAAAGTTTTATTTCATTCACTCAGATGCATTCAATAAATCCCTGCTATGTGCCAGCTTCCCTCCATCATTACAGTCTATTACCTAGATCGAGTGGAAGGACTAGAACTTAAACAGAACTCTGCCTCTAAACGTGTAAAGGGAATCCACTTAGGTAACCCCAAAGGTGGTATTTCCCAAGGCGCTTTGCTTTGTCCAGACCCAATACAATGTCATGACATTTTGCACTGACTCAGAGATACCAAGCTACTCACCCAGGTACACTGTATAGGCTTTAGCAAGTCAGCTCACAAGGGCATCCATGCCTGAAGCCACCCACATCATTACAGACTTGATGGCTTTTAGGGAGATGAGTGCAGTAAGCCACGACACTGACATTCCATCCCGCCTTATTTTGTTTGGTAAAATAAGTCTACATACTTTGTACATACTATGTATGCATGTATTATGTGTATATATATGTGTATATATATGTATACATATATATGTGTGTATACATATATATATACACACACAGAAATACCACATATGGATACTTCTAAATACCTTATATATGCTATATGGACTATGTATGGATAGTCTATATACTTTAAATCATGAAAAAGGGAATAGTTTTATAGCAATTACAGGTGTCAGTCACCACACAGTATTTACTTGTTTTCTTTTAAATCAGCACATAGCCGGGTGTGGTGGTTCACACCTGTAATCCCAGCACTGTGGGAGGTCGAGGCAGGAGGATCACTTGAGACCAGAAGTTTGAAACCAGCCTGGCCAACATAATGAGACCCTCATCTCTGCAAAAGAAAAGAAAAAATTGTTTTAGTCAGTTGGGTGTGTGTTAGTGCACACCTGTAGTCCCATCTACTCAGGAGGCTGAGGCTAGAGGATCACTTGAGAGTAGAAGGTCAAGGCTGCAGTGAGCCATGATCATGCCACTGTGCTCCAGGCTGGGTGACAGAGAGAGATCCTGTCTCTAAATAAATGAGTAAATAAAATAGCACATAATAAGATATACTATATAAGTGTCATAAAATAAAATACATATATTCCAGGGACTAATCTAATGACCAAACTTAGTTTAGTCTCAGTCTTCTCAGGCAGATTTGACATAAAAGCCATATGTCTATTAATGCTAATTTGCTACATTTAAGAATATATCAGAAAATAAAAAGTTGGAGAAGGTTTTTACAATTAGCGTGCTGCAAGGCTTAAAACATATCATAGTAGAAGCTGCAACCAGTCTTTATTATGAGAAATACACTCCCAAATTCCAGATTCTTCTGAAGTTTCAATGACTGGCATTCTATGCTTACTTCTGTACTAACATTTTTATTTGATTAGATTTCCCCTCCCATCCGCCTTGCCTCACTCTCCATATGATGCAGCTTGACAAAGCCCATCCAAATAGTTATGATTACATTTATAGTGAATTGTATTACTTTCAACTAATGGCTGGGTTTTTCATTTAGTGCAAATGTGTATCTTGGATGTTGTGAGTACTCTCATTATTGGTATCTACTGTTTTATTAAAATAAAGGGGAAACATTATGTACAAATTTAGGAAATGCTCTTCTCTGAAGCAATCCTCTGCGGTCCATTTGTTCTGGAGTGGAATCGATGCTGAAAGTTGCAAGGTATCATCAAAAGTTTATTTACATTCATTGTCTGCTTGTTTCCCACACAAATATATTCTGTGTTTAAGATGTATAAAGCCGAGCCAGGCCTTCTCACGCTGTTTGCAGTAAAATACGGCTTACCACGTCTCTCTGAGGAACTACTGACAAATAGGCTCTTGTTGTCCAACTTTCACTCTGCTGAGGGTAATGATTCAGTGGTTCAGAAGGTTAATTCCTGGAGATAGTGTTGTCTTTGGCTTGAACAGATGTTGGTAGTGCTTTAATGTGGTTATCAAACTAGGCTGCCCTTCATTCTTTGCTCTCGGGAGCCTAGGGCATTGTTCCACAAGGCATTCCAGCCCCCCTCTATGGAGATCCAGCAGAGCTGAACATACCACGGCATTACTCCTGCCAGCACAGGCTCCTCTGGGGTCACTGTGGATACTGACAATATACAGCACAGAAACTGATAATGACAGACTTGATCTTTAAAAGATCTGTAAATATTTGTAAATGCATAATGATTTGAAATGCCTTTTGACACTCTGATTCAATAATCTGTAAAATTACTTACTCATTAGATGTTCAAATCCCTGAATAGCTCTATGGACTGGCCTCTCAATGGCTTCCTACATATCCTAATATCTTTTTGGCCATATCAATTGCCAAAATTGCTTGGAATAATTGCTTATATAGTCAGGGTGTCCATGTCTACCAAATGGAATCGACATTGGGCAATAATCCAAATATTCAGAAAGTTCAGTTTTGCTATTCATATGGAATGATGAAATACACTGCAACCAGCTTAGTGGAAGAAAGAGTTTTCTAGACTAGAAGAGACCATTTCCACCAAAGCACAGTTTCCTATTTTTCTGCCAAATTACTATCAGTTCAATGCCATTGAAATTGTAGCATCCCAGTAACACAGTCCCATTTCAAAAATCAAACTATAGTTGTTGACAACTTATTAAGTGTCTAAGCACAGAACAGAATAAGAAAACAAATAAGAATATCCTGCTCTTATGGAACTTAGTCATTCTGGAGAGGCCACAGTTACATGCATGAAATAATCTGAGAGCAATCACCACCAGAAGGAAGATGACTTAGTAATAAAATGCATGAGATTGTCTGAACAGCAAAATCCATGAATGTCACAAAAGAGAGAAAGTGATTATGATAATGATTGATGTTGATGTTCAATACTGTTTTATTGACGTCTTACTCTGAGCCAGCCCTGAGTTAGGCCCTGTGGATACAAACATGAATAAAACAGAGTCCTGCCCTCAAGGAGTTCACAGTCCAGTAGGGGAAAAAGAGCTGTGAACAGATCATTTCAAGAAGATGGGGTACCACTTTAGTGGTCTTGGATATGATCCAGAAGAATTCTCTGGATTACCAGCCTGGGACTCCTGTCTCTTCCCTTACTTTCTCCCAAACAGATGGAATCTCTCTGTGTGTCTCTGTTCTGAACCACCTGGAGCTGGGGGTGGGGTAACACAAGCACCCATGTGGCCACCACCAGTGGGACTGTACTGGGTAAGACCTGAAGCCAGCACAGCACTCAGTCTCACCCAAGACCTGCTGTAACCAGTATCTGGCTACTGCCTACATTCGCTCAAGGTCCTAGGGCTCTACAATCAGCAGGTTGCAAAGCCAGTCAGGTTTTTTCCCTTCACTTCAGGGTAGTGAGTTCCCTCAGGGCCCAGGGAGTTTCAGAGATGCTATCCAGGAGCCATGGACTGGATTCAAAAACCTTACAAGTCTACCTGGTGTTCTAGTCTACTGTGGCTAAGCTGGCCCTCAAACCACTGCCGACACAGTCCTTCCCACTCTTTCCTCCCCTTCCCACAGGCAGAGGAGCCTCGCCCAGTGACCATCACCACCACAGGCCCTTGGGAAGTATGGCCAGGCTACTGCTGATGTTCGTTTAAGGTCCAAGGGCCCTTCAGTAAGCTTGTGGTGAATGCTGCAAGGCCTGAGACTCACCTTTCAGGGCAGTGGGCTCCCCTCTCACCCAGCGCAGCTCTAGAAATGCCATCCAAGTGTGAAGACCTGGAATTGGAGGTCCCAAGAGCCGACTTGGTGTTCTGCTCCACTATGGCTGAGCTAACACCTAAGGTACGAGTCAAAGGCCCCTTTACTTTTCACTCTGATTTTCTCAAGCGGAAGGATTCTTTCACCACAGCCACCACAGCTAGGAACGTTCTGGGTCTCACCTGAAGACAGCATGCCTCAGTCTCACCCAAGGCCCCTGGCATCCTACCTGGGTATCACTGCTGGTTTTTGAGAGTCCAAGGGCTCTTTAGTCAGCAGGTGATAGTTTCTATGGACACTGGGTCCTTCCCTTCAAGGCAGCATGTTCCCTTCTGGCCCAGAGTATGTCTAGAAATGTCCAGGAGCTAGGGTCTAAAATGGGAGCCTCACAACTCTGACTGATGCCTTATCCTGCTGTGACCGAGCTTATATCAAAGATGCAAGACAAAAATCCTCTTTATTCTTCATTCTTCTCTTCTCAAGTGGAAGAAAGGGGTCGCTTTTGGAACTGTGAGCTGCACTGCCTGGAGTTAGGGGAGGGGTGGTGCAGGCACTGCCTAAGCACTCCCTTAGCTGCCTTGGCTGGTGTCTCAGCAAGTTGCATGACCCCAAGTCCACCTGCTCTGAGCCCAGCTCAGCACTAGGATTCACCTAGGAGCTGCAGTCCTTGTGGCCTAGACTCCTGTTCAAGTTTATTTAGGGTAGAACACTTCAGCGCACAGTGATGAGGCTTGCAAGAACTCATGTTGCAACTGATGGAACGGAAGATTTCCCTCTGGTTAGGGCTGGTCTAAATGCTTGGTGTCTTCTGTAATTCTCTTCATCATTGTTTTATAATTTTTAGTGCATAAGTCTTTCACCTGTTCTCTTATTTCTAAGTATTAAGTCGACTGGTTTCAGCCCAGTTTGCTTTCTGCTGTTACATGGTGGCATTGAGTTCAATACAAAGTCTGACAATTGCTTTGCTCTCCCCTCCCTCAACCACACAGATTCTCTCTCCACACCATACAGCCACTTCTGAGGGGTTGGGGAAGTGTGGCACCAGCAATTCAAGACTGTCATTCTTACTCTTTTCATTGTCCCTTTCAGCAATATGATGCTAAAAACAGGTACTATAATTGCTCACCTGACTTTTGGTTCTTATTAAGGTGATTTTTTATGTAGATAGTTGTTAAATTTTGTGTTCCTGTTGGAGGGACAATTAGTGGAGCCTTCTATCCAGCTATCTTTCTCTTCCCCCCATTGCCATTGCAATTTTTAGGAATTGCATTCAATCTAGATCACTTTGGGCAATATGGACATTTCAACAATGTTAATTCTTCTACTCCATCAACACATTTATCTATGTCTTCTTTAATTTTCAATGTTTTATAATTTCCTAAGTATTTTATTCTGTGTGTGTGTGTGTAATTGTAAATGGGATTGTTTTCTCAATTTTCTTTTCAGAGAGTTTAACATTAGTGGATGGGAGCAGCACTTTTGATTATTACACAGACTGAATGAGTCACTATTGGCATTTAGTAGTTGAAGACCTGGAATCCAGACATGCCTCACACAACAAAGAATTGACTTATTTCAAACATCATCATCATTATTATTATTATTAAGATGGAGTCTTACTCTGTCACCCAGGTGGGAGTGCAATGGTACAATCTCAGCTCACTGCAACCTCTGCCTCCTGGGTTCAAGTGATTCTCCCACCTCAGCCTCCCGAGTAGCTGGGACTACAGGCATGTACCACCAGGCCGGGCTAATTTTTATATTTTCAGTAGAGACGGGGTTTCAACCATGTTGGCCAGGTTGGTCTCAAATTCCTGACCTCAAGTGATCTGCCCACCTTGGCCTCCTAAAGTGCCAGGATTACAGGCATGAGCCACCGTGCTCGGCCTTCAGGCATTATTTTTGAAAGTCCCACCAAACTTCCATGTGGTAAGAAATCATTTTTATAAGTGTCAGAACTTTGAACCTAGCTCCATCTTACATTTACATTGGTTTCAGCAGATACGGCATTTTCTAGAAATGCAAATGGTGCATATATCCAGGAAAGATCACACTGTGCTTTTGTTTTTAGTTCACTACTCTATCTAGGGCTGTCCATTTCAGAAGATCATCAGCTATGATAATGTTTATGAAATTTTGGTTGCTGACACAAATCAGTAGTATCAGCCTGTATGCAGAGCTGCTACTTTCACACAGATTCTATATATAGGTGCAACCATCTACTATAGTTAAGTGTGAGCCATTGTGTATGAAGAAAAATGTATTACAGTTACTTTCCTTCTATTTCTCCTTCATATTACAGTTAGGGCATTTTGTTTCTTAGTGTTTAATTATGGGTGTGAGTGTGTTATAGCAATTAATCTCTAACTTTACTGCATGTATAGACCACATGTGAATCTTATTGAAATACAAATTCTCATTTAGCGGACCTGAGAGTGGAGCCCAAGATTCTGCATATCTCACAAGCTCCCAGATGATGGCCAACATGCTGCTGATCTGGGATGTTATCACACTTTGAGTAGTAATGGGCTATAGTAACTGTGCATTTCTTTTCAGGATAGTAAAGAGGCCATTGTCAAATAGGTATTCTATCCAAGGGACAGAGGGTCTGATGTGGTTGAGGATGACTACATTAGGCTGAAATTCAGAGCTCTAAAACTACTTGAGGAAATGATACCCCCACAATAGACAAGCTGAGAGCTAAATCATGAGTGAACTTCCATTCACAAGTGCTACAGAGAGAATAAAATATCTAGGAATACAACTTACAAGGGACGTGAAGGACCTCTTCAAGGAGAGCTATAAACCACTGCTCAAGGAAATAAGAGAGGACACAAACAAATGGAAAAACATTCCATGCTCATGAATAGGAAGAATCAATATCATGAAAAAAGTAATTTATAGATTCAATGCTATTCCCATCAAGCTACCGTTGACTTTCTTCACAGAATTGGAAAAAACTACTTTGAAGTTCATATGGAACCAAAAAAGAGCCCACATTGTCAAGACAATCCTAAGCCAAAAGAACATAGCTGGAGGCATCATGCTACCTGACTTCAAACTATACTACAAGCCTGCAGTAACCAAAACACAGCGTGGTACTGGTACCCAAACAGAGATATAGACCAATGGAATGGAACAGAGACCTCACAAATACCACCACACATCTACAACCATCTGATCTTCGACAAACCTGACACAGACAAGAATTGGGGAAAGGATTCCCTATTTAATAAATGGTGCTGGGAAAAGTAGCTAGCCATATGCAGAAAACAGAAACTGTACCCTTTCCTTACACTTTATGCAAAAATTAACTCAAGATGGATTAAAGACTTAAATGTAAAACCCCAAACCACACAAACCGTAGAAGAAATGCTAGGCAATACCATTTAGGACATAGGCATGGGCAAAGACTTCATGACTAAAACACCAAAAGCAATGGCAACAAAAGCCAAAATAGACAAATGGGATCTAATCAAACTAAAGAGCTTCTGCACAGCAAAAGAAACTATCATCAGAGAACAGGCAACCCACACAATGGGAGAAAATTTTGGCAACCTACCCATCAGACAAAAGTCTAATATCCAGAATCTACAAGGAACTTAAACAAATTTACAAGAAAAAAAAATCAAAAAGTGGGCAAAGGATATGAACAGACACTTCTCAAAAGAAGACATTTATGTGGCCAACAAACATATGAAAAAATGCTCATCATCACTGGTCATTAGAGAAATGCAAATCAAAACCACAATGAGATATCACCTCACACCAGTTAGAATGGTGATCATTAGAAAGTCTGGAAATAACAGATGCTGGAGAAGATATGGAGAAATAGGAATGCTTTTACACTGTTGGTGAAAGTATAAATTAGTTCAATCATTGTGGAAGACAGTGTGGCAATTTCTCAAGGATCTAGAACCAGAAATACCATTAGACCCAGCAATTCTATTACTGGGTATATACCTAAAGGATTATAAATCATTCTACTATAAAGACACATGCACACGTATGTTTATTGCAGCACTATTTACAATAGCAAAGACTTGGAACCAATACAAATGCCCATCAATGATAGACTAGATAAAGAAAATCTGGCACATATACACCATGGAATACTATGCAACCATAAAAAAGAATGAGTTCATGTCCTGTGCAGTGACATGGATGAAGCTGGAAGCCATCATTCTCAGCAAACTAACACAGAAAAAGAAAACCAAACACTGCATGTTCTCACTCATAAGTGGGAGTTGAACAATGAGAACACATGGACACAGGGAGGGGAACATCACACACTGGGGCCTGTTGGAGGGTGGGGCGTAAGGGGAGGGAGAGCATTAGGACAAATACCTAATGCATGCAGGGCTTAAAACCTAGATGACAGGTTGATTGGTACAGCAAACCACCATGGCACATGTCCCAGTCCACTGATTCACATGTCAGTCTCCTCTGGAAACACCCTCAGAGACACACACCCAGAAACAATATTTCACCAACCATCTAGGCATATCTCAATTAAGTCAAGTTGATACCTAATCATCACATATGGTCTCATGTAATCTTCATAGCAACCCTGTAAGACCAGAATTATTCTTTAGATTACAGATAAGAAAACTAAGACTCAGTGTAAACTGTCACACACTTTACAGGTGAAAGGCAAAGCCTGAAGCCAAGAATGAACTAAGGTCTGTTCAATTCTAGAGCCCTCACAGGGCCCTCAAGAGAAGCTTCTTTGTAATCCTGATCAAGGATTCATGCCCCTGTACTCTGTCCAATTGCAAACTCCACAAAACACTAAATTGCCCAAACAGTATTTTTCCATACAGAAAGTTAAGAATTCACGGTCTCGGCCGGGCACAGTGGCTCACACCTGTAATCCCAGCACTTTGGGAGGCCGAGGCGGGTGGATTGCCTGAGGTCAGGAGTTCGAGACCACCATGGCCAACATAGTGAAATACCGTCGCTACTAAAAATACAAAAAATTAGCTGGGCGTGGTGGCGGGCACCTGTAATCCCAGCTACTCGTGAGGCTGAGGCAGAAGAATCGCTTGAACCTAGGAGACGAAGGTTGCAGTGAGCTGAGATGGTGCCATTGCACTCCAGCCTGGGCAAAAAGAGTGAGATTCTGTCTCAAAAAAAAAAAAAAATTCATGGTCTCCCTCCACTGCCCACCTGCTGGGCACTGGGCTGCGTTGGCCAGACCTGGGGCCAGCCAATGCAGCCATTCTCCACCTCTGACCCTGCCACCCACGTTTTGCCTAGGTAGGGCAGGCTGCTCAGTCCACCATAGTTATATGTCTTCTTCTTGTTCCCATGCTTCCTACCCATGATGTAGCAAGATTTTTTCAGAGGAGGAAACAGAAACCTAAAGAACTTGTGCCATTTGCCTAGCTCAGAACTGGCTGAGCAGAGACTGAAAGCAGATCAATCTTCCTCCGGAGAAAAGGCTCCCCAGCCACATTACACATACCCATCCTGAAGCTGGGGGCAGAGACAGAAGCTGGGACCTTGTGTTGAAACAAAAACTTCCTTTCCAAAACCCAAACTTGTCCTAGTTTCTCCTTTGTTAACTTGCCAAAGTAGGTGAGAGAGACTACTGCAGTGTCTACCTAATGTCCAACCCCTTAAAGTGTTGTTGTTGTTGTTGTTTTTAAAAAAGGCTCTGTGATTTGGCGTGATCCCATTTTTCTAAGATCAAATACCTGGTGTAACTTTGGTTTCTTTTTTTCATTGCCATAGAACTAGCTGATGGCTTATTGGCACTGTTCAGAGTGACCCATGGCTCTTGTGATTCTGTGCCTCTGACTCAAAGGCAAAAAAGACATAAAGAAAGAGAGATTTCGAGGAAAGGTTTTTCAGAGTTCAGTGTAATAAACCATCTCCCAACCCCTGAGAGTGGTTGAGAAGCAGAATGGTAGAGGGCTGCCCATTGCACAACTCCAGAGTGCACCAGATCCTCTACATTGTGGCCCAGGGGTGCCAGCCATGTACAACACATGGCAATGGTGACCCCTGGAGTTGTGCTATGCAATAGCCTCTGATAAATTTCAATCACCAGGCTTCTGGACAAGGGTAGATCCAATTGAGGGTGGCCCTCTTACAAGACTATGAAAATGTATGAATTAAAACTAAGGTATGTGCATGTGTTCACCAAAAGATGCATGTCTGTTTGGGCTACTATAACAAAATACTATAAAGCATGTAGCTTATAAACAACAGAAAGTTAATTTTCACAATTCTGGAGGCTGGAAAGTTGTAAGATCAAGGCATCAACAGATGTGGTATCTGCTGAGAGACCACTTTCTGGGATGGCACCTTCTAGCTGTATCCTCACATTGGTGGAAGGAGCAAGGCGGCTTCCTCTGGCCTTTTATAAGGACAGTAATCTTATTCATGAGAGTCCCACTCGTGACTTAATCACTTTTCAATGGCCCAGTTCCTAATGCCATCACATTCGGGATTAGGTTCACAATATAGCTTTTTTTTTTTTTTGAGGTAATATAGACTTCATTTTCTATTTTTAACTTACACATAATTGTACATATTTTTATGAGGTACACAGTGATGTTTTGATACATACAGTATATAGTGATCAGATCAGGGGAATTAGCATATCCATGATCTCAAACATTTATCATTTCTTTGTGTTGGGACATTCAATATCCTCTCTTTTAGCTATTTGAAAATATATATTATTGTTAACTATAATTATCTTACAGTGCTATAACACTCTAGAGTTTGTTCTTCTTATCTAGTTGTAATTTCGTGTCCTTTAACAGATCTCTCCCTATCCCCTCTTCCTCCTATTCTTTCCAGCCTCTAGTAACCCTTCAACATATGGCTTTTGAGGGGATACAAACATGCAGATCATGGCAATGGACTAGAATGCACAGAGTATATATTTCTGATACCCCAAACTGACATATACTCAAACAAAGTGTAGTAGATTCATATATTAGAATACTGAACAGCAACAAAAAAGAATAAGCTACTGATACATGCGTCAACGAGGGAAGCTCATGGACATACCTTTGAGCAAAAGAAGCCAGACGCAAAAAAGGACAAGCTGTATGATTTCATTTACAGACATGGACAAACCAAATCTATGCTGTTGGAAACCAGGCTGGTGATTAACTTTGGTGTGCAGCCATGGGAAGGGAGCAAATGGGCGATTTTCAGGATGCCAGTCGTGTAAAATGTCTTGATCTGAATGCTAGTTACCCAGATGTACCAATTTGTAGAAATGCTTTGAATTGTATGCTTATGGCATGTACTTCTCTTCAATTTTTTCAACTTTTTAAAAATAGGGCCTTGGAAGGCACCTATGTTCTAATCTTCCACATCCCTGGGACAATGAGTAAGAGAATGACAGCTGTCCCTTCTGTGTCCACCTCCTACGGCAGTCCCAGGAACAGACTCCACTGGGATCCCACAAGCAGGCCTTTGGGAGAAGGCTTTGAAAAATCAGCTCTGTCTTAGGCTCCCTGTAACCTAAGGCTTCCAGCTAATGCATCTCATAGGTCTTCATTCCAAGTTTTCTGAGCCCTGTCTTCATCCCTTCTCCCAGCCCTCTAAGTCCAAAGTTCATATGTCCTATGGCCCGTTCCCTCAGGCCTCTGCTTTCTGCTCCTGAGATCTCTGAAGACAAGGCTGTAAGTAACAGTTGGAGTTAATGGTAGGAACTCAGGACTCTCAGCTGGCTGATAAGGGAGTTAATTCAAACACCACCAACAGCAATAGCTAACACTAAGAGCTTACTATATGTCACACACTATTCTAAGTGTTTCATGAGTATTCACTCAATTAATACTCACAATAATTCTAATGCAGTTGCTATTACCATCATCTTTTTTCCAAATGAGAAAACTGGGATTCAGAGAGATGAAATAATTTTTCCAGGATAACACAGCCAATAAATGAGAGAGGTGGGATTTGAACTAGGTTCTAATGGACTCCCAAATCTGCACTGAGAGCCACTAAGCTATGCTACCACAAGCACTTAAAGGCCCTGCTTCTGAGCCAAAACTACTCCTTCATTCCCATTTCCTCGTGGATTTCAAGAGGCTCAGCAGTCTGCTCTCACTGCAGCCCCAGTTGCCCCCGGCCCCCATTGAGGCAGGAGCCCAGTGGTTGCTATGCACTGGAAAAGCCCCCATCCCATCAGCCTGGTAAACATACGCAGAACGCAAATCTAAATCTAAAATAATTTCAAAATATAACAAAAGCATTCTCAAGTGCTGTGGTGCTATCATGGCCTCTGTGTGCCTGTGAGTACATGTATGTGCGTGCTCTCAGTGTGTGCATGAACATGTGTGCATGCATATCTGTGGTCAAATGTGTGTATGATTGGCCACAAATCTTTTGGTGCCTTAATCTGTGTGTACCTGTGCATTTCCATGTCTGCGATGTGTGGATATAAGTGTGGTATGTGTGTCTAGGTGTTTGGGTATATGTGTACTTATGTGAACATTCTATGATTATACATGTGTAGCTATGTGTATGTGCATTGATGTGTATGTGTCCATGAGCATGCACAGGTGATGAGCACACACGTGGATGTTAGTGTGCTATTGTGTAAGCACATTCTCTGCATGTCTCTCCATATGAGGCTGTCTGTACATCACCGTATCTCTACATACTTGTCTGCATATTTGCCTAAATGCTTGCATGCATTTATGTTTGTGGATTTCTATGTATGCCTGTGTGAGTGCATGTCTGTGCATTTGTGACTTGAGTTCTAGGGGTACCTCTACATACCTGTATGTGTATGTGGATTTAGGTGTTGAACTGTATTTTTGCATGCTTATATGAATTTTGCATGCTTGGTGTGTCTGTGTGGATCTGTAGTATGTCTGTGTGTGTGCACATATCTGTATGTTTGTATGTATAAAACGCAGGTAGTGTTTTATATATGTCTGTATGTACATATATAAACATCCAGCTACATAAAAATCTCTATCTTAGAATCTCATTTCATCAGACCATACTGCCCCAAATCACACCCACTTATTTCTTGAAGATGTTCACTCGTGGTACACTATTGTTCCCCCCAACACTATGCCTGCCTCAATCCCCGGCAATTGTAATATAAATATAGATTATCTACCCAACACCCTGACTTCTCAGTTCTTTGAACTCCAACAATGGCATTCTCGACTCCGCCACAGTCACTAATTCCCACAGTCACATTTTAATGTGTTATCTGTTGCTGTACAACATACCACCGCAACACTGTGGCTTCGAACAACAAACACATGTATTATTTCTAACAATTCTGTGAATTGGCTAAGCGGTTCTTTGTGCTGGTCTCACCTGGGCTCACTCATGCCTTTGGCGGTGAGCTGGCTGGGGGCTGGACTAGCTGGGCTTCTCTCTCCAAGTAGTATTTCATCCTCAAAGAGATGTTTTGTTTTTTAATGTAGTGGTGGCAGCTTAGCAAAGCAGAAGCTGCCAGGCCTCTTGAGGCTGAAACTCAGAAGTCATACATCACTTTTTCCTCTTTCTCTTGGTCAAATCACAGGGCCAGCTCAGGTTCAAGAGGCAGAGAAACAGACTCCACTGTGGATAGAAGGCACTGCAAAGAACTTGGGGTCATTTCTCATCAACAACACTTAGGCCTGTGTTAGGTCCAGGGTCAGGTTCCAGCCCATGCTGAGGTCCAGAGGGAGTGGTTGGATGAGTAGCAGATAGCAGAAAGAACATTCGGTGGGGCGGCGCAGGTAGGTAAAAGATGACGTTATTCAGCAGTGGCTCTCAGCAGCAGCTCTCTTACACTGCCTGCTCTGTCTCAGCTGCTTGAGCGGGCCGCCCCCATGACAGCTGCGCAGCAGGCTCTCCCTTGCCTTCAGGGTCAGCAGCTTAACTCTTTCTCTGTCTGGGCACAAGCAAGCCAAGTTGTGTCCTGGTTCCCTCCTGTCTGTCCACAAGACTGACAGTTTTGACTGTCTCTCTCTGAGCACAAGCGTGCTTGTACAGTGTCAGTGGGGCAATTATACCTTTTACAGACAATAGTGGCATAGAGCCAAGTGATGGCCTTCCCATGTTATGGCTACATGGCTGTGATAACAAGTGAAGTTATACGCCCGCACTGTAAACTCGCTGAATCACTCTGGATGTTTACCTCGGCCTATCCTTGACCAAAGCACAGCCATGTTTCTTACACCTTGCCATGACCAATAACTGCAAATCTCCCATAATCTCAATTTCATAATCACCCTCTCTTACCATCTCCTATCTTTTCAGTTCGCTCCTTCTTATATTGCAAACCTAGTAGTCCTTCACCCTGCTGGGACATCCATTTTTACTGATACTACCTCCTTTGCACTGTCTACCTACCTGGTATCCTTTCTTCTTTCCTTGCCCAGCTTAAATTATGTCAGTCACTCATTAGAATCTCTTGTGGCACTTATCTAAGCAACACTCCTGGTTAAATCAACTCTCCACCTCCTCTGTGTTTCCACCTGCCTACCTGAATGAAACTGGGGGCGGGGCGGAATACATGAAATACATGATTCCAGCTGGTTTCACTTTCAACTCATGAACCAACCCCAAATCAGGTGGGACACTAACCCCAGAATCCTATTATAGTCTCCTAGTCTATTTATTGTGACACTCCTTGAAGAACATATTATGTTTTCTTCTCTCTCTTCAAACTTCTAAGTTAACCCCATGCTTAGCTATGAATTTGCTTCCTGTTTCTCTAAAAATATGTCAGCATCTTTGCCTACATATGCTAGTTTCCTTTTACTGGGGATAAAAAGTTGAAGCTCCTAGCTAAGATCAACCTCTTCACCTGTGCATGGAGTCTCATTCCTTCCACCTGCTCAAGCACATCCTCTGGCAAATCTTCCCTCTATTTTCTGCACCACAAATCTTTCTCTGTGGGATCCAGCAATTCTGGATCATTCCTATCATCATGGGAGCACACCAGAATTTTTTTTTTCTCTCAAAAAAAAAAAAATCTCAAGTGACCCTTGAGCTCACTTTCCCCCCAGCTGTTGTTCCGTTTCTTTTCTCCCCTTTATTGCAAAACTTGGGAGTTACCTATATTTACTGTTTCCAATTCCTTCCCTCCCATTCCTCTTTGAACCTATTTCAATCAGGCTTTCTGTCCCACAGCTTCACTCTAAACTGCTGTTCTCAAGGTCGCCAATGACCTCCATGTTTTCAGATACAGTAGTCAATTCTCACACCTCATGTTGCCTCATCAGCAACATTTGGCAGTTGATGAACAGTGGACAATGATCATAAACACTTGATCTTCCTACAGACTCTTCACTTGGCTTCCAAGATACCCACACTCAACCATCCCTGCTTTCCTAGTTTACTGACCATTCTTCCTCATCTCCTTTGCTGAACTTCTCACCTTTCGACTTATTAACTTAACAATGCACCAGGGCTCAGTTCTTGAAGCTCTTTTTCCTTACTTACACTTACTCCCTTGGTAATCTTATCCAGTTTCATGCTTTTATCTATTCTCCAACAATTCACAGATTTTTATCTTTAGATCAGATCTCTTCTCTGAACTCCAGACTTTCACATTCAACTACATACTTGTATCTCTATTTGAATGTGTAACTGGCATCTCAAACTTAACATGTTCAAAACCCAATTCTTGATCGTCGCATACCAATCAGCACTTTCTATGGTATTGGCCATCTGTTAATGGCAATTCCACACTTCTGGTTGCTTAGGCGAAATGGCTTGGTGTCATCTTGACTTCTCTCTTTTTCTCACAACTCTAACCCAATCCACCAGTAAATTGTGTCGACTCTATTCTCAAAATATATCCAAATATCTCTTACCATCTCCCTTTATATCAGTTTAACCCAATCCACCATCATGTCTTGCTTGGACTTATGCAATAGCCTCCTAACTAGTATTTGAGATTTTTTTTTTCTTTTTTTAAATTTTTTTTTGAGATGGAGTCTCACTCTGTCGCCCAGGCTGGAGTGCAGTGGCACAATCTCGGTTCACTGCAAGCTCTGCCTCCCGGGTTTACGCCATTCTCCCGCCTCAGCCTCCCGAGTAGCTAGGACTACAGGCGCCCGCCACCACGCCCGGCTAATTTTTTGTATTTTTAGTAGAGATGAGGTTTCACCGTGTTAGCCAGGATGGTCTCAACTACATACTTGTATCTCTGACCTCGTGATCCACCCCCCTCGGCCTCCCAAAGTGCTGGGATTACAGGCGTGAGCCACCGCACCCGGCCCAGTATTTGAGATTTTATCCTTGATTTGCTTCTGCTTGTTTTCAAAGAGAATCCAGAGTGATCTTGTTAAAACATAAATTAGATAGACAATTATTATGCATCAATTTTACAAACATAAATTAGATCATGCCATTCCTCTGCTCAAAATCTTGCCACGTTTCTATATCATGGAGGAAAATCCAAAGATTACAAAGACCTACATGATCTTTCCCATCCCCACTTATCTACTACTGTCCCTTTCTTTCAGCCCACTTCAGACACACTGGCCTCCTCGCTAATACTTGAACATGCCAGGAATTCTCCAATCTCAGGGCACTTGACCCTGATATTTCCTCAGCCTGCAAATCTCTGGTTCCAGGCAGCTGCATGCTTGCTGTCTGCCCTCCTTTAGATCTTTACTCAAAAAGTATCTTCCTTATTGTACCTTCCCTAGCCACCCTTAAGTAAAATATCAACCCCCCTACCCAGCATTTCATACCTCTCTTCTCTGTTTATATTTTCTCCTGAGCACTTTTCACTATCCAATTATAGAGTATTTTAAAATCTTGTTTATCTTCTTTCTCATGCACTAGAATGTTGGATCCACAAGACCAGGAAATTTTGTCTGTTTTCTTCAATGCTGCATTTCCAGTGCAGAAGCCCAGAAGCGCTTCAGTCAAATAATATAATGTTTACTCAATAAATGTCATTGAATTCACTGATGAATAAATATATCTGTGTGTATCTACGTATGCGTCGGTGTACTTGAATGTGTGTGCACACATCTACATGTTTTTTTTTTGTTGTTTTTTTTTTTTTGAGACGGAGTCTCGCTCTGTCGCCCAGGCTGGAGTGCAGTGGCTGGATCTCAGCTCACTGCAAGCTCCGCCTCCCGGGTTTACGCCATTCTCCTGTCTCAGCCTCCCGAGTAGCTGGGACTACAGGCGCCCACCACCTCGCCCAGCTAGTTTTTTGTATTTTTTTAGTAGAGACAGGGTTTCACCGTGTTAGCCAGGATGGTCTCGATCTCCTGACCTCGTGATCCGCCCGTCTCACACATCTACATGTTAACCACTGTCTGCGCCCACAGATGTGTATATATTTGTGTAGACCCAGTTAGTAAGTGGCAAAGTTGAAATCTGAGTAATAACAGTTGGTTTTTACTGTTTATGGTGTGCATAGCACTGCGCTAAGCACTTTGCAGGAGGTATTGCCTTTAATCCTATCCATGAGGCAGGTGCAGTGTCCTGTTTAAGATGAATATCTAGAGCCAGGCTGCCTGTTTGAATCCCAGCTCTTCCACTTCCTAGACGTGTGAGCATGGACAGACCACTTATGCTTCCTGAGACTCATGTTTTCATGTGTGAAATGAGGATAACAATAGTACCTTTATAAGGTCGTTGTGAAGATTAAATGAGAAAATACATAGGTAGCATTTAGAACAGTGCCAGCCACCTAGTAAGTACTGTATGAACATTGCTATTGCTCTCAATTTACAGAAAATTAAACTGAAGCTCTGAAAGGTTGAATTTGGCTTAATAACAACAATAATAGAAGGATAATAGCTTCCATTTACCAAGTACTTACTATATACTAAATGGACCCTTTTCATACATTATAATATAGATATTTATATATGTAGGCATATATATACATTATTCATATGTTTATGTATATGTTTTTTAAATGACAAAATTTAAAAGTTAAGCAACCTGTCCAGGGTTGCACAGATCTATATAGGAGATGCACAGCTGGTCTGAGGCCAGAGTTTGTACCCCCCCAACCACCTTGCACTAATGTAGCTGTGTTATGTAAGCATATGCTTGTGCGTGTCTTTGTGTGCGTGTTGTATGCAAAGGCATGTGAGTATATGCCCCTCTCTTTCTGTAACTGTAGTTGTCTCTACGCCCCTGTGAGCATGTGCATGTTTTTAAGCGATCATTCCAATTTACTCGCCTGTTCTTCTCCAATACAGCCAGCAGAGGGGGCGCAGGAGTTTTTTCTCCTCTTGAGAAGGGAGTGCGCATTCAATTTTTTTCTCATCTTGAGAAGAGAGTGCACATTAAACAGACAAAATTTAATTTAATAAAATTAATAAAACAGAGTGCATTTTCCTTTGAAAATGCTAGTTCTTGAAGGGGATAGCTGTGGTCTATAAATGGCTTTTCAAACCCTGAAGACAGAAAGCAGGCAGCCACTCAGACTGAAATCTCTCCACCATCAAGACCGTTTCTGAGAGCAGGCATCCAGCTCCCAAAGAAGGCTAAACCCCTGAGCTGCCCAGCATCATCTGTTCTGTGACATCACACATGGCTCACTCACAGCCTTCTGACTTTCCAAAAAGCCCCTCTGCAGCTACCCTACAACCAACCAAGTACCCCACTTTGCTGTTTTCCTTTGGGTAGCTGTTCAGATGCAATTCAGCTGACACTGATAGAACACCCACGAGGCCAGGATTTGTCTCATTTAAACCTCCCAACAAGCCTAGGAGACAGGAATCACTTTTTTACTCTTCTCATTTAGCAAAAGAATGAAGGCTTACAGAGGAGAGTGTCTTGCCTAAGGTCATACAGTCAATAAGAGGCAGAGGCAGAAATGAAACCCAGATTCCTCTGAATCTAGAACCTACTCTCCCTTCTACCGCACCACGGGCTATGGAAAATGGTGGGGCTATAATTGGAACCCAGGTGGTGACTGACTCGTTATCTTGACTAACCCATATGCCAAAAATTCGCAAACCTGAATATGCACCCAAATCACCTGTGGGTATCGTTTGAGAAAAATGAAAATGCGAACAAAAATACAAGGCACAGGGAGTCTCAGTTTGCAGCAAGCCCAGGAATTTGCCTTGGTAATAAAGACTCCATGTGACTCTGATGCAGGTGGTCCCCTGGCCACACTGGGGGAAACATCAGGCATCTCACAAGGCCACAAGTTCTTGACCAGCCAACTCAAAAAGCCTCAGAACACTTCCAAATACCCACAGTGACCGTTGATGGAGCACCTGCCACAAGCTGGGAAATTTACATTTAGGTCTGTGATCTATTATGATCTATTTCAAGTTCATTTTGAGGTAAGATATAAGGTCTGTGTCTAGATAATTTTTTATATGAACGCCCAATTGTTTCAGCATCATTTGTTGAAAAGACTCTCTTTGCTCCATTGAATTGACTGTGCTTCTTTGTCCACAAATAGTTGACTATATTTGTGTGGGTCTATTTTCTGAGGTCTCTATTTTGTTCTATTGATTTACTTGTCTATTCATTCACCAATGCAACAGCATCTGATTTCTGTCACTTTTTAGTAAGTCTTCAAATCACAGTAGTAGTCTGAGTCCTCCAACTTTGTTCTTCTTCAGTATTTTGTTGGCTATTTTAGGCCTTTTGCCTTTCCATAT
Organism: Colobus angolensis palliatus; assembly: GCF_000951035.1. Classification (NCBI taxonomy): domain Eukaryota; kingdom Metazoa; phylum Chordata; class Mammalia; order Primates; family Cercopithecidae; genus Colobus; species Colobus angolensis. The sequence goes on from NW_012118844.1 coordinate 613,477, forward strand.
CAATTTTAGAATCGGTTTGTGGGTTTCTCAAAGAGCTTGATAGGATTTTGATTGGGATTGCATTGAAGCTATAGGTCTAGTTGGGAATAATCGAACATCGTGACAACACTGAGTTCTTCAGTCCGTTAATGTGAGATAACTCTCCATTTATTTAGATCTTCTTTGATTTCTTTCATCAGAACATTGTAGCTTTCCACATACACATCCTGCAAGTATTTGTTACATTTGTACCTAAGTATTTCAATTTTGGTGCTATTTTAAATGGTATTCGTTTTTAACCCTAAATTTATTTCCAATTGTTCATTGCTGTTATATAGCAAAGAAATTAACTTCTGTATATTAACCTTGTATCCTGTGACTAACCACTTATTTGTTCCAGGAGAATGTTTTGTCAATCCTTTGGAATATTCTACATAGATATTAATGTCATCTGCAAAGACCCAGGCACTTTATATACATCATACCATTTAATTCTCAAGCCAAGTTTACAAGTCAGGTTCTATTTGTATCACCATTTTCCAGAGAAGAAAACTGAGGCTAAGCTACCTTAATTCAATTCTCCAAGGTAAAAAAACTTGGAAATGGAGGAGCTGAGATTAAACCAAGGTCTACCTTTATCTACCACTTGTGATTCCTATACTCCACCACAGTGAGCTGCTTCAAGAAGTGTGCTGCAGCAAAATATAGCAAAAGTCCCATGGGGACAGGGGATGACTCAATCTCTGTACCACATCCAGTCCGTATCATTGGGCGAGTCATTACATATCTGTGGAACCCTGGTCCAGTCCTAGGACCCCATGAAATATGGATAAGAAAGCTAAGGCTCGGCCGGGCGCGGTGGCTCAAGCCTGTAATCCCAGCACTTTGGGAGGCCAAGGCGGGCGGATTACAAGGTCAGGAGATCGAGACCATCCTGGCTAACACGGTGAAACCCCGTCTCTACTAAAACTACAAAAAACTAGCCAGGCGAGGTGGCAGGCACCTGTAGTCCCAGCTGCTCAGGAGGCTGAGGCAGGAGAATGGCATGAACCTGGGAGGCGGAGCTTGCAGTGAGCTGAGATCCGGCCACTGCACTCCAGCCTGGGCAACAGAGCGAGACTCCATCTCAAAAAAAAAAAAAAAGAAAAAAAGAAAGCTAAGGCTCAGAGATGCTACTTGAAATTTGTAATTTAAGAGAACTGTCTAGATTAATAACAAATTAGAAGAGCACATGGAAAGGATACTTGAAAAGGCAAGGGGGGTTTAAATTCTGGACATAATGTACCTTCTCAGCACCCCCTGACACACACACATGCTGAAATGAGGATTAAGCCACCATATCAAGAGGCCCAGGCTCAGCCAAGCCCAATCACAAAACAGTCTCAAATCCCTAAGTGAAACCCATATCGGACACAATCTAAGTGGTGATCAGAAGCAAGGTGACAAGGAGGAAGGGACCTCACACGATGGAAACAACAGGTAAACACCGTGAAGTTCACAAATAACATCAGTCTCCACAGCAGCACCAAGCGTTTTCTAAAACAGGGGACCCCATCTCATCCATCATTGAAGTGCAGCCCAGAATTGGATGTATAACAGGTACTCAAAAAACATGGACAATTCTCCTTGATGCCTCTATAAGGAGATGGATCTTTTAGCACAAGCTCAGATGACACCCATTACCCTGGTTGACGGGTGTGCTACCTCATTTCAGGAGACATACCCTAAGGACTACTAGTACTGCCCCAGGATGAGATTTATCCAGTGGCCTTTCATGCAGTCATTACATAGTTATTGAGCCCTGGGCAGGGCCCTGAACTTGATCATGGGCTCTGGGGTCAGTAAGACCTGGGTGCAAATCACTGCTCTCCACTGATCAGCTTTGTGCACTCGGGCAACTTCACTTCTGTAACCCTTGATCTCCTTATCATGAAAAAGGGATGGAAATCCTACCAATTTCACAGGACGCTGGGAGAGATGAAGTCAGAGGATAAGGGTGACACTCTGAGCACAGGGTCTGACACCCAGGCAATGCTCCATATAGGTCGGCTATTGCTACCCAAGACCCCTGCCCTGGAGCCCTGCTGTCTGACCACAGCATGTGGTGGCTGTGGAGAGTCCAGGATTCCTGCACGGTCCCACTTGGCCACTTCCTAATTAGCCAGCAATCCTGGGGCACAGGAGGCAGGAGGTGAGTGAGGAGTGGCTGATGAGAGTCACTCTCAGGGACCTCTCAGCTGCTCTATGAAGAAGTCAGTATCAGCCAATGACCTAGTGGCAGAATGAACACCTAATACACCAGGCTTGGAACATCTGGGAACAGGAAAGCCTGATTTTCAAAAGTAAGCAATAGGAATGTGGCAAGGATGAAGTAAATTGATTCATGTAGAGCACAGGGCCTAGGTTCAGTGAATATCAGCTTCTGGTACATTAGCCACAGTCTCAGCCCCTTAGGGATCCGGCTAGTGTAGAACCCAATGTAATCATGGAACCCCACCTGGACTTGTAGAGAGTGGCCTACAGTGGTGGAATTTGTGGAGCCCTAAACAGGCCCTGCTGCCTCAAAACCCCTCTACCCCAGATGTCACAGTGCCACACTGTCACTGTGAGACAGGCACTCCACACGGAATGGGTGGCTAACATGCAGCACTAGTTCTGAGGACACTTCTACCTTCATGAGGGCAGACATCACTGAAGAGGTTCTCTGTCCCATCGAGTCCAGACAGGGCCTTGGATCAGGCTTCATGACACAGTGCTCTGCGTAGAAATTGCTCTGGGAGTTGTACCTCTTGCTTCTCTGAGACAGGTCCTCTGTCATTGCTTTATGTTATTTCTGATTTAGTTTTATAATTAGTAGCACTTTATCTGTCACTGTCTATATGTTTATTGAAATCTTAGTTGAGGTAATTGTAGATGTAAGAAATAATACAGAGAGATCCCATGTACTCTAGATCCAATCTCCCCAAAGGGTAACATCTTAGAAAACTGCACTACAAGATCACAACCAAGACAATGACATTTGTACAACCCACCGATGTTGTTCACATTTCCCTGGTCTTGCTTGTACCCATTTGCGAGTGTGTGTACTTTCTTCCACGGAATTTTACCACGTATGTATCTAACAGCACAGTCAACATACTGAACAATTTTATTACCACAAAGATCATTCATTTATCCTTTTATAATCACATGTACCTCCCTCCAGACCCCAGCACCCATCCCTAATCCCTGGTAATCACTAGTCTGTTTGCCAGTTCTATAATTTTGTCATTACAAGAACATTAGAATATTATATAGGGTAATAGGCTTAGTACCTGGGTGATGAAATAATCTTTACAACAAACCCCTGTGACAGGAGTTTGCCTATATAACAAACCAGCACATGTACCCCTGAACCTAAAATAAAAGTGTAAAATAAATAAATAATTAAAAATGAATATTATACAAATGGAATCCTACTGTCTGTGACCTTATGGATTGGCTCTTTCCATTTAGCATAATTCCCTGGAGAGCCATCCAGACTGTTGTGTGTACTAAAAGTTCACTAATTTTCATGGCTGAGTAATATTCCATGGTGGATATACCACAGTATTTTTCTCTAACCATTCATCTACTATAAGACATCTGTGCCATTTCCAACTTTTGTTTTGTTTTGTTTTGTTTTTCTAATACAAATCAGTGTGCTATGAATATTCAGGTACCAATCTTTGCATGAGCACAAGTCTTCATTTTCAGGGACAAATGCTCAGTAGTGCAATTGTCAGTCGTACAGCAGTTGCATGTTCACTTTTTAAAGAAATGATTTTCCAGAGTGACTCTACCATTTCACATTCCCACAGCAATGTATGAGTGATTCTGTTTCTCCATACCCTCAAGCAGCATTTGTTATTATCCCTACTTTTCATTTCAGCCATTCTCATTGATAGCTGTGTAGTGATATCCCATTGTGGTTTTAATTTGCATTTTCCTTATGTTGAGCTATTGATGTGGAACACCATTTAAAATTTTTTTTTCACCTTTTTAAAAAATATACAGAGTTTCACTATGTTTTCCAGGCTGGTCTCAAACTCCTGAGCTCAGGCAATGCTCTTGTCTCAGCTCCCAAAATGCTGAGATTATAGGTGTAAGCCACCATGCCCAGCCTGGAGCATCTTTTTATGTACTTATTTGCCACCAGTATGTCCTCTTCAGTAAAATGACTATTCATGTCTTATGTTCTATTTCTAATTAAATTATTTGTTATGACTGTCAAGTTTTGTGCGTTCCTTTTATATCCTAGGTCCTAGTCCTTTGCCAGATATATGGTTTTTGAATATTTTCTCCTGATCTTTTCAGACAATAGACTGTTTTTTCAACCTCTTTGCATGTCCTAATTTTGGTGAGGTACAGTTTATAGTTTTCCTTTTATGGATAGTGCTTTTGTGCTATTCATAGGATTTCAGATAAGGCATAGTGGACCTGTCCTCTTTGTTCTGGAGGTCAATTATGTTGGAGGTTTGTGGATTGGGGTCAGACCTTAATCACTATGTGCCAAGCGTGCTCCAAACATTACTTCATCTAATCTTCCCAAGCACCCTATGAGATAGATGCCACTATCAGAGGCATTTTATATATGAAGAAACTGAGGCAAGAAAGACTTGGGGCCTGGCCCAAGGTCCCAGAGGTAAGAACTAGGAGGTGGAAGAGCTGGGACCCAAATCTTCTTTCTGTTGGTGACTCCCTGCAGAGTCGTGAAGTGGCATAGTGCATCCATCACATGGTGAGGGGAATAGGCATGCTAAATCAGGTCTCTTTTCCTCTTCTTATAAAGCTACCAGTCCCACTCCCATGATAACCCATGAATGGATTAATTTATTTCATAAGAGCTCTGCCCACTGTGACCCAATTGTTTTTAAAGCTTTCATGTCTCAATACTGCCACATTGGGGTTAAATTTCAACATGAGTTTTGAAGGGGACAAATATTCAAGCCATAGCACTTATATTCATAGTAGCATTATTCACATTGGCCAAGAGGCAGAAGCAACCCAAACGTCAATTGATGGATGAATAGATAAACAAAATATAGAATATAAGTATAGTAGAATAATACACAGCACTAAAAAGGAAGGAAATTCTGTCACATGCTACAACATGGATGAACCATGAGGATATTACGCTAAATAAAGTAAATCAGTCACAAAAGGACAACTACAGTAAGATGCCACTTTATATGAGTGCTATAGTTTGAACGTGTCCCCCAAAGTTCTTGTGTTGACAGTTTGATCCCCAACATGGCAATATTAAGAGGTGAGACCTTTAAGATATGATTAGACCATGAGGGCTCTGGCCTCATGAGTGGACTGATGCCATTATCACTCAGTGTGTTTATTACAAAAGGATGAATTTCCCTGCCCCCACCATCCTCTCATTTTCAAGCATAAACTGGCACAGCAAGAAGGCCCTCACCAGATGTTGGCCCCTCAGTCTTGGACTTCCCAGCCTCCAGAACTGTGAGAAATAAAGCTTTTTCTTTATAAATTACGCATTATCTAGTATTATGTTATAGCAGCAAGAAATAGACTCAGACAATGATATATCCAAAATATTCCAATTCATAGCTATAGAAAATAGAATGGTGGTTACCAGGAGCTGAGGAGAAAGGATAAAGGGGAGTTGTTATTTAACAGGCATAGAGATTGAGTCAGTAATCAAAAACTTTCAGTAAAGAAAAGCCCAGACCAGATAGATTCACTGGTAAAGTCTCAAATGTTTAAAGAAAAATTAACATGAATATTTCTTAAACTGTTTTAAAAAATAGAAAAGCCAGGGAAGTAGCATGCAACTGTAATCCCAACTATTTGGGAGGCTGAGGCAGGAAGATTCCTCGAAGCCAAGAATTCAAGGTTGCAGTGTGCTATGATTGTACCTATGAAGTGTCGCTGCACTCCATTCAAGGCAACATAGCAAGACCCTGTCTTAAAAAATAATAATAATAAAAGAAAATAGAAGAGCAGAGAACACTTACTAATATGAAGCCAGTATTACCCTAATGCTAATGCCAAAGAGATTACAAGAAAATAAAACTAGAGATCAGAATCCTTATGAATAGACACAAAATCCTCAACAAAATACTAGCAAACCAAATCCAACAACATATAAAAAAGATTACATACCATAAAGAAGTGGGATATATCATATTGGGTCACCATATTAAAAACCAATCAATGTAATATATCCTATTAATAAAGGAAAAAACACAATAATTTCAATAGACGTACAACAAAACATTCGGTAAAAATCTGACTCTTTATTGGTAAAAACTCTCCACAAATTAGGAATAAAAGAGAACCTCAATCCAGTAAAGGCCATCTATGAAAAACCCTATTAACTGCTAAAATTATACTCAAGGTTAAAACACTAAATGCTTTTCCCCTAAGATAAGAAACAAGACAAGGATGTCTGATTTGTCACTTTGACATTGTACTAAAAGTTCTTTCCAGAAAAATTAGATAAGAAAAAGAGAGAAAATAAATCCACATAAGAAAGGAAAAAGTAAAACTATTTATATTCACAGATGACATAATTTTATATTGAGAAAAACCTCAAGAATCCACATCAAAATTAGAAAAAGAAAAACTATTAGAGCTAATAAATGAATTTAGGAAAGTTGCAAGATATAAGATCAACATACAAAAATCATTTGTATTTCTATTCAGCAGCAATGACCAATCTGAAAATGAATTTTAGAAAATAATTCCATTTACAATAGCATCCAAAAGAAAAAAAACTGAGGACTAAATTTAACAGAATAAGTATAAGACTTGTTCACTGAAAACTACAAAACATTGTTGAAAGAAATTAAAGGAGACCTAAATAAATGGAAGCATATCCCATTACCATTGATTAAAAGACTTTCTATTGTTAGGATGGTAATACTCCCTCATATTATCTACAGAGTCGGCCAATCTCTGCCAAAATATCGTAGGTGCCTTTTTTGAATAAATGAATAAATTAGTCATAAGATTCTTTTTTTTTTCTTTCAGAGACAGGGTTTTGTTCTGTCACCCAGTCTGGGGTGCAGTGGTGTGATCATGGCTCACTGCAACCTTGAATTTCCAGGCTCAAGCAATCCTCCTGCCTTAGCTTCATTACAGGCATGCACCACCATGCCCGGCTGTTTTTATTTTTTGTAGAGACAGGGTCTCACTATGTTGCCCAAGCTGGTCTCAACCTCCAGGCCTCAAGTGATCTGGCCTCAGCCTCACAAACCACTGGGCTTACAGGCATGAGCCACTGCACTTGGCCCATAACATTCTTAACATTCCATAACATTCTTATGGAAAGGCAAGGGGCCTCTAAGAGCCAAAAAATATTGAAAAAAAGAACAAATTCCAAGGACACACTCACACTTCCCAATTTCAAAACTTATTACAAAGATACAGCAAGGAGTATTGTGGAGTATTGGCATAATAATTAACACATAGATCAGTATAATAGAATTGACAGTCCAGAAATATACCTATACATCTATGGTCAATTAATTTTCAACAATTGTATGAAGTTCACTCAATAGGGAAAAATAATCTTTTCAACAAAAAGTACTGAGTTAACGAGATATCTATACGTAAAAGAATGAATTTGGATCCCTATTCACACCATATATAAAAATTAACCCAAAATAGACCAGAAACCTAAATTTAAGAACTAAATCTATAAAAACTTTAGAAGGAAACATAGGGATATATCTTCATGACCTTAGATTAATCAATGTTTTTTAAAATATGCCATTCAAAACATGCAACAAATGAAAAATTAGATAAAGTGGACTTCATCATAACTAAAAACTTTTGTGCAACAAAGAATAGTATCAAGACAGTGTAAAGACAACCCATAGAATGGAAGAAAATATTTGCATATCACATAAATAATCTTAAAAACTTGTATACAGGCTGTATAAGCAACATTTACACCTCAAAATAAAATGACCAAAAAAATAAAAAATGGACAAAGGATTTGAATGGACATTTCTCCATTTATATACAAATAGCTAATAAGTACACGAAAATATTCTCAATATCATTAGTTATTAGAGAAATGCCAATCAAAGTCACAATGAAATACTACTCTATATTCATTAGAATGGCTGTGTTTTTTTTTTATTATACTTCTAGGGTACATGTGTACAATGTGCAGGTTTGTTACATAGGTATACATGTACAATGTTGGTTTGCTGCACCCGTCAACTTGTCATTTACATTAGGTATTTCTCCTAATGCTATCTCTCCCCTAGCCTCCAACCCCCCCAACAGGCCCTAGTGTGTGATGTTCCCTGCCCTGTGTCCAAGTGTTCTCATTGTTCAATTCCCACCTATGAGTGAGAACATGCGACATTTGGTTTTCCATCCTTGTGATAGTTTGCTGAGAATGATGGTTTCCAGCTTCATCCATGTTCCTGCAAAGTACATAAATTCATCCTTTTTTATGGCTGCATAGTATTCCATGGTATATATGTGCCACATTTTCTTAATCCAGTCTATCATTTATGAACATTTTGGTTGGTCCGTTTTTTGAAAAGATCAACAAAACCCATAGACCACTAGCAAGACTAATAAAGAAGAAAAGAGAGAATAATCTAATAGATGCAATAAAAAATGATAAAGGGGATATCAGCACCAATCCCACAGAAATACAAACTACCATCAGAGAACACTATAAACACCTCTATGCAAATAAACTTGAAAATCTAGAAGAAATGGATAAATTCCTGAACACATACACCCTCCCAAGACTAAACAAGGAAGAAGTTGAATCTCTTAATAAACCAATAACAGGCTCTGAAATTGAGGCAATAATTAATAGCCTACCAACCAAAAAAAATCCAGGACCAGACAGATTCACAGCCGAATTCTACCAGAGGTACAAAGAAGAGCTGTAATTTTTTTAAAAGAGAAGAAGAAGAAAAGAGAAAATAACAAGTATTGATGAAGAGGGGGGAAACTGGTACCTTCGTACATTACTAATGGAATGTAGGATGATATGGCTGCTCTGGGAAAGTTTAACAATTCCTCAAAAAGTTAATTTTAAAGTTAGCATATGAGCCAGTAATTCCATTCCTAGGTATATATACAAGAAAACTGAAAATATGTGTTCACAGAAAAACTTGTATGCAAAGGGTGATAGCAGCATTATTTGTGGTAGCCAAAAGTGGAAGCAATCCAAATAATCCATCAACTGATGACTGGATAAATAAAATGTGGTCTATAAAATGGAATTCTATTCAACCATAAAAAAAATGAAGTACTGATACAGGCTACAAGATGTGTGAACCTTGAAAATATCATGCTAGGCCAGATGCAGTGGCTCACATCTGTAATTCCAGCACTTTGCAGGGCCTAGGTGGGTGGATCACCTGAGGTCAGGAGTTCCAGACCAGCCTGGCCAACATGGCAAAAACCCGTCTCTGCTAACAATACAAAAATTAGCTAGGCATGGTGGTGTATGCCTATAATCCCAGCTACTTGGGAGGCTGAGGCAGGCGAATCGCTTGAACCCTGGAAGTGGAGGTTGCAGCGAGCCAAGATCATCTCAAAAAAAAAAAAGAAGTAAAATACTAAATGAAAGAAGTCAAATACATAAGACCACATATTCTATGATTCCATTTATATGAAATGTCCAGAACAACAAATCAACAGGAACAGAAAGTACACTAGTGGTTGCCAGGAACTGGGGAAAGGGGAAAATGGGGAGTGTATGCCAATGGGTATGGGGTTTCTTTTGGGGGTGGTGAGAATATTATAAATTAGAGAGTGGTGATAATTGCACAACACTGTGAATATACTAAAAATCACTTAATTATACACTTCAAATTATTAAAATGTTAAATTTTAAGTTTTGTGAATTTTTACCTCAAAACAATAAAATAAAATACAATATTTACCTCAATGGGGACAATGTTGTTTCTTCAATATTGTCCTTTTAATAATGCACTGCTAGGCTGGGTACAGTGGCTCGTCTGTAATCCCAGCACTTTGGGAGGCCGAGGCAGGTGTATTGCTTGAGCCCAGGAGTTCAAGACCGGCCTGGGCAACAAAGTGAGACCCCTTCTCTACAAAAAAAGAAGAAAAAAGAAGAAAAAGAATGCACTGCTAGATGATAATGAGCATTGTATCTCTCTATTGTCTAACAATGGAGTATGAGCCGTGATTCACATCCTACTTCACCCTGTGGAACTGGGTGACATTTCACTGTAGTAATATATTCACAACACTGCCCTAGAGCTAAAAATGACAACAGTAACCCCCAAAACAACAACTGATAACCTTCAATAAGGTCTTACAGAGGTCAGTTTCTAGAGTTTGCAATTGACATACCCTTTCATTTTAATTCTCAAACAAAACTATATAATAAATGTTAGGTTGAATCATAAAGAAATTGCTAACTTTATAACTCAAAAAAGATTGAATATGACCTATTTCATATGGTTGAACCTTTTTTTTTTTTTTTTGAGACGAAGTCTCATTCTTGTCCCCCAGGCTGGAGTATGACAATGTGATCTTGGCTCACTGCAACCTCTGCCTCCTGGGTTCAAGCAATTCTCCTGCCTCATCCTCACGAGTAGCTGAGATTACAGCACCTGCCACCACGCCTGGTTAATTTTTGTATTCTTAATGGAGACGGGGTTTCACCATGTTGGCCAGGCTGGTCTCGAACTCCTGACCTCAAGTGATCCGCCCACCTCGGCCTCCCAAAGTGCTGGGATGACAAGTGTGAGCCACCGCACCCGGCCGAACCTATTATTGTTATCATCACCCCCAATTCACTGATGAGAAAGAGAGGAACAGGGAAGTAAAATAACTTACACCTCCAAGGTCACAGGGCTACTAAAGTGTCAGAGTCGGGATTTGAAATCACACCTGTCTGATTCAGTGGCTCCTAGCAACTATGTCTTTATATATTCATCATTCACTCTAAAAACATGGATTATGTACCTAATGCATGCTAAATATGAGGGAGAGAATCACAGGACAAAACAAATGCTGCAATCCAGGATCTCACAATATAGCATGGAAGACACATGTGAACAAAAAATAATGGCCACTCAAGACAATGAAACAATGGCAATTATAGAAGGCAACTGAAGAGGTAACTTAGAGAATGGAGGGTTGTCTTAGTTCAGGTCTTCTGAAAAGACTACGTCAAGACAGGATTAAAGGAGCATGTATTTTGTTAGAGGAAATTCCTTTATGAGAGAAAATAGGAAGGGAGCCAAAAAACATCTGGGAGAGTCATTAGACCATGATGTAAGTCTGACATGAATGAAGGAGGGAAGGAGAAAAGGTTGGGTGATACCACCCTAGACTGCCATGCAGCCCAAAAGTGGTTTGACAAAGCCATTGTTGGGGACAATTCGAGCCAAAGTTAGCAACAGATAAGAGCAATGTCTCCCAGGAATAAATCTGCTTTAGCAACTCGGATATCTTCAATCATTGACTGGGAGCACCCTGTAACTTGTGTTACCTTGAAGGAAACATGAAGATGAATTTCGGAGCACAGTAGCTGAGACACTTGATCAATTATGCCCCTTGTAAAGTCCTCAAGGTGTAGTCCTCATGGTCACAACAAGTATTAAGTGTCAGGGAAGGCTTTCTGGTGCTGGTGACTTTTGACCTGGGTTTCAGATAATAATGTCCTAGTGAATAGTGACAGTATAAAAAAGAAAACTGAGCTCTGTATAGAAAAGGGAAAATGGATGCAAAATTGTGGTACTTACCAAGCCTTATAATAGCTATGAGACTTAGTCTTTGGAGCTTTCCACAGAGTGTTTCATGTCCTAGCTGTGTTCCCAGTTTTTTACTCTTATAATCTAGCACATATTGAAAAATATTACAAAATAAAATAGAATTAGGTTATCATTGAATGTCGCATGGCTCGCTGTAATTCAGCTCTTCACTTAACACATGGAAAACTTTGTACATTAATATTCAGCCATTCCAGGCAGAGTATTTCTAAAAGATTTGTGAGTTCATTTACATGTTTATCTGCTCTTTTCTCCTTGGGAGTTGGACTGTTCTTCCGCCTGATGATTAGAATGAATTGGATATTTTGAACTCATCCATCAGATTTGGAAATGATCTCTTAATTGATGAGGATATTTAACAGTTAATTAAACATTTCTACTCTGAACTTCCATTTTTCTTTAAGTACAGAAATAGCACAGCAGGGCCATGGACAAGTGAAGTCTTACACACAAACATCTTTCTGTGCCTATCTTGAACTCTGCAATAATCCTGCTTCCTCTCAAACTGTAGCATGCAGAAGGCTACTCAATAAATATTTTATTTCACTTTTCTATGAATTATTTAAAATGAAAACTTACAGAAGCAACTGTATCTTTTTTATGTGCGGCTACTGAGAAGTTTAATCTGATCTCATAATATGCTTTGAAAATCCAAATGTTACCAATTCATCTACATAGAGAATTTGGTGTTTGCTTCCCATCCAAATGCCACATCAGATATTTATATTACACCTTCCTTCCCTCCTCCCTCTTCTTCCTTCCAGACCACCACCGTACAGTTGCCCAAAAGTTATAATACTATATAGAATATAGCTTTAAACTCTAAAACATATGTACCTTCTCTAGCCTAGAACAGAGAAAATAATCTTTTATTTTGAAACTCTTTCAACCATGAAAAACGATTCCCTATATTAAAAAGCCATGAAGGTAGAGCAAGACAGCCAAATGGAAACTTTCAGTGATCATCTCACTCCCAACAGGAATACCAAATATTAACAACTAACTACACACAAAAAGCACCATCATAAGAACCAAAATTCAGGTGAGCAATCACAGTACCTGGTTTTATCTTCATATTGCTGAAAGAGGCACTGAAGAGGGTAGGAACGATTTTTTTTTGTTGTTTTCGACAGAGTCTCGCTCCATCACCCAGACCGGAGTGTAGTGGTGTGACTGTGGCTCACTGCAACCTCCACCTCCCGGTTTCAAGCAATTCTCTGGCCTCAGCCTCCTGAGTAGCTGGGACTACAGGCATGCACCACCAGGCCCAGCTAATTTTTACTTTTTTTTTTTTTTTTTGAGACGGAGTCTCTGTCTGTCACCCAGGCTGCAGTGCAGTGGCACGATCTCGGCTCACTACAACCTCCACCTTCTGGGTTCAAGTGATTCTCCTGCCTCAGCCTCCTGAGTGGCTGGGATTACAGGTGCGCACCACCACGCCCAGCTAAGTTTTGTATTTTTAGTAGAGATGGGGTTTCACTGTGTTGGCCCAGCTGGTCTCACACTCCTGGCCTCAAGTGATCTGCCTGCCTCAGCCGCTCAAAGTGCTGGGATTACAGGCGTGAGCCACCGCTCCCGGCCTAGGGAAGACATTCTCGAATTGCTGATGCTACCCCTTTTCAATCCCATGGCAGTAGCCACAGGGCATGGAGAGAGAATCTGTGCACTTGGGGGAGGGAGAGTGTAGTGACTAGGGGACTTGGCATTGAACTCAGCGCTGCGCTGTCAGAGCAGAGTGCAAAGCTGTGCTGGGTTCAATTGGTGCCTGCCCATGGAGGGAGCATTTGGACCAGCCACAGCCAGAGAGGAATTGTCCATCCCAGGGATCAGAACTTGAGTTTCACAGCAAGCCTTGCCACTGTGAGCTAAAGTGCTCTGCGGTCCTAGGTAAACGTGAAAGGCAGCCTAAGATACAGGTACTGTACTTCCTAGGCAACTCATGGTACTGGACTGGGCTTAGAGCCAGTAGACTAGGGTGGCACATGACCTAGGGAGACAACAGCTGGGGCAACTAAGAGAGTGCTTGAACCACCCCTTCCCCTGTCTCAGGCAGCATAGCTGGCAGCAAAGAAAGTGACTCCTTCCTTCTGCTTGAGAAGAGAAGAGTGAAGAGAAAAGAGGACTTTGTCTTGCATCTTGACTAAGAACTCAGCCACAATCAGATAGGGCACTGGCCAGTGGTGGTGGCCACAGGAGTTCTTGCATTACCCCACACCCAGCTCCAGGAGGCTCAGCACAAAAAGAGACACTCCAGCCAGGCACAGTGGCTCACGCCTGTAATTCCAGCCCCTTGGGAAGCCCAGGAGGGCAGATCACCTGAGGTCAGGAGTTCGAGACCAGCCTGACCAACATGGTGAAACCCTGTCTCTACTAAAACCACAAAATTAGCCAGGCATGGTGGTACACGCCTGTAATCCCAGCTACTCAGGAGGTTGAGGCAGGAGAATTGCTTGAACCCGGGAGGTGGAGGTTGCAGTAAGCCGAGATCGCGCCATCACACTCCAGCCTGGGCAATGAGAGCAAAAGTCCATCTTAAAAAAAAAAAAAAAAAAAAAAGGGACATTCCATTTGTTTGGGAGAAAGTAAGGGAAGAGAACAAGAGTCTCCGCCTGGTAATCCAAAGAATTGTTCCACATCTTATCCAAGACCACAAAGAAAATACCTTTGGAAATCTGCAAGAACCACAGTGTTACTGGGCTTGGGACCCAAGTCCCTTCAAATACCTGGAAAGCCTTCCCAAGAAAGATGAGCATGAACAAGCCCAGACTGTGAAGAATACAATTAATACCTAATTGTTTAGAACCCAGACACTGACAAATATCCATAAGCATCAAGACCACAAGAAATACACAATATCACAAAAGAAACTAAATAAGGCACCAGGGACCAATCCTAGAGAAAAAGAGATATGTGACCTTTCAGATAGACAATTCAAAATAGATAACTTCAAGGAAACTCAAAGAAATTTAATATAACACAGAGAAGGAATTCAGAATTCCATCAGATGAATTTAACAAAGAGATTTGAATAATTTAAAGAATTAAGCAGAAATTCTGCAGTTGAAAAATGCAACTGATGTACTGAAGAATGCATCCGTCTTTTATTAGCAGAACTGATCAAGCAGAAGAATTAGCGAGCTTGAAGACAAGCTATTTGAAAATATACAGTCAGAGGAGACAAAAGGAAAAAAAACAATAAAGTATGCCTAAAAGATATAGAATATAGCCTCAGGCAAATCTAAGAGTTATTGGCCTAAAATAGGAGGTAAAAACAAAAAGAAAAAAGTTAGGGGTAGAGGGCGGAGCAAGATGGCCGAATAGGAACAGCTGCAGTCTCCAACTCCCAGCGCGAAGGACACAGAAGACCGGTGATTTCTGCATTTTGAACTGA
>NW_012118844.1:633322-661048 GCF_000951035.1 Colobus angolensis palliatus
ACGTTATGCACATGTACCCTAGAACTTAAAGTATAATAAAAAAAAAAAAAAGTTAGGGGTAGAAAGTTTATTCCAAGGGATAATAACAGAGAACATTCCAAACCTAGAGAAAGATATCAACATTCAAGTACAAGAAGGTTCTAGAACACCAAGCAGAATTAACCCAAAGAAGACTACCTCAAAGCATTTCATAGTCAAATTTCCAAAGGTTAAGGATAAAGAAAGGATCCTAAAAGCACCACCTGAAAAGAAGCAAATAACATACAATGGAGCTCTGATATGTCTGGCAGCAGACTTTTCAGTGGAAACCTTACAGGCCAGGAGAGAGTGGCATGGCATACTTAATGTGCTCTACGAAAAAAATAAAGTTTTACTCTGGAATAGTATATATGCCTAGGGAAAATGGAAGTGCACCACATTAAGGGATAACTCTGCAGGACAAAAGAATCTGAACAGCAGCCCTTCAGTTCCAGAATTTACCACTGAAATAATCTACCCAAATGAGAAGGAAATAGAAAAGTAACTCTGGTAATATGACAAAACAAGGTTCTATAACATGCCCAAAAGACCACACTTGTTCCCCAGCAATGGATCCAAACCAAGAAGAAATCTCTGAATTGCCAGATAAAGAATTGAGAAAGCCAATTATTAAGTTACTCAAGGAGATACCAGAGAAGGGTGAAAACCAACTTAAAATTAAAAAAAAAAAAAATACAGGATATGGATGGAAAATACTCCAGAGCATGAGATATCATAAAGAAAAAGCAATCACAACTTCTGGAAATGAAAGACAGACTTAGAGAAATACAAAATGCAGTGAAAAGTTTCAACAATAGAATCAAACAAGTAGAAGAAACAACTTCAGAGCTCAAAGACAAGGTCTTTTAATTAACCCAATCAGACAAAGGCAAAGAAAAAAGAATTCAAAAAAATTAACAAAGCCTCCAAGAAATCTGGCATTATGTTAAATGGCCAGACATAAGAATAATTGGTGTTCCTGAGGAAAAACAGAAATCTAAAAGTTTGGAAAACATATTTGAGGTAATAATTGAGGAAAATGCCCCTGGCCTTGCTAGAGATCTGGACATCCAACTACAAGAAGCTCAAAGAACACTTGAGAAATTTATAACAAAAAGATCATCACCTAGGCACATAGTGATCAGGTTATCTAAAGTCAAAATGTAGAAGAGAATCTTAAGAGCCATGAGGTAAAATCATCAGGTAACCTATAAAGGAAAACTGATCAAACTAACAGCAGATTTCTCAGCAGAAACCCTACAAGCCTGAAGGGATTAGGGTCCTGTCTTTAGCCTCCTCAAACAAAATGATTGCCAGCCAAGAATTTTGTATCCTTGTTTCCAGATGATATGATCTCACATTTGGAAAAAATGAAAGACTCGACCCAAAGTCCATTAGAACTCATAAACAAATTCAGTAAAGTTGCAGGACACAAAATCAACATACAAAAATCAGTAGCATTTCTATATGCCAACAGTGAACAATCTGAAATAGAAATTGAATTTTGAAAGATCTCTGCAATGAATACTATAAGATACCGAGGCAAGAAATGGAGGAAACAAGTATTATAGTAAAATGAAAAAAAATGAAAAGATATTCCATGTTTATGGATTGGAAGATTCAATATTCTTAAAAATTCCACATTATCCAAAACAATCTACAGATTCTATATAATCCCTGTCAGTATACCAGTGACATTCTTCACAGAAATAGAAAAAAAAAAATCCTAAAATGTATATGGAACAACAAAAGACCCAGAATAGCCAAAGCTATCCTGAGCAAAAAGAACAAAATGGAGACTTCATTACCTGACTACATTACCTGACTTCAAATTATACTACAGAGCTATAGTAACCAAAACAGCATGGTACTGACATAAAAACAGACACATAAACCAATGGAACAGAATAGAGAACCCAGAAATAAATTTACACACCCACAGTGACTTATTTTTGACAAAGGTGCGAAGAGCATACACTGGGGAAAAGACAGTCTCTTCAGTCAACGATGCCGGGAAAACTGGATATCCATAAACTGAAGAATGAAACTAGACCCCTATCTCTTGCCATACGCAAAAATCAAATCAAAAGGGATTGAAGACTTAAATCTAAGACCTCAAACTATAAAACTCCTACAAGAAAACTTTGGGGAAATGCTCCAGGACATTGGTCTGGACAAAAATTGCTTGAGTAATACCCCACAAGCACAGGAACCCAAAGCAAAAACAAATGGACAAATGGGATCACATCAAATTGTAAAGTTTCTGGACAGCAAAGTAAACAACCAACAATGTGAAGAGACATCCCACATAATGGGAGAGAATATATGCAAATTACTAATCTGACAAGGGGTTCATAACCAGAATATATAAGGAGCTCCAAGAACTCTATAGGAAAAAACTCTAATAATTAGACTTTAAAATGGGCTACAGATTTGAATAGATATTGCTCGAAAAAAGACACATCAAACATGTGAAAAGGTACTCAACATCACTGATCATCAGAGAAATGCAAATTGAAACAGCAATGAGATATCTCACCCCAATTAAAATGGCTTTTATCCAAAAGTCAGGCAACAACAAATGCTGGTGAGGATATGGAGAAAAGGGAACACTCATACACCGATGGTGGGAATGTAAAGTAGTACAACCACTATGGAGAACAGTTTGGAGTTTCCTCAAAAAACTAAAAAAAGAGCTACCATACAATTCAGCAATCCCACTGCTGGGTATATACATAAAAGTAAGGAAATCAGTATATCAAAGAGATATCTGCACTCCCATGTTTGCTGCAGCACTATTCACAATGGCTAAGATTTGAAAGCAAACTAAGTGTCCATCAATATATGAATAGATAAAGAAAATATAGTACACATAAACAATGGAGTATTATTCAGCCATAAAACAGAATGATATCCTGTAACTTTCAACAACATGGACAAAACTGGAGATCATTATGTTGAGTGAAATAAGCCAGGCACAGAAAGACAAACTACATGTGTTCTCACTCATTTGTGGGAGCTAAAAATTAAAACAATTCAGGTCATGAATATAGAAAGTAGAAGGATGGTTACCAGAGGCTGGGGAGGGTATTGAGCAGTGTCGGGAGGAAGTAGGGATGGTTAAGGGGTACAAACAATATTTGGAAAGAATGAATGAGACCTAGTACTTCATAGCACACTAGGGTGACTACAGTCAATAATTTAATTGTACATTTTAAAATAACTAAAAGAGCACAATTGAATTATTTGTAACATTAAGGAGAAATGCTTGAGGAGACGGATATGTCATTTACCCAGATGTGATTATTACATATTGCATGTCTGTTTCAAAGTATTTCATGCACTTCATAAATTTATACACATTCTGTGTACCCAAAAAATCAAAAATAAAAAATTTAGTAAAAAGAAAGCCATGACCTTCATTGATTTTAATATTTCCAGAATTTGTGCCAACCAGAAGGCATTGCAATTTTTTTCCAATTTTCAAATAATATTTTAGTGAAACTACCTGTTGGGAGTTGCTAATATGCATATTAATTTAATATCTCTAATCAAATTATTATTGCACCATCCCCTGAAAAATTGATATTTGAAGCACACAATAACCTTGCTATTTGACAGTTCCGTTATAGCAGTCTATCATTCTCCTTGTATTATCTGCTTATTTGGTTGGTTGTTTCATATTATTTCCAGAAATTATTTAATTTGGCAGGTGTCAATGCATTGGGGAATTATTACCTATTAGTCTGAGTTCCCCAGGAAGGAGAGGATACCAAGATTGATTTATTGGAGAAAACACCTATGAGAGAAAATGGAGGCAAAGAGAGCCATTAAGAGGCTCGGAGAGCTGTCAAGACCGTAACATAGGTCTGACCTTTGTGGAGGAAAGGGGGAAGGAAAGAGGATTGGTTAAGAAAAGTCCTAGACTACAGTATAATTCTAAGAAAATTTCAGCAAGACAAACAGAATCCCTCTTCATCTCCTAGGAGACGAAGCTTTAGTATCTTTGCTGTGCTGTCATTGGCTGAGAGCTGCCCATGGGAAACTTGGCCTCACGCAAATGCAGTAGAGGATTTCAGGGCTCAGCAACTGAGGTCATCATTCAGTCAGGCTCCCTGAATTCAGAGATCTGACAGGTGGCTTTTTATTTTTTATTTTTTTGATGGGGTCTTGCTCTGTCACCCACACTCGAGTGCAGTGGCACAATCATGGCTCACTGCAGTCTCGACCTCTTGGGCCCAAATGATCCTCCCACATCAGCCTCCCAAGTAGCTGAGACTACAGGCATGCACCACCACATCCAGCTAATGTTTGTATTTTTTGTAGAGATGAGTTTTCACCATGTTGCCCACGCTGCTCTCAAACTTCTGGGCTAAAGCAATCCACCTGCCTCAGTCTCCCAAAGTGCTAGGATTACAGGTGTGAGTCATCATGCTCAGTCTGAGGGGTGACTTTCAAAGCCACCACAGTACTATTAAAAGAAAATAGAGGCTTGTATCTCGAATTTCACACTCTTTCTAAAAGCATACAAAGAGGAAGTAAAGTCTAATTAAAGGCACAGGTAACTTGCCCCAGTCTGAAAACTCACTGATTCATTCATAAAATACTTTAAGAATGCAATTAAGCACGTGCTTTGGTTTACATAGAGATGGGTTCAAATCCCACCTCCCCACTCCCTCTGAATTATTCTTGCAAAAAAAAAAAAAAAAATTTAACCAGAACCAGACCAAGCCTTTAGATCTAATATCTACATTTTATGAAATACAGGGCATAAAGGAACAAGTTAACTATCATGAGGAAACCATGAGAAAAACCCAGAGGGTGGGGCATTCCACAGAGCAACTGACCTGATACCTGAAACAAGTCAATGTCATACGAAAAAAAAGTTGGAGGGAACAGCAGGACCATTCTAGATTAGAAGAAACGTAAGAATTACAACCATTAAACAATTATTGATTAAAATATAGCTTGAATAAGCCAATTGTAAAAGACATTTTTGGTACAATCAGGAAAATTTAAACGTAGAGAGGGCGTTAAAGGATATTAGGGAATTATTGCCAATTTCGTTAGCTGTGATAATGGTACTGTGGTTATGTGGAAAACATGTCCTTTTTGTTAGTGATGCATATAGAAATTATTTAGGAGTAAAATATATCTATAATTTACTTTAGCATATTTCAAAATTAGAAGCAAATATAATAAATTCTTATAATTGTTAAATGTAGATGTCGATATATGAGTGTTTATTCTGCTATTTATTCTATTTCTCCATATCTCTGAAATTTTTCAAAATAAAAATATTTTAAAATATTTTGTCAGACACACAATAGCAAAAGGAATTCACTAGCAACAGAACTACAATACAGGAAATATTAAATGAACTCTTTCAGGCAGAAAGAAAATGTTACCAGATAGAAATGTGAATATGCGCAAAGGAATGAAGAACACCTGAAATGGTAGCTATATAAACAAATATGACTTTTTAATTTGTTTTTAAAATCTCCTTAAAAATAATTGAGTCTTTTCCATTTAGACCTGGACTAGATATTAAACACAGCCTTTGGCAAACTGAAAAATTAAATTTGTCCTTAATTATAAATGAACAGTTATCAATAGAAATATAGATTCTTATTTCTCTTGGAAATGTAGAGACTTTATTAAGTCTCTTCCTTACATTTCCTCATGACAACAATTATCTTGAATTGAGTGATGGCTGGCCTTGATCTCTTTTTATAAGGTGGAAAACTGCAGGAAAATAAATGAGACTGGTATGTGCCTTCTTGAATGAAGAGAAAGAAAACTGTATAGTAAAGAAGAAATGAGATGAAGGAAGATAGGCTTCCGAAGTTCAAGAAAAGAGAGACCAAAGGGAAGCACCAGAAACCATTTCACTTTCAAGTTCATGGCTAATCTGCTGAGACACTAGACTTGAGAACCAACGTGGCGTTCAATGCCACAAGCCCTCCAAGGAAAATGAAAGTTTCTTGACCTTTTCTGGGAACTATTTGCCTGCACTGAATATTTAGTATGATTTATCAGGGTTTGCAAGAGGCACAGGTTTAAGGCTTTTTTTTTTTTTCTTTTAATAAACAACTCATGAATTAGAATAAGTGGTACACTTTCACTGGCTAAAGATTTAATGTTTTTGTGAAGACGTGTTAGCACTTTCTAGAAAGGGTAGGTCATTTTTAAAAAGCCACCTTGGAAGCCTTTACAGAGGTGAAAAAGTTATGTAGTACAATTACTTTTTCCTCCTCTTTCTTCAATTTGGAAATTTGCTCGTCAATGTCATGGTCGTAAAAATTGAGGAAACCTTTATTGGCCAGGTTAGGGAAAATAATGATGCTTTTATGACATTAGAGAGTGAATGCTCAGGTCACCTGGTTCTAGCACCATTCTCTACACAGGTGAGTGATATGGAGGGGAAAACTATTGCAGGGAGGTTTATCATCTCCAGAGTCTTATACTTTGCCCCCTCTCCACTGCTTGCAATGTTATCATGACTAAGTATTGAGTCACATAGTTGAAAGTGTTTCCCAAACCCCATGGTCTATACTTGCATATGTAAAGTGGAGTAAAGGATAATTTTCCACATTTAATCAAGATACAATAAAAAATGAAGAAAAATATCCACAGCTAATATCATACTTAATGGTGAATGTCTGAATTCATTCCCACTATGATCAAATACAAGACAAGGTAGTCTACTCTCACCAGTTCTATTCAACATCATACAGGAATTCTAGCCAGGAAAATTATGTAAGGAATACACATAAAAGGCATCCAGATTTGAAAGGAAGAGATTAAACTATCTCTAATGACAGACTGTGTAATCTTATATAGGAAAAGCCATGAAGGATTCATCAAAACCTACTAAAGCTAACAAGGAAATTTAGAAATATTGCAAGATATAGATTGGTATACAAATATCAACTGAATTTCTACATACTTGCCAATACACAATGATCAAGTAGGCTTTATGCCTGGGATACACGGTTGGTTCAACATACACAAATCTATAAACGTGATTGATCACATAAACAGAACTAAACACAAAATACACATGATTATATCAATAGATGCAGAGAAGACTTTTGATAAAATCCAACATCCCTTCATGTTGAAAATGCTCAAAAAACTAGGTATGAAAGAAACATACCTCAAAATAATAAGAGCCAGCTATGACAAACCCACAGCCAACATCGTACTAAATGGGCAAAAGCTGGAAGCATTCCCCTTGAAAACTGGCACAAGACAAGGATGCCCTCCCTCACCACTCTTATTCAACATAGTATTGGAAGTCCTGGCCAGAGCAATCAGGCAAGAGAAAAAAATAAAAGACATCCAAATAGGAAGAGAGGAAGTCAAATGATCCCTGTTTGCAGATGACATAATCCTATATCTAGAAAATCTCATAGTGTCAGCCCAAAAGTTCCTTCAACTGGAAAAATTTCAACAAAGTTTAACGATACAAAATCAACATACAA
Source organism: Colobus angolensis palliatus (assembly GCF_000951035.1). Taxonomy (NCBI): domain Eukaryota; kingdom Metazoa; phylum Chordata; class Mammalia; order Primates; family Cercopithecidae; genus Colobus; species Colobus angolensis. The sequence continues at coordinate 640,828 of NW_012118844.1, forward strand.
AAATCACTAGCATTCCAATATACCAACAACAGCCAACCCAAGAGCCAAATGAAGAATGCAATCCCATTAAAAAATTCCACAAAAAGAATAAAATATCTAGGAATACACCTAACCAGGAAGGTGAAAGATCTCTACAAGAAGAATTACGAAACACTGCTGAAAGAAATCAGAGATGACACAAACAAATAGAAAAACATCTCATGATCATGCATAGGCAGAATCAAGATTAAAATTGCCACACTATCCAAAGTAACTTACAGATTCAATGCTATTCCTATCAAACTACTAAGGACATTTTCCACAAAACTATTTTAAAATTCATATGGAACCAAAAATTTGCCCAAATAGCCAAGGCAATCTTAAGCAAAAAGAACAAAGCTGGAGGCATCATGTTACCCAACTTCAAACTATACTACAGGGTTACAGTAACCAAAACAGGATGGTACACTGGTACAAAAACAGACACATAGACCAATGGAACAGAATAGAAAGCCCAGAAGTTAGGTCACACACCTACAACCATTTAATCTTCGACAAAGCTGACCAAAACCAGCAATGGGAAAAGGATTCCCTATTCAATAAATGGTGCTGGGTAACTGGCTAGCCATGTGCAGAAGATTGAAACTGGACCCCTTTCTTACACCACATACAAAAATTAACTCAAGATGGATTAAAGACTTACATGCAAAACCCAAAACTATAAAAATCCTAGAAGAAAACCTTGGCAATACCATTCAGAACATAAGCGCAGGCAAAGATTTCATGATGAAGATGCCAAAAGCAATTTCAACAAAAACAAAAATTGATAAATGGGATATAATTAAACTAAAAAGCTTTTGCATAACAAAATAAACTATCAACAGAGTAAACAGACAACTTAGAGATTGGGAGAAAATTTTTGCAAACTATGCATCTAACAAAGGTCTAATATCCAGCATCTATAAGGAACTTAACAAATTTACAAGAAATAAAACAAACGACCCCATTAAAAAGTAGGCAAAGGACATGAACAGACACTTTTCAAAAGAAGACATACATGTAGCCAACAATCACATGAAAAAAAAAAATCTCAACATCACTATCATTAAAGAAATGTAAATCAAAACCACAATGAGATACCATCTCACACTAATCAGAACGGCTGTTATTAAAAAGTCAAAAAAATAACAGATGCTGGCGAGGTTGTGGAGAAAAAGGAATGCTTATACACTGTTAGTGGAGGTGTAAATCAGTTCAATCATTGTGGAAGACAGTGTGGCAATTCCTCAAAGATCTAAAGATAGAAACATCATTTGGCCAGCTGTGATGGCTCACACCTGTAATCCCAGCACTTTGGGAGGCCCAGACAGGTGGATCACTTGAGGTCAGGAGCTCAAAACCAGCTTGGCAAACATGGTGAAACCCCGTCACTACCAACAAACACAAAAATTAGCTGGGCATAGTGGCACGTGCCTGTAGTCCCAGCTACTCAGGAGGCTGAGGTGGGAGAATTGCTTGAATTTGGGAGGCAGAGGTTGCAGTGAGCCAAGATCACACCACTACACTCCAGCCTGGGCAATAGAGTGAGACCCTGTCTCAAAAAAAAAACAACGTCATTCAACCCATCAATCCCATTACTGAGTACATATCTAAAGGAATATAAATTGCTCTATTATAAAGACACACACTCATGTATGTTCATTGCAACACTATTCACAATAGCAAAGACATGGAATCAACCTAAATGCCTATCAATGACAGATTGGATAAAGAAAATGTGGTACATATACACCATGGAATACTATGCAGCCTTAAAAAAGGATGAGATCATGTCCTATGCAGGGACACGGATGGAGCTGGAGGCCATTATCCCTAGCAAACTAATGCAGGGACAGGAAAACAAATACCACATGTTCTCACTTATAAGTGCAAGCTAAATGATGAGAACACATGGACAAATAGAGGAGAATGACACACACTGGGGCCTAGTAGAGGGTGGAGGGTGGGAAGAGGGAGAGGATCAGAAAAGTAACTAATGGGTACTAGGCTAAATACCTGGGTGATAAAATAATCTGTACAACAAACCCCTATGCTACAAGTTTACCTATGTTACAAAATTGCATGTGTACCCTTGAACTTAAACATTTTAAAAAAGAAAATATGATATATGATATACACACACACACACACACACACACACACACACACATACAATGGAATATTATTCAGCCATAAAAAAGAATGAACTTATGTCATTTGTGGCAATTGGAAAGAAACTGAAGGACGCTATATTAAGTGAAATAAACCAAGCACAGAAAAACAAATACTGCATGATCTCACTCATTTGCAAAATTGAAAAATGCTGTTATCATAGAAGTACAGCAGAGAATAGTGGTTGTCAGAGGCTGAGGAAGGGAGGAAAAAGATGATAAGGAGATATTGGTAAATGAATATAAAATTGCAGATAGATAGGAGAAATAAGTTGTGTTGTATTGCACTGTAGGATGATTGTAGTTAACAATATTGTATTGTGTATTTCAAAATAACTAGAAGATAGGATTTTGAATGTTCTCACCACAAAGAAATAATAATAGTTTAAGGTGATGGATAGGCTAATTACCCTGATTTGATCATTACACAATGTATACGGGTTTTAAAACATCACACTATATGCCATAAATAGGTACAATTATTATGTGTATTAAAATTTAACTTAAAAATAAAATAAAAGGAAAACCTACAGAATGTAAAAAACATATTTACAAATCATATATCTGACAAACAACCTATAAAAGAACAATTACACCTCAACAATAAAAAGACAATCCAATTTTTAAAATGAACAAAGTCTCTGTATAAATATTTCTCCAGAAAAGATACACAAATAGAAGACAGACAGATAAAAAGATGCTCAACACCATTAGCCACCAGGGAAATGCAAATTCAAATCACAACAAGATACCACTTCATACCCACTAGAATGACTCTAATCAAAAAGACAACAATTACAAGTATTATAGGGGATGAAGAGAAATTGGAACACTTATACACTGCTAGTAGAAATGTAAAATGGTATCGTTGCTTAGGAAAACAGCCTGGCAATTTTCAAAGGCCTAAACATAGAATTACCAGATAACCCAGCAACTCCATTTCTAGGTATATACCCAAGAGAACTGAAAATATATTTTCATTCAGCAGCTTATATACAAATGTTCATAGCAACGTTATTCTCAGTAACTGAAATTTAGTGGTACCGTGGTTACATAGAAAAAAATCCCTTTTGTTAGTGATGCATATACAAATTATATACAGTGAAATATCATTATGTCTGTAATATATTTTTAAATATTTCCAAAACCAATTAAGGAAATGCAGCAAAATTCTCCAGATACCTAACATCAAGGTAAAAAAAACACTACACACTAATATATTCTGGCTAAATGGACGTTAAATGTAGGTATATATTATATATAAGACATTATATATATTAAACAAGCAAGAAAATATGAATAATACAAATTAAAAATACTAGTGCTTATATTTGTATACGGGGACTGTGAATGGCTATCTCTGGGTGTGGAGTTGCAAAGGTCTCTCCTTTTTATTTAATATGATCCATTTCCATATTGTTTCACAGAAAGTGAAGGAAAACCATGCCAGCCAGTCCCATGTAAATCGCTGGGAAGTTCACTGGCCTGAGAATCAGAAAAACTAGGCTCTGATGCTGACAGTTCCTATGTTCTGATGTTTCTCTCTTCTCCTCTGCGCTACCTGTGTACTTATCTGTAAGACTGGTTAACTTTACCCAAATTGTGAACTCTGTCAGCTCTACAAACCTATCACTTTATGCTTCTGTATAATTCAAATTTCATTCCTTAGAAAATGACATTACCAGCACTTGCAAAATACCTGGAAATGATAACACCTCATGGGGGAAAAAATGAAAACCTTGAAGAGTTCACTATTGCTATCCTGTTGCACACCTATTTGGATTGCTTCACCAGACAATAGTCTATATTCTGATAGTTGGAAACAAACAGCCAGCAAATAGAAACTGGGATAATGCACAATAGGAATGACCTCTGGTGGTTTTGTAACCTAAAAATAGCACAGGTCAAATTAGAAAAGTTGTTTTTTGTTATTTTGCTTGTTTGTTTTGTACTTTTGTAAATATATATAAATTAGATATTTAATTCTCTGTTTTATACCAGTTCACAATCACCCACCCCAATCACCACCCCCAGCCCCCTGCCCTATAGGTTCAGGTTCCTTATTAGCAGCTTTCACTTTCAGGGAGGTTGTAATGTTGCTGAAAGAACACCAAAATACAATTCTGCTCACCATTAATCCTTGTCTTCTGCAGCCCTCCATACTACAATTGCCTCTCTATTTCATTCATTGTCCCCCATCTACAACCTGCACATATTTGCAGTCAATCGGAGAAGTAATTACTTTTGTACAGGGAACACCACAAACCAACTCTTATTTCCACTACACACAAATATCAATTAAGCATAATATTCAATTTAGGGTTAAAGTGCTACAGAACCTCTCACCAAAAAAAAAAAAAAAAAAAAAAAGGCAGGGGGGAGGGGAGATTCCATTCTTTTCTTTAACGGTATTTCAGATCTCATTTTTTTTTATAAGGTTGGAGAAAGTAGGAATCTTTTCAGTTTAAATTATCTTTTTTTTTTTTTGGAACAGTTTTCTTGGTACAAAACTTAAGTTAAAACCTGTAAAAAATATATCTAGGAAATATAGAAAATGATATTAAAATGACTTTTAATAGGCCAAAAAATGTTTGTTAAAAAAAAGTCAGATCAAAGACACTCACTTGTATAATAATGGTAGACGCATATTCAAGGTAAATGAAGGTTGGGAAGGATTAAATCTGCAAAAATAAGAAACTTAGCTTTGTGATTGATTTCACTAGGCACACAATCATTTGAAACGCATATGCTGATAGAAATCAAATATTGCAAAAAAAAAAAGAACATCAGATTTCTTACATAAATAATAATCAAATAAATTATTCTGTATTATAATCGTTTTTTCAAATAGTTAAAATTTAACAAAATCTACTATTCTGGCAAATACAAGAGAATCCTCTTAAAATTAACTAATATTGCAGGAGGATATTTTTTCTTGGGGAATGGTCCTCCCTTTATTGTTGAAAGTCATGTTATTCTCTTAATGACTTGCTTTTTATTTGAAGTTCTGTATGTGTGTGTGTGTGCATACATGTATACAATACATCCACACAGAGACAAATGCCCACATACCTGATACAAACAAGGGGGCTGATGCTTGATTGGTCTGTCTTCCTTCTCTTATTAATACAACTACTAATCACACACCAGGGCCTATAATCTTGAACTTTTGAAAAACAAAATACATTCATCAATGTTTGAAAAGTAACCCCCAAGAAATGCATTCCTAAATCCTTTAAAATAAACAAATTAAGAGTCCAAGAATAGGAATTCAAGGAGATTTAAATTTGAATTAGCTTAACCACTTTTGACAAGTTTACACATGAAAGACACCAAGATTGTATGTACTACTTGCTGCTTTAAGAAGTTTCATTCTGTCTGTCTATATAAAAAGTTTCAGCCAAAGTTAAATCAATCTCCTCTACTGATTTTCAACATTAGACAAATACCCAGCCCCCCCTCCTTTTTTCTGAACCCTGCTTTCAGCCTGACTTTTTCCCCAATTGAAATTCAGACCCTCAATGGTTGGTTTTTCTTGGTTCTAAATGTTGATAAAAAAGGGTTTTCTCCACTCCCTCAATTTGATGTGACAGGCTTCTGACATGAATAATGGAAGCATTTCTTTCACAGGCAAATCAACTTAATTTAGCAAGCCTTTATACTCTCAGTGGGCAAGCCGCAATCCTCGAGATTCCATGAGAGTCTTTAAGTTAGACAAAATCTTTAGAATTTGCAGAAAATGTATAAAGTAAACAACACTTATTTTGTCACAATACTTGAATAACTTTTATGCAGGAGTTACAGATGAATATATTACTTCCTAATCAGATCTTGATTTACAAGCAATTTGTGATGAACCCTCCAAGCTCAAGGGAAACTAGCAGCTAGTAAGAAAAATAAGGGAGTCTCTATACAAATAAATTTTAAAGCCTGCAGATTGAAAACAAAACAAAACAAAAAACAGAGAAAACAAACACCCCACTGCTCCCAAAAAAAGGCAAATAAAAATCAAGGTACATGTACTTTGTAGAGCCAAGTGGAGTTTATAATAGCACTAGAAAAATCTATTTTAAATAATCCCTTTAAGCAGAATCTTGGAGAGTTGAAATGGCAGCATTTCGTAGCCATGAGATTAAAAGGAATAGATCCTACAGTCATTTCCATTTCCAAATTCAGGACACAGCTATTCCCCTGAGAACTTTGCAGAACAGAAAGAAGGCACGTTAATAACACATTAGTGAAAGAAAGATGGGACTCATAAGAATAAAACTAAGACATATGCCTTCTGAGTTGGCCATTGAGGAATGATTTTATTTATTTATTTACTTATTTATTTATTTTTGAGATGGAGTGTCACTCCGTCGCCTGGGCTGGAATGCAGTGGCACGATCTTGTCCCACTGCAACCTCGACTTCCCGGGTTCAAGCGATTCTCCTGCCTTAGCCTCCCGAGTAGCTGGGATTACAGGCGTCCACCACTACGCCCAGGTAATTTTTTGTATTTTTAGTAGAGATGGGGGTTTCACTATGTTGGCCAGGCTGGTCTCGAACTCTTGACCTCGTGATTTGCCCGCCTCAGCCTCCCACAGTCCTGGGATTACAGGGGTGAGCCACTGTGCCCAGACAGGATAATGGTTTTAAAATGAACACAATCAGACTTGGAGTGCAGCAAATTTTACATTAACATGATCTCTAACAGAATATGGTGGCTGATATGTGCCCTCTGGCCTTGGTATCATACAAGAAGAAGTCTGGAAGAAAGAAAAGAACACAGGACTGGGAACCTGGAGACCTGCTCCAGGCCTAGCCAGGAAATTTTCCGTATGACCGTAAACAAGTCCCTTCCCCTATCTGGGCCTCTGATTTCTTTCTGTTCAATGAGAAGGTAGAAGCAGGTGATCTCTAAGTTTAGTTCCAATTCTAAAATGCTATCATTCCATAGCTTGGTGATAAAAATTCTAGATGACCAGTGATAAAAGTACAGAAGTACTGCATATAATTTATAAATTGTAAAGAAAGTCTGTAACTCTGGGATTGAGGCTGGAGTTGATATAGCAAATCAATCTTGAGCCCCTCTGGCAGTTTTCCATAATTTTCTGTTTCCAAATATATTTTTTAAAAAACCATGTGCTTAGGCCAGGTCCAGTGGCTCACCCCTGCAATCCCAGCACTTTGGGAGGTTGAAGCGGGTAGATCACCTGAGGTCGGGAGTTCAAGGTCAGCCTGACCAACACGGAGAAACCTGTCTCTACTAAAAATACAATAATAATAATAATAATAATTAGCTGGGCGTGGTGGCTCATGCCTATAATCCCAGCAACTCAGGAGGTTGAGGCAGGAGACTTGCTTGAACCCGGGAGGCAGAGGTTGCGTTGAGCCAGATGGCGCCATTGCACTCCAGCCTGGGCAACAAGAGCAAAACTCTGTCTCAAAACAAAAAAACAAAACAAAACAAAAAGAAAACATGTGCTTGCATCTGGAAAGGAAAACTCCAGCAACTGAGAGTTCCTTGGAGCAAAAATAGTTTTTTTAATTCTATACATTTTTTATCATCAACTTCTGAGAATATTTATAAACTGGTAAATGATAATTGAGAGGAGAACTTGACCTACATGCACACTTTTTTCAGTACTCTTAACATATTAATTTTTATCATACAAATAAAAACATACTCTCCCAATAATATACTCTTTTAATAAAGACAGTTTCTGTTTTACTGTTATTTAAAATTTTATGAAGGTATGTTCGGATAAAAAAAAAAACTGGCTTCCTTAATGTCAGACCTTTCACATTCTATTTCAACCTCAGTTTGCATGCTGCTGTTGTGACATTCATAAATTAGGAAGTAACCGTTTCAGTAAAAAGGAAAAAGTGATGCTGTAAATTTCAAATAATAAATCCTTAACTACAGACAACTATTTTTAGATAAATATTATTTCAGAGTGAAGGACCATTTTTTTTAATCCATACTCTACACATAAGCCTCTTTCTCTTTCTGTCTCTCTCCTCTTCTCCTTCTCCCTCCCTCCCCTCAATTAGCTAATCAGCCAATTAGGGGTTCCAACAATTACAAATGTCAGGAAAGGGATAAAGGAAAAAAAAAAACGGGAAATCAGTCAAGGTAGAACAAAATCCTTTTACTTTAAAGGGTGTCCACCATTAACCCCTAAAGAATTCTACTCCACCTTGAGGGATTTGCTATTCCCAGTCTCGACCCCTCCCACCTTCCTTCCCTATTATAATTGTTAGGTCAGTTAATTGGCTGATTAAGGATACCCTGGTATTTTTTATTAACTGGCAATTAGAGTCAGACTCAGAGGCACAGAAGATCCTTTCTGATTGGTGGTGGCACTTGAGTTACAAAGATTAATAAAGTCAAATGAGTTTTAAGGTCTGGTTTAGTTAATTCAGCCTTCTTGTATGGATATTTTGGCATCATCCATAGTTCTAATATCATCTCAGTTGCTTTCAAACCAAACTGCATTCATTCAAGAGCAGCAATCATCTAGTATCAAAACTGGAAAAAAAATCTGGCAATAATGTGAGAATATTAGATAATCACAAATCCTAGTGGTGTTTTCATCTGCCATAATAACAATTCTTATATTTTATTCACAGCACTCTTATTTTCTGTCTGTTTAGGTCCATTCCGATAGAAGACCCAAGTTCCCCAATCAAAAAGCCCACAGGAGTATAATATATGACATGCCCTAATCCCTTTAGCCTAGTTAAATCCTCTCACAGTCTCGTTCCATAACTTCTTTAAGACAAAGTGGCACTTATGAAGATCCATTACACAAGGTGTCCATTACGGGCAAAGCAAATACTCCCTTAAAACCCCAAAACAGTTCATGTTATTATAAGACGATGGTATACTTGTATTAAAATTATGATCCACTAAGGCAGACTGGATATATCAATAATAGCCTGAACAAGCAGCTGCAAAATAGGATACACTGACTGTACATGTGGTATTGGGAGGGTGGCATCCCAGAAAAATACTGGAGGCAGTACAAAACAGTAGTTAAACCCAAGAGCTTTGGACCAGGTATATATAGCCTAAGTCAAAATCCTAGCTCTACCATGTGCTTAAAAGTGTGACCTTGAGTTACTTTCTCAACATATGTGAGCCTTGTTTTTTTCATCTGCAAAATGAAGATAATAAAAGAACACACCTCATAGGCTTAATGGGAAAATTATAGGACAAATACAGAAAACATTTTTCTCAACACTTAGCACATAGTAATTGTTCAATAAACAATAGCTATTATTGGCATGACTGTCTTTCCTCATTCAATTTACTGGATGGCTGAGGAAACCAACAGGCTTAAGGGCATGTTTGCTATCCTGTAGATACAGTCTGAGAACTTGTGAAAACCTATAGGACACAGATCAGAGAGCACACAATGCCAGTGTAGGAAGAGTGGAATGAGTATGACCATCATAAACCCAAGCACTGGGAAAAGTAACATGGCTGGGGCCAGGCATGGTGGCTCATGTCTGTAATCTCAGCACTTTGGGAGGCTGAGATGGGTGAATCACCTGAGGTCAGGAGTTCGACACTAGCCTGTCCAACATAGTGAAACTCATCTCTACTAAAAACAAAAAACAAAAAACGAAAATTAGCCGACCACGGTGCTGGGTACCTGTAATCCCAGCTACTCGAGAGGCTGAGGCAGGAGAACTGCTTGAACCCGGGAAGTGGGGGTTGCAGTGAGCTGAGATCATGCCATTGCACTCCAGCCTGGATGACAAGAGTGAAACTCCATCTCAGAAAGAGGAAAAGAAAAAAACAGTAAAGTAAAATGGCTGGGATCTAGGTCTAAGTCAGGTTGACAGGACTGGAGACTTGGTCAGGGGCTTGCCCAACTTCTGGGGCCTACTAGTTAATCACAACACCTGCTTCACCTTTGGAGTGAGACACATGAAAAATTACACCAGGCAACTCAGTATCCCGTGGGGACAGAGGTTAAAAGAATAGATTGTGGAGCCAGACTGCCAGGGTTTTCATCTCTGCTGTTGCTAGCTGTTTAACTTTAGGCAATGTAGTTAACCTCTCCATGCCTCAGTTATCTCATCTGTTAATTAGGGGACAAAAATAGGTATGAATTTATAATCCATGTTGTAAAAACTAAATTAGTATTTGTAAAACTTTTAAAAGAGTGCCTGACAAAAGTGAGTTTTATATAAATTTCTGTCAAATTAAATAAGTGAAACTTATAATGTCCTCGCAGCATTCACTTGGCCTCATGTCACTAGCATCCTGCCCTCCAAATGTCAAGTGTTTAGGAGACATGATGTATTTGATCTCTGTACCAGTTTTGCAAGATGGCAGTGAGATGACCAGAGGCAGAAAGGGAAAATGGTGAGGAAGCCAGTAGTCCAAAAGCTAGTACTGTACCTCTCTATTCTGGTTTATATCCCACTGACACATGGTGACATATGGTTATCCAACACCTTTATTAGCTCTTTTAACGCAGAAGAAGAGAGCAAGGAGCAGGTCTAGCACTGGACAAACCTGGAAAAGCAGTGAATTCTGTCTCTGAACTTTAAATCTCTCAGAACTCCTCAGTTCAGAAGTTGTTCTCTTCTATCTCTCCAACATGCAAATATTAAACCTCGTCCTTTAAGAAAAAATCCAAATGGAAACAGAATATTAGGGTTGGAAGGTCTATCTCCAAGTTTTTTGCCCTCATATTATAGATGAGGTCACTTATGCCCATAGAGGGGAAGCGACTTTAGTTAAATGATCAAATTCATATTTTTTCCCAATCTCTTTAGATTCAGTATCAAGTTGCATTTAGAGAAGAACAATGGCCTGCTCTCATCCTAACATTTGCCGTTTGAATTCTTTGCAGACTGGCATGCCTTCCAAGAGTTCAAGCCAAATGCCACTTCATGAGTTCTGATGTGCTGTTTGCATGGGGCATTCCAATGCAAATTGGGTGTCTTGGTCATAACATCTTGGTCTTGTTCTTCTCTCAGATTTGCATCACTAATATATGCAAGTGCTGTACAGTTCAAGGGCATCTGGGGGGTAAAACTACATAGGAAATGTTGCCCTTTCACGGTTCTGTGTTCTCAATGGCTATTTAGTTACTATGGCAAGTTTCCCCAAAGTAGCATTTTTACTCCAACTGTGAACCTGAAGGATTATTAATCACATGGCCAACATATCAAGTAGCATGGATCACGCGTAGTAGGAGAGTGGAAGCAAAACAAAGAAGAGGTAGAATGTAGAGATAAAAAGAAAGTGATCACTGAGTCCAATTCTACCCTCATTTCCCATATTCAGTAACAAAAGTCCTAAGAAAACAAATTACAGAGCTAGTTGGGGCCAGAACATGGCTGAGAACCCAGTTCCTGATTCCTGGTCCAGGGTTCCCTCCCCTTCAAAAATCTGTGCATAAGTTTTAGTTTATGTGAAAATTTCTTTGGCAATAAATATATGCCTTGAAGTGGAAGGGAATCATATTATCTTAGGGTTCATTATTGGGACTTAGTCTAACTTAAATTCACAGCCCCTCTGTGTTAAACATGTTGCTTTTTTCATGGGCAGAGAAATGCTATAATTTCAGTTAAAACCATTCCAGAAACTCTAAATATGAGAAATGGACGTGCTAGGGAAGGCTAACAATAGATCAAAAGGGTACTCAAACCCTCTATGTGCTAGAACAGAAACTCCCTAGAAATACTGTATTCAATTAAGGTAAGATTCTTTTTAGATAACCATACTACATTTAGAGAAATCCAATCATAGAGAATTTTTATAGTACGTTCTTCCGCTAATTTTCTTAGTTATCTGCTGGTCTTTATTTCCCAATGAAAACCATACATTAACACTGCAGTTTGGAAGAAAATGAAAACATTTCTTGCTATGTTACAGGTCACCACTTAACGCAGCTGAAGTTTCATTTCTCTCCCATTAAAATTGCTTACTTGCCTCATCTGGATGTATATTAAATGGTAATAAGATACAGAATATATAAGGTTGTGACCCATGCCACTAGGTTTTGCTGTTTTTAGAGGGGTTTTTCTTTGCTGTTAATTGGTTGCACTCTATGTCAGATCTGATTCTTCTGCACCATTGTTAAGGCTGATGCTAAGGCTGATGATCCTTCAGAATACCATTGAAAAGAGAACAGCTAGAAGGAATTTCACCAAAACAAGGAACTAGAAGGAAAATTTCTGAGGACAGAGTAATGTTTTTTTACTTTTAAGTTCAGAAAAGAAAATGCATTCCATCCTGTGAAACTCGTTGAGTATGAAAAAGAGTATTTTACCAGGAAAAAAAAAACTACTCAATTTGGATTTCTGCACTGATTTCAGAGGTTTCAGGTTAAAACACATTTGCGAAAATAGAAAACTGACTAATATGAAGAAATTACTCTTGCCAACTTCAAATAATGACCTGCCCTGTGGACCTATACATATTTTACGTCACCTAATAAATGTCCTCTTTAGCTGCTGGGTGTAAAGCTTTCTTTTTAATTTTTATAAATAAAATTATATGCTAACCTCACAAGGGAGGTCACTTTTTGAACAAATGGGGGAATTATTTTGCAATGTAAACAATCCCTCTCTAATTCATCTATTGAGAGTGGTTGGATTTTTGTTTATTAAACTTCTTATCAGAGAGCTAGCCTGCTTATCCTTGTTTTTCAGCGCTTGAAGGACAGGACTTGTGGGGAGCAGAAAAGCAGGACAGAGGCAAGATGAGGACACTGGCGAAGAAGTCAGAAGCCCTGGGTTAACCCAGTTCTACCATTGACTAGCCAAAGGACCCCAAGCAAATCAGCAGATCTTTCTGGGCCTCAGTTTCTTTGCCTGTAATATTGTCAGATAAAGAAACTATGAAAACCCAATGTAACCGTCTGTGTAAAAGCACTTGGTAAATTGTAAAATGCTAGGCAAATAAAGTTGATAATTAATAATATGTCTCCTACTTCCCCCTCCAAAGCCGACAATGGAAACGATAATCAGCAGCTCCATAACAGGAAAACCCCATATCGAAGAATACAATTTTAATCAAATGACCTGTGGTTGAGCCCTGTCTTAAATAGAAGAAGAGTGTAGTCAGGTAACGTTAGAAAAGCCACATTAGATTGGAGTTAAGTTAGCTTGTATGGAGTCTCTGAGAATGGTACCAAGGCACATGCTGTGGGAGCAGAAAAAGTTTTATTCCAGGCTAACTCAGTGTGGAAAGACATACACAACAAGTCCCCAGGTGATCAGTGAGCTTCAACTGTTTTAGGATCTATTTCAAATTTGATTCTGTATGATATATTGCAGGTAACCCTTTTAATTGATTTGAAAATACTGACCCTTTAAAGCTCAGTCCAGTTACCTTTTCCATGACCTGGCCCTGAATCCTATCAACTAGAAGGTATCTCTCCCTTGTCTGTGCCCTAATACACATGGTGAGCCTCTAGTATGGCAGTCATTTACATTTCGTTTATCATAGAATTTGTGTGTTTGTGTGTATGTACATGTATGTCTGTAGTTTGACTCGCTCACAAGAATATAGGCTCCTTAAGGGCAGAAAGCATGTCTGGGTCATCATTATATATCCTTCACAGCATCTATCACATTGCCTTACACACATTAGTTGTCCAATAACCACTGATGACTGTTAAAGGTAATGAGAACCATTTATTTACTGTTAGGGGAGATATTTTCTTTTTCTGTTCCCTAAAACTGTCTACTTCAAGTTGTCTGAAGCTACCGTCTTTGATAAATGCTGTAATTGAGGGAATAATTCTATGGAGTAACAGCTAACCTATTTTTGAAAAAAATGGAAAAATTGGTACTTAGCATAACACAATCACTGTCCTTGAAGTAAAGTGATCAATGATCCCAGATTGGACAACAGGGATTCCCAATCTGGACAGAGCTGAGTATGGCAGTGTTGATACATCCCTCAAGGGAGGTCAGCGCACTTAAGTTATCACAATCCTCCCTCCCAGTTAGAGGCTAGGTCCGCCTAGGACACTGCTATCCAACATAGGAGCCACTAGAAACATGCACCTATTGAGCACATGAATTGTGCCCAGACTGAATTGAGATACACTGTAAATGTAAAACACATACTGGATTTGAAGACTTAGGACAAGATTTGTAAAAGAGCATTAAATATCTCAGTAATAATTTGATATTGATTGCATGCTGAAATGATACTATTTTGGGTACACTGAGTTAAATAAACTATAGTATTAAAATTAATTCACTTATTTTTTTAATGTATGGAAAATTTAGAATTACATATGTGGCTTTCATTATATTTCCACTAGATAGCACTGCTTAAGTGATCAAGGAAGTAAAAATGATCTATGAAGGAGCTAAAACTGGACCTTCTCTACTAAAACAAAACAAAATGAAATTCTACTCTTTTGTTTTGTTTTGAGACAGGGTCTGGGTCTTGGTCTGTCACCCAGGCTGGAGTGCAGTGGTGCAATCACAGCTCATTACAACTTCCGCCTGCTGGGCTCAAGTGATCCTCCCACCTTAGCCTCCCAAATAACTGGGACTACAGGAGCATGCCAACAAGTCTGGCTAATTTTTGTAATTTTTTGTAGAGATGGGGCTTCACCGTATTGCCCAGGCTGATCTCAAACTCTTGAGCTCAAGGGATCCACCTGCCTCAGCCTCTCAAAGTGCTAGGAATACAGGCGTGAGCCACCAAGACCAGCCTAAGACTCTACTCTTAAAACAACTTAAATCCTAATAATTCGTACATCCACCATCTCCTTTTGAGATCAACAAAGTGCCAAAAACCAAAGGGTCATGACACAGCACTGGTAAAATAATATAACTACCTATGTAAAATATCAGAATCTGTACCCAAGCTAGGAACAGGAGTTCTCAATGAAGGCCTCCCAAGCAGAGAATTGTAAAATTTTTAGAAAGAGCTGCAAGTCAATAAGAAAAGGCATTCTCAAAGTTTCTGAACAATGAACCTTGAATATTTACCCTTCTAACTGCGTTGACACAATATGGCAACAAACTGAAAATGGAAAATAAAATTGAAACATTTTGCACCAGGTAGCTCATTACTTTGCAATCTTAACAGTGTTTGTGGAATTGAATTGAATTTGGGAGAAGTTGCCTAATTGAATTTGATCTTTTTAAACTGAAGTTAATGTAACCAGCATATGTTCATACACAACCCTAAAACTCCGAGTTGACTAACATGCATCATGTGTGGACACTGTGCTGTGCTCTCTTGGC
This sequence comes from Colobus angolensis palliatus, assembly GCF_000951035.1. Classification (NCBI taxonomy): domain Eukaryota; kingdom Metazoa; phylum Chordata; class Mammalia; order Primates; family Cercopithecidae; genus Colobus; species Colobus angolensis. Next base: position 656,243 of record NW_012118844.1, read on the forward strand.
CTTTTACATAACTACTGAATCCTTGCTAGAGCACTAGCTGCTATAGGGAAGAATTAATTATAAGCTAGACCTGTGTTGTAATAAATACCCTCTTATAATCATTTCTTCTAAAGAAGGAGGGCTTCTGTGGCATAGCCCTTATGGAGAGCATCATAACAGAGCCTAAGCCTACTGCACACAACTGCAGGAGTTAAATTTTATCATCCATGAAGATGTGTGTTCCATGTATAATGGGCAGATATCATCTGAAATTGGAGTATTAAAAAGAGACTTTAAGAAATAGGAAGAATTGATTTTTAAGCAAATGCAATGTAAACATTGAAAGAATAGCCCTGTTAAATTGCACCTAATTCCACTTAAAACATGAAAAGTCAAAAGTGGTATCAACAGGTCTATTCAGTAAATTAACTGAATGCTTTTCTTTATATATTTTACCAAATTAGGTAAAATATAAAACATTTTTCTTTTTATATTTTACCAAATTAGGTAAAATATAAAACTTTTTTTTATATTTTACCAAATTAGGTAAAATACAAAACTTTTTTTTATATTTTACCAAACTAGGTAAAATATAAAAAGAAAAACATTCAATCCAGGTATTTGGCATGTGAAAACAGTAAGCAGTTGATTAATCGATCTATTTTCTTTCTTTCTTTTTTATTTATTTATTTATTTTGGAGACGGAGTCTTGCTCTGTTGCCCAGGCTGGAGTGCAGTGACATGATCTCGGCTCACTGCAACTTCCGCCTCCCAGGTTTAAGTGATTCTCCTGCCTCAGTCTCCCGAGTAGCTGGGATTATAGGTGCCCACCAACACACCCAGCTAGTTTTCGTATTTTTAGTAGAAACGGGGTTTCACCATGTTGGCCAGGCTGGTCTCAAACTCCTGACCTCAAGTGATCCGCCCGCCTTGGCCTCCCAAAGTGCTAGGATTATAGGCGTGAGCAACCGCCAAGCCAATCGATCTATTTTCAACAGGTTGTGTGGATGTCCTATAGGCACAGACTTAGTCGGAAGGCTAAAAAGAAGCAAAAATCCAATGACATATAGTAAAGTGCAGATGGTCCCAGTGACCCAGCAACCTCTGTCCAACTTTACTCATATTAGAATGCTCTTACACTGGGTTGTTTTTAATGAGACCCAAATCTATTTATGTATTTTCCTAGTTTTCTTTATCATCTCCTTGTGTACCATTGAGTATTTTTGAGGACACAAGCCACTATTACAATGTTGTCAAGGCCCTTCTCGTTTTCTAGTTCAAATCCTTGTTCATGCTGTTTGCTAAGTACTTGTTCCCTGTGACAGCTTTCAGCCAAACAGAACACACTGAATGCTGCATTCCAAACCACTCTGTCCTGCTGGGCTCCAAGTAAAACAAGCTCTTCAAACTCCATCATGTGAACTTTTCACAAGGAACAATCTCCCTCAGACAATTCCATTCAGAGATACTATCCGTGAAACTGGGACTGGGGGAAGAGGTGACATCACAGGCATCCCCCTCTGGCCAGGGTCATGACCACCAAAGTTGTATTTAAGAGGCTCCCACGTGGTTTGGCACATGATTTCCTTAACGATCTGACATTTTCCCCAACTTTCCCATAAGCTTCTAATTTAAGATATTCACACTTAAACACAAAATTGGGTTCTGGTGTCAAGAAAGCCTGCGATTTCAAGAAGTAAAGAATGAACAAATTGCAGCTGGAGTCTCTATTAGGGATAAGAGGGTAGATGTATGACATACTATATAACACATGCCATATGTGAGGGTTTGGGGCAGTACTTTAGGAAACATAGAAACAAAAAAACATTATATCCAGCCAAGAGGCTGGAAAAGTTGTGATTTTATTTTTTACAAAAAGGAAGGAAGAAAAAAATGAGAAAAAGTTAAATGAGTTAGATTTTATTATTTTTTTTCAATGTCTGAAGCCAAGGTTTGGAAAATACAAGAGGATTATTCCACTGAGATGGATAGCCAGCTTGTGTGCAGTTAAGCTACAATGGAAGGAGAGCAGTACACCCAGCTGCATTCCGAGGAATCTGGGGCTTTTTCAGAAAGACCTGCCTGGCAGCTCCTGAAGAAGGTTTTGGACTCTCCTGAAAGCTTTTTAATGTGAGAAGAGCAGCTCATGGATCCAAAATGGTTTATATTCCAGTTCTCACAAGAGTTGGGGCATGTGGACTCGGTGACCTTCCAATTCTCCCTTTAGTCCAATGAGTCTGTGAACTCATCTCTCTGTGCGACATCCTCCTGCTCAACTTATTTTTGAAAAAGAACAGTGCCCAAAGAAGGGGACATTTGGCTGTAATGTGCCTTCTAAGCCCTTGGAATTTTTTGTTTGTTTGTTTTCATTCTTGACCTGCTGAAGAAGATGGAACTAAAAGAGAGGGAAGAGTGTGCCCTGCACACACATTCCCATTCTACAAGCAGCTCTGCCACTCCCACCTAGTGAATTTCCTGCCTCAGAATTGTTTCAACTTGGCAGTCTTTATTTCCAGTGGGCTCACAGAGCTCAGCCGGTCAAATAGTAGATTGCTAAAATGAGAGCATCATAGAAAGGTTATCACTACCATTGCCTACTGAATTACAACAGAGATCAGAAAGTACCAGAACTGTGAGGACTTTAGCACAACTAACTCCCTTATGTCATATATCAAACAAAAAAGAGTCCAGAACAGAAATCAACTTGCTTAAGGTTATCAGGAAAGTCAAGGCTTAAACCAAGATCCTGCATGCTTTACCCAGATGCCTGAGACACTGAATTTTTGTCTACAAATGAGAATGCTGATAACTTATTTGCTATCCTTCTTTACAGAAACGTGTTTAATGTCACATAGAATAAAACTGTTCCAAGGTTTTGTTTTGAGCTTTCTTTACCCTAATATAATTTTATGACAAAGACAATTTTTTCACGAAAACATAAATGTACAGTGTCATATTGATTATGCTTTTTCAGCCTACACATGCAATCATGGAGATTCTTACACACCTCCTTAGGGAAGTGAGCCCCTTGCAATAAGAATGAACGGTTTACAGGCTAGTGGGGCAGACAAAGAAGCAAACCGACAATTACAGTGATAAGTCCAAAGTGTGGGGATTTAATCCTGACTCAGAAGGACAAGGAAGGTATTAAAAAAAAAACGGTAAAGCCTGAGGTGAGCTTTGAAGGCTGAATAGGAGTTAGGCAAGGGGGGTGGGCGTTCCAGACCAAGGAAGCAACAAGGCAAAAGGACCCAGGGGCAAAGATTATAAAAATTCAGGAAACTTCAAGTGTTCAAGTAGCCTAGTTTGGCTGGTGGCTAGAGCACAGTGGCGGTGGCAAGGGGTCACTTGTGTTCCCCGAATGCACAATTCCAACAGCTTCCCCTAAATAAACACAGCAGAGTAAAAAAGAGTCTGCTTACCATGCCAGAGCGGCTTCATAATCAAGTTCCCCAGCCCCACCTGACCATCAACATATTAATTACAAGGTCATACACAATGTAACTAAGGGAGGTACAGTGAAGGGAGCAACGGACTGGAACTTACCAATAAGTCACTGTGGCCCTTTCTAGTGAGGTCAGCTGCCGCATTTGTAAAATGAATAGTTGACCCTGCCCTGAATAATCCTTACGGTCCCTTTTGGCTTTGTGTTTGCAATCTAGTGACCGTGCATATGCTGCTAGAAGATCAAACATAAAGGTCTGTAGACCTCCACAAAGGCCCAAGGTCATCAGCAACCAGTCCTCCCCTGATCCCTACTCCATCATCATTTTATAAAAAACAAAGTGATCTAACTGCAGTGTTCCCAAACTATCAGTGCATATGCAATTTTCACTAGAAAGCAGAGGTCTAATGGATAAAATATGCAACTAGAGGTTAGGAAATCAGAGCCTTCTTCTCTCAGGTTCCTATAAAAAGAAAAAAAAAATCAGGAAATGTCCGTTATTAACAAGTGTTTGCCTCAGTTTAACTAAGCTCCCAGTAAGAGAATGTATGAAATATGCAGTGATGACAATGATATCTACAAATGAGAAGATTCACTTTAAGCCTGCATAGAAAGTTTGAAAACAATGATCAGTTTAAAATTAGCTCCTTGAATCCATCACTTGAATCCATCGCAATCAGAATCAGGATGCATTTGCAGACTTCACCGTGCAACACAATTACTGAGACCTCCTCCTGAAAGCAGGTAGCTTTGGGGAACCTCCCATTGAGGTTTTAATTCAGCAAGGGCAATTCTAAAGTCACCAGTTTCACAAACTCCTCAGTAGATTCTCATGAGCGGTGGTCATGGGACGGACCACACTGCAAAAAGCTGAATCTAGTAGTTAGGAATGAGGGTAAAGATACACAGCAGAGAATTATCTACAAATTAGGGTATGGGTTTCAGATGCCTTCCCTGGGCAGTAAGTAAATAGAGAAAGGGGGAAGGAGAATAGATATACCTGGGTCTGGATGGAGTCCTACTCATCCACTCATTTAATAAATATTCATTGTGTGCCCATATGGATCAGGCACTGTACTAGATACTAGGAATTACAGAAGCAAACAAGACAAATGACGTCCTTGCCCTCATATTGACATGACCTCTTATGACCTTCCCTACCTACCTGTTAAAACTGCTGCGGATGATCAGTCCTATAGACCCCAGTGATTCCACTGCATAAGAAGCAGGAAGGAAAAAATAGGGAATGGCCACTTTGTTTCTTCAAAACTAGCCTTCCAAGAGATACTGCTGTTGGAAATGAAGGCTTTCTTAGCCTTAAAGAAGCACTGTATAGGCCGGGCGCGGTGGCTCAAGCCTGTAATCCCAGCACTTTGGGAGGC
>NW_012118844.1:661638-665786 GCF_000951035.1 Colobus angolensis palliatus
TACATATGTAACAAACCTGCACGTGATGCACATGTACCCTAGAACTTAAAGTATAATAATAATAAAAAAAAAAAAAAGAAGCACTGTAGAACACAGTGGAGCTGTTTCCTACCTTGTAAGCTTTGTGCTGTGCGAGGGTGGAACGAGCAAAGGCTTGTCAGAGAAAACCCCGTCAAGGTAAACATCTCCCCCAACGCGGGTTAACCAAAGGGCAACATCCCCAGTAAAAATGCATCCTACAGGGATACCCCGTCCTGTCTCTGTCTCTGCCCCAGTATCTCACTTTTGGACAACCCGGCATTCTATCAAACTAACCTTCCTAAACCAGTATTACCTCCTGCACTTAGAGAGAACCTAAAGTACTGGGGACAGGCATTTGAGACCCTAAACACCTTGGCTTGTACCTCCCCTACCCACTTTCTGTGATTCCCTGAACCCACTTCACTGTTTGCTCCTTCTCAAACTTTGTTAGACACCGTTCCCTGTTGGCATCCCCGGACGCTCCCTTCCTACCCATTTTTCTGGGCCCGGTTCATATGCTACTTCTTCCAGAAGCTGGGAGCCTCTCAGCAAGGAGAGTCTCTGACCTCTGAATTCTGCACAGCCCTTGGGCACTTTTGCCAGTGAGAAGTGTGCTTTTGGCTACATAATTTATCTCCCAAGGCAGGATGTGCTCTTTGAGGATAAGAATTGTTTTTATGCTTTTTTATATCCCTTCTCAGGACCTAGCACAGTACCTCAATAGCCAGTTTTTTTCTGGGTTTTGTTCTTTTTTCTTTTTTTTTTTTTTGAGACAGAGTTTTGCTCTTGTTGCCCAGGCTGCAGTGCAATGGCGCGATCTCGGCTCACTGCAACCTCCACCTCCTAGGTTCAAGAGATGCTCCTGGCTCAGCTTCCTGAGTAGCTGGGATTACAGGTGCCCACCACCACGCCCCGCTAATTTTTGTATTTTTAGTAGAGATCGGGTTTCATTCACCATGTTGGCCAGGCTGGTCTCGAACTCCTGACCTCGGGTGATCTGCCCACCTTGGCCTCCCAAAGTGCTGGGATGACAGGCATGAGCCACCATGCCCGGCCAGCCAGTTTTTATCATGGAATTGACTTTATTTTGTTTTGTTATTTTAATGCATTCCTCAGTTACAAATCTACTCGAAAGGCCACGCTAACGAAGCAGAAACAACTCTTGCGTGAACATAAAGGCAAGGTTGTGCCAATCTATAATATTTTATGCCCTGGTTTTGGGAGACCCTGGGAAGACTGGGCTTAACTCCCCCCGACTTCAATAATCACACTCCCACCTCCCTTCACCCTCTGCAACATCCCAGACTCCACACCTGCTCTACCTCCTTCATCGCCTCCACCCCACCCCACCCCACCCTCATTTAAAACCACTCCAGCCTTTTAGGTGTCCCAGGACGTTGGCTTCCATTTTTTTTTTCTACCTTTACACACTCCTTCTCATATTTTTTCAGGCCAGAGGAGGTAGATGTTTCATTACGCCTGATTGCAAAGTGCATCCTTCAGGCAGCTTCAGGAACTCCAAGGTTGCCCTAGTATCCAGATTGGTGACCCTGAGTGCTCATGAGCTCAACACACTGAACACAAGATCTGTGATATTTAGGCAAGTTTCAAATGTGAAACAGTAATTTCCAGTTCAAACACAGAGATTCTACTTGCTGATTTTAAAACTGATCTACTTTTCTGCTTTTTCTAAAATAAAATGATTTTAACGTGTTATTGATTTTTATTTAGAGAGAAGGGAGAACCTTTATTGAGTACTTGACGCGCCAAGATTGTGCTGGACACTTGAAATATAAATTTCACCTGATCCTCACAACCACCTTAGGGGACACACAGTTCCATTTTACAGATGAAAAACTGAGGTCATTAGACATTAAGTAACTTGCTCAAAATCATGCAGCTAATTTATGGAGCTAGGATTCTGCTATTGGTCCTTTTAAAACGAAGCTCACACTCTTTTGGTTATACCATGCTGTACCCTTAATTAAAACCCAGAAGTTCAAAAGGCTGGGCACGGAGGCTCACACCTGTAATCCCAGCACTTTGGGAGGCCAAGGCGGATGGATCACAAGGTCAGGAGTTCGAGACCAGCCTGGCCAACATAGTGAAACCCCGTCTTTCCTAAAAATACAAAAAATTAGCCGGGCGTGGTGGCAGGCACCTGTAATCCCAGCTACTCAGGAGGCTGAGGCAGGAGAATCCCTTGAACCTGGGAGGCGGAGGTTGCAGTGAGCCAAGATCACACCATTGCACTCCAGCCTGGGCAACAGTGCAAGGCTCCGTCTCAAAAAAAAAAAAAAAAGAAAGAAAGAAAAACACAAGTTCATTCTGACTACTTGTTCTTCCACTTCAAAACAGAGATCATAAAAAAGATGTAACCTCATAAAAAGGAACATTTTACATTCCTAAGGAAAAAGAGCACCACTGGGCTACCATCTTATTTTATCAGGGTCTCAAGTTGATGGTTTAGTTTTCCCCAAAAGAGCACTGAATTGACTCAATATCAAGTAATATCTGCGTAACCACCACAGCAACTGTTTGCAGCATCACATAATCACCCAAATCAACAATTTTTCAAAATTAAAAAATCACAGCCTAATATGTATTACTTGCAGTTTCTTTCTAGAAATTAGGTGCATGGTATAGTGAGGTTAAAATGGAAGACTCCAGATTTCACAAAGATGTCAAGTTTTACATTTTGATACAATGCAATTGAATTGGCAAAGACCATTAAAGTCAACAATTACCAACGAAAAAAGTATTCTATAACTAAGTAAACACCTGCTATGACTTCCCTTTAAGAATAAATAAGGTCACATTTATTCATTCAATGAACATTTATTGAGCACCTGGAACTGTGCTAGGTGCTGAGGAATATAACTGTGAACAAGATAAATCAGACTCCTGCCTTGACCAGGTAAGTTTGCTTTAAATGATCCTGCTAACTACTACATATTTGTTCTCTGATAGGATTATATTTTTTGGAAAGTCAGAGTCATATGAAGCCTCTTCTGGAATACTTTTAAAGTTTCTTCATGGCAGAATTGTTAGAAATCTTTGTTTAACTTAGAGAAGGGAAGAAAAACGGTCTCCAGTAACCTTTAGACAAGCGTGTCGAAGGTTGAGTTCACGCTCAAGCAATATGGCAGCAGGCAACCAATGAGGCAGCTTAGACCATTCGGTTGCGCTTTTGGATTGGTGAGTCTGTGGTGCCATCACCGCATTGGGCCGAGGTGCGCTTGCGGATCCCCCCACTGTCCAGATGGAGGGCCAGTTCCTCTGAGTCGAAGGGATTCAAGTCGTCCTCCAAGAAGCCACTTTTTCGGCGCCCACTGCTGGCGACACCGCTGTCTTGAGGCGAGTCGCCTGATCGCATGCTGATGCCGGCCATAGCGCCACTGAGGCCATGCAGGGCGGTCGCCTCCTGGAAGGGCTGCAGGTCGACGTCCACCGATGAGCTGGACTCAGTTGCCACAGCCTGGCTGGGGGCCCCAGTGGGTGGCTTCGGGGGTGTCCTAGGAGTGCGAGGTGGAGGAGGAGCGGGGGGCACTTTGCCACACAGGAAGCTAATCAAGTCTTCGCGACGAATGGTGCTCCGGCCCTTTTTCACCCACTCCAGCACATCTTTGATGCGACGCTGGTGGCCAACCTGGACCCCCAAGTGAAAACTTCGTTGGTGGGCATCCCCGCTCTCTTTGTAGAGGCTGGTCACCGCCATGGCCGCATTCTGGAAGGGGTCCCACATGGAAAGTCCTTGCTGTTGGCACCCAGAATCCTTGTAAAGCTGAGCAACTGCGGTGGCCGAGATCTGGAAGAGGTGCCACAGCTTCTGCTTCTCGCTCTTGAGCCCCGCCAACTCTGCAGCCGCCTCCTCCTGCAGCTCGGGGGGCAGCTGCTCCTCCTGCTCGGCCTCAGCCAGGCACTGGCGCTCCCACTTGGAAAACCAATGCTCCGCGACCTCGGCCTCGCCCTCCTTCTGCTGCTCCTCCATCCTCCTCTTCAGGCCGCGCACCTCCACCACCGCCTCCTGCTCCGCCGCCGCCGCTGCCGCCTACTCTTGGTCCTCCACCTCCTCACCTCCTGCTCCGAGCTCCCCGCCTCCTTCAGCGGCCGCCGCCTCCTTCGCG
>NW_012118844.1:666066-686501 GCF_000951035.1 Colobus angolensis palliatus
CCAGCCCCCGCTTGCGCTGCGGCTGCAGCACCGGTAACTCGGAGGGGGGCTGGCAGGAGCGCTGCCTCAACGCGGCGCCTGCCTACCTCTTAGCCCCCTTTTCACACATTTTTGGGACTTGTCGGCTTCATCCAATGAGCTGATCAAATTTTACATCCTATGTTGCCAGAGAGGATTATGGGGCAACTTCATGGTGTCGATCACATCCAGGGCGCCGATCCGGGGAGGCCAGGGGAATAAAAGTGGAAAGAGCACGGCCCTCGTGGGTAGGCAGGCAGTCTGGACCCCAGCAATGTCCTCCCCACACTAGATGCCCGAGAAAAGTGTTTTCGGTGGACGAAGGTAGTATTTTGTAGAAGAAAAAAAAATCACAGGGAAAGTGCCTGCTGCTTCTTCTTGGGCCTCAGTTTCCCCAAGTGTCCAATGAAGTTGTTAAACAAGGTCTCCGGAAAGTGCTCCAGTCCTGATTGAGAACTTTCCCGCTGTCCCTGCAAAGCACTACTTCGGGGTTAGTTTCATACTTACCAAATTCTAAGAGTCACGGTCAGAAATGGTATTGATCCCCCCTTCGTTCTTGCAAAGGTTTTTGTCATTAAGAAAAATGGGGTGGAGAGTGGATTCTGTGTGGACTACTCTCAACTATTGAAAATTCCAAGATGAAGAAGTAAGGGGAAAGAAAAAAAGAAAAAAAAATGAATGCCCAAACACGAGATTTTCTGTTCTAATATAAAGTTCAGTGCCTTTTAGGAAAGAAAGGAAAAAAAATTACCTAATTTCCAACACCCTAAAAATTCTAGCTGGTTAAAACATCATAATAATACCAAAATTAAGCTAAAACGGTATGGAACACTAACGTCATTTCCTTGGGTTCAATAACAAATTCCTTGTAATAATGCAATCTTTTTTCAGTGCAGACAATTCCAGAGCAAACTGTGTTAAAAGAAAAAAAAAAATCACTGAACTAAAAATAACATCAAAAGTTGGAGGATCTAACGTAATCAATTTTAAGATTTAGAGAAAAAAGTTAGAATTTTTCAGTTTTTGTGTGGAAAAATTGCTAAGTACCCAGAAAGCCTTACAGACATAAATAAAGCTAACTCTTCTAGCAAAATATGTCTAATAATTCCCAAAAATGAAAATTAGTACATAAAATAAAATTATTAAGTTTTATCATCTCCCTTAAAAGAAATACATGTTTCTAAGTTAAATTTAGAAGAGAAGGAGAAAAGTGAATTGTGCTCTTTCGCTGCAAACCGGGCTTTTTCACGATTCATTAAACCCTTTTTCCATATGTGTAATTGGACTCTTCTCATTTACATAAACGGAGGATGAGGCAAAAGACCTAAGACCAGCCTAAGAGGAGAGATACGTTTCTCATTCTTTTAGGTTCAGAAAATACATTGTGGAAGAAAACAAGAAGGCAGACCCTACTTCATTCCCCCACCCCTCACCAGACCTGAAATGTTAGTACTTCATGCCCAAGGAGTAGGCAGGTTTGCAGCGCTCTGAGGCTTGCCCTACGAATGGTGTATCACGGTTATTATCACAGGCATCATGCTTTTGTTTTATTTTCTCTAAGTAAAAAGTTTAGACCATAAATGACTGATGTATAGGACAGCATATCCTACTTTCATCTTCTCATTTTTGACTGGGTTAAAAACCAAGAAGAAAGACTGCTCTGTCTTTTAAAGAGCACAAACCTCTGCTTGGGCTTGAGTTGTCTGGCTGGTATCCTCCCTTCAGTTGGTTTCAGCACCTGATTAATTAGTTAATTAGTACTTAGAGCTGACTAGCCCTGGTCGGCAATTTTCATGCCCTGCATGGTGAAATGTTGAATCCCACATTGAAATTTCTGTGTTGCACACCCTAATTATTATCACCCCACTACTTTTTAAACCATTGCACCAAATTATTATTATAGACAGGGCCAGACAACTGTGTGAGAATATGGTCTTTCTGAGAAATAATGGTAGACAATATTTTTCACTGTTGTCCTTAACACATTTAAATAAAACAATTGAGTGGAGAAATTCTAATTCAATTAGCCTCCAACTCCTTCTATTGAGAAAATGATTTTATATAAGAGAGATGTTAGAAAAAAATCACACCAGAAATTTTAGTAATGTTTTATTAGTTCCCAGGATGCCAAAGAGTGTGTTTATAAGATACCCTATCTGACATTAGCTTTCTTCCTATATAATTCTAAAGTGTCTGGATTATTTTTAAAATAATAGGAAACAGATACTAAACAAAAAGACAATTTTTGTACTTGCTCTAAGGAAATGATGCTATCTGTGTATGTGTGTGAGGGAGAACTTTTGATGTTTAAAAAAAAAAAACTGACATGGTTTAGGAGCAAGTTTTCTGCGGGAAAAAAATGTTCCTTTGACACTGCCTCATTCTTCCATAAGTTTGATGTCCTGGGTAAGGTTAAATATCAAGTAGGGAAAAATACTGTTAGAAAATAAGTTAGGACACAAATCTATAGCAGTCTAATTTTTACCATTTCTCAGTATACCATTACCAAAATGGGCTCCAGTATCCATGATTTCCAGTATTATTGCTAGCTATTTTCACCTGGAAACAATCCTTATCTATCAGTAGTGGGTTGCTTGTAATTGTAAGAGCTAAATGGTACACAAAACTGGATACACAACCACATAGACCAGTAAATGGGTCAGACTGAAAGCAAAAGTAAACACCAACCTTAGGAAATGAAAGAAGTTAAAAGATAAGTGTTAAGGACCTTATTCTTTTTGGAGAATAAAACAAGATTTAGTAGCTTTCCACTTAATTTAAATGAAAAGAATCACTACCTTACATATTGCAGTGATAATGTAATGGGGAAAGAAAACAAAAAAGTCTTTGTACAAATGACACCTCCTATAGTTGTTGTGAAGAAACTTTTCCCCTTGGTATCTGCTAACAAATTCTAATTAATGCTGCACATTCCTTTACTGAAATCATTTAATGCGTAACAAGGGGGGTAAAAAGAAATGCTGAATGCTCGTGATTGCCCTGTTAGAATTATGGGAGTGAAAGCCTGGGGCCCCAAACTTACTGTCTATTAAAGCCAAGCTTTGAAAAAGAAATGCAACCTACAAAAGCTGTCAATCTCCCTTGCCCCTAAAGCCTGGGTTCACATGGATTCAAGTGACAGCCCTCCTCCCCCATGCACAATACATCAATCTGTCTCTCCCACAAGCACCCACAGCCCATTGTGCTGGCCGCAGGTGCCTATTATGGCACCCATGGCTGCCTCCCACAGCTCCGCCCCTGAGAAACAGGAACTGCACACAATGGAGCCCTGTGGGAAGACAGAGGTGGGTGTTGGGAGGGATAACAGACAGATGGTAAAGGGTACAGGGTAGTAAGGTAGTTTCAAAACAAATGTCAAACATTCAAAATTATTGCTTTCACGTGCCCCCCCTTTTTGAATTGCCTTTGCTTCAATCACCATCTGCCATAATTATGAAAACACATACCTGTTAGGATGAATATATGCTCTTCTTTTTGGGTCTTGGTCGAGGGGATGACCTTCAGTACTCTACTCCTATTTAGCCTCTAGGTTTCCCAAGGTCGCAGACTGAGGAGTTTTAGTTAAGTGACACCAGTAGAGCATATAGGGGAAGGAAGAAATAGTTCTATTATTATTATTTTTTTTACAAGTCTTGTGATTTCCTTTTAAGCTTAGTTTGGGGATTCATAAGAGGGTAAAGGTGATGGAAACTAGTTGCTTTGAGTAATATGTCAGTGAAATCAAAGTGTTAGGAGATGTCTTAAAATATCATACTAAGCAGGTAGAAATTCTTAGGCCATTTCTTTTCTGGTAGGGAGATACAAAAAGGGAGATGAGGTAGATTTAATAATAAAAGTACGGAAGGTCTCTGACTCAGCCTCTTTTCCTATTCTTAAACATGCCAAAATAAATAAGTAAAATTGTAAAAAAAAAAAAAATACCTAAATACTATTGACATTTAATACCATTATCAGAAGTAATACATTTTTAACATTTCATCTTATTAAAAGTCACTTGCCGATGGTATTTTTATCTTTGGAGTTCTGGACTAATTAAGAAGCAATAAGTGGAAGAATTAAAATATATGCCAAAAACACATATATTAGTTCAACTAATTTGATTTAGTTGATTTTGTCCTTATGTAATCATCTCTGTATACCACCTATTCCTGTTTCCAAGATAATCTTTCATAAATCAAAACCAAATTAATAATAATTTCATCACTACTCTTACTACCTGACTCAAACAGAAAGCAACCAAGAAAAATCTGGCACAATTATAAGTCATGGTCAAGACAATTAGTGACTTGTTGGGATGAGGGTACCCCCCAGAATAATGCCAGAAACTAAAACCAGCCAGCTTTCTTGAAGCAAACAACAGGGTCTTGGTTTGTTGTCAAAAACCACAAACTAGGCTTTAACTAGGAACTGTCAGAGATCCAAGTGAGCTCTTGGCCAGGGAGAGCTTAATTAGCAGAGTTGGTTTGGTTTTTAAATTACACAAGAAAAACAACCAATACAGTATGAAAGCGTACAGTGATCTAATGTAACACAAAATTCACTATTCCATTATATGTGTGTGTAGTAGTTTTGCACATTTTATTAACAATTTAGATTTAGATTTCAAACATTATTTTTTTGCCCATTCCTAGGGCATGGGTTTTTTTGGTTTTGTTTTGTTTTCTTCTTGTGTATCTTTTCAGAGATTCTTATGTCTTCATCACCAAATGCAAATATGCATGCCTCTTCTTTTTAATATAAATGGTAGCATATGCTATTTCTTTTTAACCTGATGGATCTTGGGGATCAGTCCATATCAGAACAGTAAGAGCATATGTTATTTGTAAATATTAAGACTCTAGTTCAACAATGGGAAGTTTATTTATAAATTGTTTCTATGACATCCAAAATATTCAGAGTTCAAAAGAAATCCCCAAGGCTTTCCACTTAATCCATGGCCCGTTTTTCAAATCTCTGGTATCTTACAAAAATGACATTGCTTAATTAACTAATTAAAAAATGCCAGGTTTTAGCTATAAAATTTGTTGACAATACATACTCTCCTTTTACTCTTCTTTTACCTGTGCCCCAATACTAAGCTCTTTGACTTCTAGATGTTTTCCATGGAGCTACTGAGTTTTTATTTTATTTTATCCTATAATTTTAATTTTTAGAGATGGGGTCTAACTATGTTGCCCAGGCTGGAGTGCAGCGGCTATTCACACACACACACCATCCCACTACTGATAAACACAGGAGTTTTGACCTTCTCCGTTCCTGGGCTACATCACCCCTCCTTGGGCAACCTGGTAGTCCCTTGTTCTCAGGAGGTCATCATATTGATGCTGAACCTAGTGCAGACTCCCTATCGTCATAGGGGCACTACAACCCAGAACTCCTCCGCTCAAGCCATCCTTCTGCCTCAGCCTCCTGAGTAGCTGAGATTACAGGTAAGTGTCACCACACCTACCTACTTTAAAATGAACATAGTTCGTTGGCTAAAATTGAAGATTATATTATGAGACAAAACTGTGTTCCAATTCTGGCTCTGGAGCTTGAAAGTGGTGTGATTTAACTTCTCTGATACTCAGTTTTCTCTAAAATAAGGATAATAATAGTACCTACTTCATAGGTTTGTAGTAAAGAGTAAATGAGAGCATGAACTCACACCTAAAATAATGCCTGTTACATAGTAAATCCTCAATAAACAGTATATATTATTACTATTATTATTTTTAATAATTACAGCTATAGGACTCTAAGGATTAGCTATATGGGGTCCCAAATGTGACTAATCAGCAAAGTCACTGGAGGGAGCTTTTCAGAAACACCCATACCCCAGCTAATTGAATAGATCTGTGGTGAGGCCTGGGAATCTGTGTTTTAAAGCATCACAGAGATACACATAACAGAAAGTTCAAGATGACAACTACTAAGCTGACCAAGAAAGCAATAGGTCATAATTAGAACAGGAAGTCAGGGAGGTCAGTGAAAAATACTCAAGATGGACACAAATTCCATAATCAACCCATATAAGAAACCAGAAGTTATTTATATGTGGTTTTGGTTGTCAATAAAACAAATACAATTAGGAACTCTAAAGAAAACAAAAAGCTGTCCTATGATCTTGGTTCTAATAAGAAGCATACTAAAACATGACATCATCCTGAGCCATTGAAGGAGTGTAAGAAAAGATAATCCATTTGATTTTGACACTTGAAACATTCTCCTTCAAGCAGCCCTTCTTTGGTGCCATATGACTACATTATTTTCTCTCTGGGTCCAATCACACACCTTGGTCTTGCTGTGAATATTATTTACATGGAATTTACTATTGGAAACGCTGATTTAAATTAAGCTTGTAATTTTTTTTTTTTTTTTTTTTGAGACAGGGTCTCATTTTGAGACAGCCTCCCATTACCCAGGCTGCAGTGCAGTGGTGCAATCATGGCTCACTACAGCCTCAACTTCCCGGTCTCAGGTCATTCTCCCACCTCAGCACCGTCTCCGTAGCTGGGACTACAGGCACGTGCCACCATGCCCAGCGAATTTTATGTATTTTTTTCGTAGAGATGGGGTTTTGCCATGGTGGCCAGGCTGGTCTCAAACTCCTGGGCTCAAGCAGTCCACCGGCATCAGCCTCCCAAAGTGCTAGGATTATAGGCATGTGCCACCATGCCTAGCTGTAAACTTTTAATTTTAAGGTAATTTTAGATTCACATGTAGTTGTAAGAAACAACACAGAGAGAGCCAGAGGATCCAGTGTACCCTTTACCCCATTTCCCTCACTGATGGCACTTTGTAAAATTATAACACAATATCACAACCAAGATATTGACGTTGGTACAGTCAAGGTACAGTCAAAATACAGAACAATTCCATCACCACAAGAATCCCTTATGTTTCCTTCTTATATCTACACCCACTTTCCTCCAAAAGAAACTTTCTCCTAAAGTGGCTGTATCATTTTACATTTCTACCACCAATGTATGAGTGATCCAGTTTCACCACGTCTTCCAAAGCATGTTATTGTACTAATTTTAGTCCTTCTGACAGATACATAGTGTTTTTAATCTAAGTCTCCCTAATATTTAATGACGTTGAACGTATTTCCATGTGCCTATTTGCCATCTGTATATCCTCGTTGGTGAAATGTTTATCTCTTTTGCCCATTGGTTTGATTTTTTGAATC
The DNA here is from genome assembly GCF_000951035.1 of Colobus angolensis palliatus. Taxonomy (NCBI): domain Eukaryota; kingdom Metazoa; phylum Chordata; class Mammalia; order Primates; family Cercopithecidae; genus Colobus; species Colobus angolensis. Next base: position 673,277 of record NW_012118844.1, read on the forward strand.
AAGCCAGAGATATAGCAATCTGAAGATTTCATTAAAGTTGTAAAATGGAATTTTTTTGTTTTTAATTTTGTCATTTTATTTTTACATTTAACACTTAAAAAGCACTTTCTGCATGCCAAATATAATTTTAAGTGCTTTGAAATGTTTATTTCGATTTCAGTAAAATTTTGTCTTACAGCAACCCTATGAAGATGTTATCATCTCCATTTGACAATTGAGGAAAGTGATGGCACAGAGACGTTCAGTAATTTACCCAAGATTACATAGATAACAAGTATTGCAACAGAGATTTGAACACAGGCGGTAGTTACTATGAGCTTAATAATGTACAAGAAATACTATAACTGGCAGAAGTCGGAAGCAGTGGAGGGAGAAAGAGGGTAGGCAAGTGTCTCTGAAATGAGTGCCAATAAACATTGTATGTAATTAATGGATCCAGAAATAGAGATTTAAGTATATTACTTAAAGTTATAAAGGCAACCACTAAGGTGTTCTGAAAATTATAATAATATAATCAAATTTGGAGGACGTCAGAAATAGGTTAAAGAGGTAGCATATGTTAAATCCTTCATTTTTCTTAGTAGTCAACAAATATTGTCTAAAAATGATAAAGCAAGAGCTGGAAGTATAAACACATTTTTAGAGTAATGATGTTAATCATCAGAAAAACTCAAAATTCAAAATAATTTTACAAGTTACCTCTCGACTGGAAACTAGTAAATAAACAGGAAACTTTCTCTTCTATACTGTTCAATTTCTTAGAAACCATATGCAGTCATTATCTCTACAATAAACATAAAGGATAATTTAAGGCACAATTTAAGACAAATTAATTGATTCTGATGAGGCTAGGTTTGATGGTTTCTGAGCTAAATTACAGTTAATATTTTTGGAGGTCTTCAAAGATAGGTGAGGATAAATGGATTAACATGTATTGGTTCTTCTTGTGGTATCCTTAGCTTACACACCCACAAAACATTACCAAATGCCATAGCCACATAAAATTACTGATATTCCTTACAACCTAGGCTCCATTTCTGAAGCAACAGTAGTATTTCCACTTATAATTTAGATCCTCATGATTGTTACCAGATACAGACAATGGACCCTTAGCTCAGTAAAATACAAGTACAGAGAGAAAACAGAAGAAAAGCAAACAAAAAAACCAGGACTGTTTTTTAAACAAATAATGCTAGAACAACTGGATATCCATTTGGGAAAGAATATAAACCTCTACCCAGGCCAGGCGCGGTGACTCATGCCTGTAATCCCAGCACTTTGGGAGGTCGAGGCGGGTGGATCATGAGGTCAGGAGTTCGAGACCAGCCTGGCCAAGATGGTGAAACCCCGTCTCTACTAAAAAATATAAAAATTAGCCAGGCGCGGTGGTGGGCATCTGTAATCCCAGCTACTCGGGAGGCTGAGGCAGAAGAATCGCTTGAACCCGGGAGGCAGAGGTTGCAGTGAGCTGAGATCATGCCACTGCACTCCAGCCTGGGCAATAGAGCAAGACTCCGTCTTAAAAAAAAAAAAAAAAAAGGAAAAACCTCTACCCTTATCTCATGCCAGGCACAAAAATTAACTCAAAATGTTTCATAGATAGACCCAAATGTACAAACTAAAACTATCAAGTTTCTAGAAGACATAAGAGAAAAACTTGGGACCTTGTGGTAGGCTGAGATTTCTTAGGACACAAAAAGCATAATTCATTAAAAGGAAAACATTTAATAAATTAGATTTCATAAAATTCAAAACTTCTATTCTTCATAAGATACAGGGAGAAAAATTTGCAATACATATATCTAACATGTATCCAGAATGTATAAACATTTCCTATCACTCAGTAAGAAAAAGACAAATAAGCCAATTAAAAAAAGACAAAATGTTTGAACAGACATTTCACAAAAGTAAGTATACGAATGGCCAATAAGTACATGAAAAGATACTCAACATCATTAGTCATATGAAAAAATGTGAATTAGCCAGGCACAGTGGCTCACGCCTGTAATCCCAGCACTTTGGGAGGCCGAGGCGGGCGGATCACGAGGTCAGGAGATCCAGACCATCCTGGCCAACACAGTGAAACCCCGTCTCTACTAAAAATACAAAAAAATTAGCCAGGCGTCGTGGCAGGTGCCTGTAGTCCCAGTTACTCGGTAGGCTGAGGCAGGAGAATGGTGTGAACCCGGAAGGTGGAGTTTTGCAGTGAGCCGAGATCACGCCACTGCACTCCAGCCTGGGCAACAGAGCGAGACTCCGTCTCAAAAAATAAAGAAAAAATGTGAATTAGAACCACAATGATACATCACTACACACCCATTCAAATGGCTAATATTAAAAAGACTGACAATACCAAGTGACAGAAAGGATGTGGATCAATAGATCTCTTACAGAAATAGCTGGTGAGAATCCGAAGTGGGTATAACCACTTGCAAAACAGTATGGGAGGAGGTTGTATATGTTATGAAATTAAACATACAGTTAACATACAACCCAAAAATTCCACTTCTAGATATATACCCAAAAGAAGTGAAAATATACATCCAGAAATACCCACACTCAAAAGTTCATAGCAGCATGATTCATAGTAGCCCCAAACTGGAAACAATTCAAACGTCCATCAACTGATGAACGGATAAACAAACTGTGCAATTAAAAGGAGCAAATCCTGATAGACCCAACAAGATGGATAAATCTCAAAAATATTATGCTAAGTAGAAATCAAATACAAAAGACTGCAGTGACAAAAAGCAAATTAATGGGGTCTTGGAAGGGTATAAATGGACACAAGAAAACTTTTTAGATATATGAAACTGCACCATGACTTAATTGTGGTGGTGATTACACAACTGTATAAAATTACTAAAATTCATCCAACTGTACATTTAAAACTGGTGGATCCATGGACACATTATGGGGAACAACACACACTGGGGCCCGTTGGAGCCAGGGTGTTGGGGAAAGGAGAGCATTAGGAAGAATAGCTAATGGATGCTGGGCCTACACCTAGGTGATGAGATGGCCTGTACATCAAACCAGCATGGCACACGTTTACCTATGTAACAAACCTGCACATCCTGCACATGTAACCCCCAAACTTAAAATAAAAATTGAAGAAAAAGGCCGGGCGCAGTGGCTCACGCCTGTAATCCCAGCACTTTGGGAGGCCGAGGCAGGTGGATCACAAAGTCAGGAGATCGAGACCATCCTGGCTAACACGGTGAAACTCCGTCTCTACTAAAAATACAAAAAAATTAGCCGGGCGTGGTGGTGGGTGCCTGTAGTCCCAGCTACTTGGGAGGCTGAGGCAGGAGAATGGCGTGAACTCGGGAGGCGGAGCTTGCAGTGAGCTGAGATCAGGCCACTGCACTCCAGCCTGGGTGACAGAGCAAGACTCCGTCTCAAAAAAAAAAAAAAGAAAAGAAAAAGAAAAATTGAAGAAAAAAAATAAATAAAAAAAAATAAAATCTAAATCATCTAAAAAATAAAATAAAAATAAAAATGGGTGGATCTTATTGTATCTAAAGTACAACTTGATAGAGCTGGAAAACTTTCAAAAAGGAAAATGTTTGGGGGGGTTTTTCTCTTCACCAAGGTATCAATCCATGTTAGTTGTCCAGTCTACCCGCTATGAATGTAAGTCACTTGGGAGAAATCTTCCGAGCAGGCAATCACATCAGAAAGCTACCACATTAGGGGCACAGGGACTCCACAACTCATGTAGACTACCTCTTTCTTGGAACATGGTATGTAAAACTTTCCTTTCTTCTAAACTTTAGCCATCTGCGACAGTGCCTCCTGCAGTTTTTAGGCCTTTCTTGAGGCCTCCTTCTTCCCTTCAGAGTCTAAGCTATATATATATTTAAGCCCCTTAATTTCCCTTTTCATTATTCCTTCAACTTCCATATATTCTTTTTTTTCTTTTTTTTTTTTTTTTTTTTTTTTTTTGCAAGATTTAATAGAGTGAAAACAGAGCTCCCATAAAAAGGGAGGGGACCCAAAGAGGTTAGCCAATTGCTGGCTTGAATGCCTGGGTTTATATCCTGGTCATTGTCCCTCCTGCTGTGCTCTCAGACTATAGATGATTGGCTATTTCTTTACCTCCTGTTTTTGCCTAATTAGCATTTTAGTGAGTTTTCTTTACTACCTGATTGGTCCGGTGTGAGCTAAGTTGCAAGCCCTGTGTTTAAAGGTGGATGTGGTTACCTTCCCAGGTAGACTTAGGGATTCTTAGTTGGCCTAGGAAATCCAGGTAGTCCTGTCCCTCAGTACCCCCTCTCAACGGGAAAACCCAAGTGCTGTTGGGGAGGTTGGCCGATGACCGCTCTAACTGCTTCCTGCTGAATTGGGGCGTAGTAGGGGTCATGCAGTTGAGATTTCCTCAGGAGGGGTGCCTCTGATGTCATCAGTATGGGAGCATGGGCTAGCAGGCCAGTCCAGGGGTCTGTGGTAGATTTTAGTCATGGACTGCATCTGTGGCTCCATTTGAAGAACAATTTGTAGCTTTATAGCTTTGATTCTGGAAGAGACAAGCTTAACAAGGAGGTTAAAGATACAGGGTCCAAAGAGGAGTAACAATATTATAGCTGCTAGAGGTCCTAAGAAGGGGAGAATCCAGGGCATCCATTGGCTGAGGAGGCCCCAGGGTCCAGTGTTTTGAAGCTCCTCTGCTCTACGTTGTATTCAATCTCAAAATTTTTTAACTTTTTTAGTGATGATTCCAGACTGATTAACAAAATAACAGCATTTTCCTCACAAAAATAAACAGGTTTCCCCCTCTTTTGGCAGTTAGCAAGTCTAAAGCTCTTTGATTTTGAAGGACTACTGCTGCTAGGGAGTTAAGTTGATCTTGCAAGGTAATCAGGGAGTCAGTGACCCATTTCATGTCACCATTTAGTTTTTGAGATAGTTTGTAGAATTGAGTGGAGGTTGTGATACTACCAATGCCGGTATCTAGTCCGCCTAGCACTCCTGCTCCAATAACAAAAGGAAGAATGGGTACTCTTTTGTTGCAGGGCTTAGGTACGACATGATTGTATAAATCTTGTTCAGTGTAGATGGTCGTAGGGAGCATTAAGAATGAGAGGAAGCACACAGATTCTGAAGAGCCATTTAAACAATGATAGGCTGAGGTACTACAGAAAAAAGATATTCCTGAGGGTAGGCAGACTATTCGTGTGGGAGGAGTTACCCACCTGATGCATTGGGAGTTGGTTGTGTCTATAGTATTGCTAAATTTACACAGGTGAGGTTTGAGGTATGGGTTATTTTCAGATTGGAAACAAGAGGTCCTACTAAAACGGAAGCGGTGTTTATTTCTGTGCTGCAGTTGTTCCATTGTTCAGGTACAGGGATTGAAATGTATGGCCTGAAGTGCAGGGGGTTATTCTTTTGGCACATTTCACAGGCCCTGATTATCTGCTTGATAGTTTTGAAAAGGTCTGGTCCAGTAAATAATGATTTGGCCATCTGATGGGTGCTATCAATGCCTAAGTAAAAGGTTTGATTAAGGGTTTTAAGTAATTTCCATTGGTTAGCTGCTGGCGAAAGTGTTTTTCCTTCTTTGGTGGGTAGCCATCCTGAGGGGAGGAAACTATGTCCTCGTGAGGTTTCCCATTCTATTTTTTCTTTTGAGTACTGGGGCTTGGTTTCCTGGAGGGGATTACCCCATATTAGGGGTCCTTCTATAAGCATTTTTAATGGAGGGTCCTGCCTTGCAGCTCTTTTGACTTTAATATCCACTTGGCGTTTCCCTTCTATTTCCCCTTTTTTTTTTTTCTGATGACTCCGGTAGAGTAAGACTGCCATCTCTTTAGGTTTATGTACAGCCAATAATAATCTCCTAATGGCTTCCTGACGTTCGATAGATGTTTCCTCAGAAGGTAGGAATTCCCTTTCTCTCCATATGGCTGCGTGGGCATGGAGGACGAGGTAAGCATACTTAGAGTCTGTACATATATTTATGCTTTTTCCTTCTCCTAATTCTAGTGCCCGAGTGAGGGCTATGAGTTCTGCCAGCTGAGTACTAGTTCCTGGAGTGAGGGGATTACTTACAAGTATTCCATTATCACTGATTACTGCATACCCTGCTTTTCGAAGTCCTTTTCCTACAAAGGAACTTCCATTAATATACAAGTTGAGGTCAGGATCAGTCAAGGGAACCTCTAGAAGGTTCCCCCAAGTGGCGTAGGTTTAAGCAATTATTTGTTGATGGTTATGTTCTATTTTTTCTTCATCGTCTGGAAGCAATGTGGCTGGATTAAGAGTTGCACAAGTGCGCAGTCGCAGCACTGGCCCTTCAAGTAATAGAGCCTGATATTTAAGTAAACGGTTGTCTGACAGCCACAAGTCTCCTTTAGCAGTGAGTATGCCGTTCACGTAAGATCTCTTCCCTGTATTATTTTAACTGTTTTAGATACTAAGACCGCTACTGCCACCACTACCTGTAAACAATGAGGCCAATCCTTTGCCACAACATCAATTTTTTTACTCAGGTATGCCACGGGTTGCAAGCTTGTCCCTCAGACCTGTGTAAGGATTCCTAGAGCTATTCCTGTTGTTTCTGTGACATTTAAAGAAAAGTATTGCCCTGTTGGCAAGCTTAAAACTTGAGCTTGGGTTAAGGCCTTCTTTAGGGCCCGGAAAGCCACTTTTGCTTCAGGTGTCCATTTTACTAAATGAGTATTGACTTTCTGAGTTTCCTTAATTAGTGTATATAATGACCTGGCTATTTAGCCATACCTGGGAATCCATATTCGGCAGAAGCCTGTTATGCCAAGGAATCCTCTTAGTTGCTTTAGGGTTTGGAGATGAGGATAAACCAGTATAGGCTGGATACATTCCTTACTGAGGGCCCTGGTGCCTTTGGATAATTTTAGCCCTAAGTATTTAACCTGCTGTGAGCAGAGCTGAGCCTTTGATTTGGAAACCTGTAGCCACAGGTGGGGAGAAAATTAAAAAGCGCCTGGGTGGCTTGATGGCACAAGGTTTCTGAACGGGTGGCTAAAAGTAAATCATCCACATACCGAAGGACAAGAATATCCAGGTATGAGAACTGGTTCAAGTCTTGGGCTAATTCCTGGCCAAATAGATGGGGGCTATCCCTGAACCCCTGAGGTAAAATAGTCCAAGTGAGTTGAGATGTTGGGTTCGAAGGATCTTCAAAGACAAACAAGAATTGAGAGTCAGAACTTCCGTATTTTCAACACCTCAGTCACAAACTTTTTGTAGGCTTTGCACAGGAATATGACTCTCATTTTCACTTGCTGGTGGGTTCTCCACATGTACAACATATATATATCTCCTCCAACCTCATGCTTTGGAATTCCTGTGCCCTCTCCAATTCCTTTGACAGCTCAAATGTCCCTCTTCTCTGCCACCAATTTGAGGAGGTTGAAAGAAAGGGACAAATTCCCTTGAGGAATAGAGAGCGTATGTGTCCTAAACCTCTGACATGTTGTTCCCCCAGGTAACCTAATGGGTTTATCAGCCAAGCCCCAAGCATGTAACTGCAATTTGCAGGAGGAAGATGTCTTTAGAGACTTAGAAAAGATTAGCAAGCTTCTTTACAAAATGGTCTCTCCAATCCTGGCATCCACTTGGGACCAATGAGATGGGATGTTCATCCTCACAGATTTTCACATATGTATCTTTAATGGTATCCCCAGGAGCCTCTGAAGTACATCAGGACTTTATTTCAACGAAGTTCACACTAAGCCAAAACAAGGTATGCCCTGTTCAATTTTCTGTGTCCCATTACACTCAGCTTTGCTATCCAACTGCGCACACTAGCTGATGTCAAAAACGTGCACCAGAAAATCAAATGAGGCCTACTTATCAGATTGGCAAAGATTAAACAGGTTCATAAACCCCCATTTGGTAAATATATGGAAAAATCACATCTTTTTATATGCATTGTCATATATACATATATATATATGCTGCATTAATATATATACAATAGTGCATAAAAATATGTGTGTGGCTGTGGCTCTCGGACAAGAGGCAATATGGTGTGCCTCTTGAATAACAATTCAGCAATAGTATTAGAAATTTTTCACATGCATGCTCTGATATAGCAATTCCACATCGAGAAATTTGTTAAAAGCATAGTGCCTGGAGTGAGACAGATCTGGATTTGAATTCTGGCACCAACACATCCTTCCTGTGTGACTTCTCTCTGTCAGTTTGCCCCTCTATAAATTCAAGGTACATAATGGCACCCTGGCATCAATGGGTGGTACTACACTGTCTTTTACCAGTAAGGTAACTAAATGTCTGTGACTTTAAGAAGTTGCCAGGATGTGGGACTTTCAGGGCTAAATACTGGAGGGTCCTTGGCAAACCAAGGTGAGCACCAGGTCTGTGTTGCCTCCTTCAGAAATCACAAGTTCTTGATCAGTCAGCTCTACAAAGTATCAGCATCATTCCAAGTAACCATCTTGACCATTTATGAAGTACCAGCCACACCCCAGGCCTATTATATTTATCAATGGTTCTTAAACCTGAGCTTGCATCATAATCACCTGGAGAGCTTGTCAAAACACAGATTGCTGGGCCCAACTCCAGAGATTCTGATTCAGTAGGTCTGGGATGGGGCCTAATCTTCTGCATTCAAAAACTCCTAGGTAATGCTGCTGGTCCAGAGTACACACTTTGAGACCCACTAGCCCAACAAAATACTACTTAGGAGAGTACACGGGAAAGATACTTGAAAAAGCAAGGAAGCTTAAATTCTTGCAATAATGTACTGTCTCACCACCCCATGACACACACACATGCTGAAATGAGGGTTAAACCACCATATCAGGAGGCCCAGGCCCAGCCAAGCCCAATCACAAAAGAGTCTAAAACCCCTAAGTGAAACCCATCACAGAAATGCATACCAGTCACAGCCCAAGTGGTGGTCTGAAGCAAGGTGACAAGGTGGATGGGGCCTCACAAGATGGAAACAGCAGGTAAACATCAGAAAGTTCACAACTGACATTGGTCTCCACAGCAACACTGTTTTCTAAAACAGGAGACCCCATCTCATTCATCCTTGAAGTGTAGCCCAGAACTGGATGTATAGCAGGTACTCAACAAACATGAACAATTCTCCTTGATGCCTCTATAAGGAGATGGATCTTTTAGCACAAGCTCAGATGACACCCATTACCCTGGTTGATGGGCGTGCTACCTCATTTCAGGACACATACCCTAAGGACTACTAGTACTGCCCCAGGATGAGATTTATCCAGTGGCCTTTCATTCAGCCACTGTACATTTACTGAGACCTTCGCTAGGCCCTATGCAGGACTCTAAACTTGATCATGGGCTCTGGGGTCAGTAAGACCTGGGTGTAAATCACTGCTCTCCACTGATCAGCTTTGTGCACTCGGGCAACTTCACTTCTGTAACCCTTGATCTCCTTATCACGAAAAAGGGATGGAAATCCTACCAATTTCACAGGATGCTGGGAGAGATGAAGTCAGAGGATAAGGGTGACACTCTGAGCACAGGGTCTGACACCCAGGCAATGCTCCATATAGGTCGGCTATTGCTACCCAAGACCCCTGCCCTGGAGCCCTGCTGTCTGACCACAGCATGTGGTGGCTGTGGAGAGTCCAGGATTCCTGCACGGTCCCACTCAGCTACTTCCTAATTAGCCAGCAATCCTGGGGCACAGGAGGCAGGAGGTGAGTGAGGAGTGGCCGATGAGAGTCACTCTGAAGGACCTCTCAGCTGCTCTATGAAGAAGTCAGTATCAGCCAATGACCTAGCGGCAGAATGAACACCTAATATACCAGGCTTGGAACATCTGGGAACAGGAAAGCCTGATTTTCAAAAGTAAGCAATAGGAATGTGGCAAGGATGAAGTAAATTGATTCATGTAGAGCACAGGGCCTAGGTTCAGTGAATATCAGCTTCTGGTACATTAGCCGCAGTCTCAGCCCCTTAGGGATCCGGCTAATGTAGAACCCAATGTAATCATGGAACCCCACCTGGACTTGTAGGGAGTGGCCTACAGTGGTGGAATTTGTGGAGCCCTAAACAGGCCCTGCTGCCTCAAAACCCCTCTACCCCAGATGTCACAGTGCCACACTGTCACTGTGAGACAGGCACTCCACATGGAATGGGTGGCCAACATGCAGCACTAGTTCTGAGGACACTTCCACCTTCATGAGGGCAGACATCACTGAAGAGGTTCTCTGTCCCATCGAGTCCAGACAGGGCCTTGGATCAGGCTTCATGACACAGTGCTCTGTGTAGAAATTGCTCTGGGAGTTGTACCTCTTGCTTCTCTGAGACAGGTCCTCTGTCATTGCTTTATGTTATTTCTGATTTAGTTTTATAATTAGTGGCACTTCATCTGTCACTGTCTATATGTTTATTGAAATCTTAGTTGAGGTAATTGTAGATGTAAGAAATAACACAGAGAGATCCCATGTACTCTAGATCCAATCTCCCCAAAGGGTAACATCTTAGAAAACTGCACTACAAGATCACAACCAAGACAATGACATTTGTACAACCCACCGATGTTGTTCACATTTCCCTGGTCTTGCTTGTACCCATTTGCGAGTGTGTGTATTTTGTTCCACGGAATTTTACCACATATGTAGGTTCATGTATCTAACAGCACAGTCAACATACTGAACAATTTTATTACCACAAGGATCATTCATGTATCCTTTTATAATCACATGTACCACCCTCCAGACCCCAGCACCCATCCCTAATCCCTGGTAATCACTAGTCTGTTTGCCAGTTCTATAATTTTGTCATTACAAGAATATTATATAGGGTAATAGGCTTAGTGCCAGGGTGACAAAATAATCTGTACAACAAACTCCTGTGATATGAGTTTGCCTATATAACAAACCAGCACATGTACCCCTGAACCTAAAATAAAAGTTTAAAATAAATAAAGAAATAAATAATAAAAAAGAATATTATATAAAGGGAATCCTACTGTCTGTAAGCTTATGGATTGGCTCTTTTTATTCAGCATAATTTCCTGGAGTCATCTAGACTGTTGTGTGGACTAAAATTCACTAATTTTCACGGCAGAGTCATATGCCATGGTGGTGGATATACCACAGTATTTTTCTCTAACCATTCACCTACTATAAGACAAATGGGCTGTTTCCAAGTTTTGTTTTGTTTTGTTTACTCTTCTTTTACTTTTTTTTTTTGAGACAGAATCTCACTCTGCCACCCAGGCTGGAATGCAGTGGTGCAATCTCGGCTTACTGCAACCTCCGCCTCCCAGGTTCAAGTGATTCTCCCGCTTCAGCCTCCCAAGTAGCTGGGATTACAGGCGTGCGCCACCACAGCCAGCTAATTTTTGTATTTTTAGTAGACACGGAGTTTCACCATGTTGGCCAGGCTGATCTTGAGCTACTGATCTCAGGTGATCCGCCCACCTCGACCTCCCAAAGTGCTGGGATTACAGGCATGAGCCGCTGCACCCGACCACGTTTTGTTTTTCTAATACAAATCAGTGTGCTATGAATATTCAGGTACCAATTTTTGCATGAGCACAAGTCTTCATTTTCTGGGACAAATGCTTAGTAGTGTGATTGTCAGTCATACAGCAGTTGCATGTTCGCTTTTTGCACTGTGATCTGAGAGACAGTTTGTTATAATTTCTGTTCTTTTACCTTTGCTGAGGAGTGCTTTACTTCCAACTATGTGGTCAATTTTGGAATAAGTGTGATGTGGCGCTGAGAAGAATGTATATTCTGTTGATTTGGGATGGAGAGTTCTGTAGATGTCTATTAGGTCCACTTGGTGCAGAGTTGAGTTCAATTCCTGGATATCCTTGTTGATTTTCTGTCTCATTGGTCTGTCTAATGTTGACAGTGGGGTGTTAAAGTCTCCCATTATTATTGTATGGGAGTCTAAGTCTCTTTGTAAGTCTCTAAGGACTTGCTTTATGAATCTGGGTGCTCCTGTATTGGGTGCATATATATTTAGGATAGTTAGCTCTTCCTGTTGAATTGATCCCTTTACCATTATGTAATGGCCTTCTTTGTCTCTTTTTGATCTTTGATGGTTTAAAGTCTGTTTTATCAGAGACTAGGATTGCAACCCCTGCTTTTTTTTGTTCTCCATTTGCTTGGTAGATCTTCCTCCATCCCTTTATTTTGAGCCTATGTGTGTCTCTGCATGTGAGGTGGGTCTCCTGAATACAGCAAACTGATGGGTCTTGACTCTCTATCCAATTTGCTGGTCTGTGTCTTTTAATTGGACCATTTAGTCCATTTACACTTCAGGTTAATATTGTTATGTGTGAACTTGATCCTGTCATTATGATATTAGCTGGTTATTTTGCTTCTTAGTTGATGCAGTTTCTTCCTAGCATCGATGGACTTTATATTTTGACATGTTTTTGCAATGGCTGGTACCGGTTGTTCCTTTCCATGTTTAGTGCTTCCTTCAGGATCTCTTGTAGGGCAGGCCTGGTGGTGACAAAATCTCTAAGCATTTGCTTGTCTGTAAAGGATTTTATTTCTCCTTCACTTATGAAACTTAGTTTGGCTGGATATGAAATTCTGGGTTGAAAATTCTGTTCTTTAAGAATGTTGAATATTGGCCCCCACTCTCTTCTGGCTTGTAGAGTTTCTGCCGAGAGATCTGCTGTTAGTCTGCTGGGCTTCCCTTTGTGTGTAACCCGACCTTTCCCTCTGGCTGCCCTTAACATTTTTTCCTTCATTTCAACTTTTGTGAATCTGACAATTATGTGTCTTGGAGTTGCTCTTATCGAGGAGTATCTTTGTGGTGTTCTCTGTATTTCCTGAATTTGAATGTTGGCCTGCCCTACTAGGTTGGGGAAGTTCTCCTGGATGATATCCTGAAGAGTGTTTTCCAACTTGGTTCCATTTTCCCCAACACTTTCAGACACACCAATCAGATGTAGATTTGGTCTTTTCACATAATCCCATATTTCTTGGAGGCTTTGTTTATTTCTTTTTACTTTTTTCTCTACACTTCTCTTCTCACTTCATTTCATTCATTTGATCTTCAATCACTGACATTCTTTCTTCCAGATGATCAAGTCAGTTACTCAAGCTTGTGCATTTGTCACGTACTTCTTGTGTTACGGTTTTCGTCTCTATCAATTCTTTTAATGACTTCTCTACATTGGTTATTCTAGTTAGCCATTTGTCAAATCTTTTTTCAAGGTTTTTAGTTTCTTTTTGCTGGTTACATAGTTCCTTCTTTAGCTCTGAGAAGTTTG
>NW_012118844.1:687676-700010 GCF_000951035.1 Colobus angolensis palliatus
CTCGCCCTGCTTCAGCTCTCGCTGGTCAGGCTGCACCCGCGGACCAGCGCCAACTGTCCGACATGCCCCAGTGAGATGAACCCGGTACCTCAGCTGAAAATGCAGAAATCACCCGTCTTCTGTGTCGCTCATGCTGGGAGCTGGAGGCTGGAACTGTTCCTATTCAGCCATCTTGGACATGCCCCCGCATGTTCGCTTTTTAAAGAAATTATTTTCCAGAGTGACTCTACAATTTCACATTCCCACAGCAATGTATGAGTGATTCTGTTTCTCCATATCCTCAGCAGCATTTGTTATTATCACTATTTTTCATTTCAGCCATTCTCTTTGATAACTGTGTAGTGATATCCCATTGTGGTTTTAATTTGCATTTTCCTTATGTTGAGGTACTGATGTGGAACACCATTTAAGAAAATTTTTTTACCTTTTTTTTTTTTTTTTTTTTTAAGATACAGGGTATCACTATGTTGCCCAGGCTGGTCTCGAAGTTCTAGGCTCAAGCAATCCTCTTGTGTCAGCCTCGCAAAGTGCTGGGATTATAGGCATGAGCCACCATGCCCGGCCTGGAACATCTTTTTATGTGCTTATTTGCACTTGTATATCCTCTTCAGTGAAATGACTATTCATGTGTTATGTTCTATTTCTAATTAAATTATTTGTTTGTTGAGTTTTGCAAGTTTTTAAAAATATTTTAGGTCCTAGTCCTTTGTCAGATACATGGCTTGTGAATATTTTCTCATAGTCTTTTCATCTTTTTGCATGTCCTGATTTTGATGAGGTATGGTTTATAGTTTCCCTTTTATAAATGTTGCTTTTGCACTATTCATAGGATTTCAGATAAGGCATAGTGAACTCGTCCTTTTTGTCCTGGAGGCCAGTTTTCTTGGAGTTTTGTGGATTGGGGTCAGATCTTAATCACTATGTGCCAAGCATGCTCCAAACATTACTTCATTTAATCCTCCCAAGAAGCCTATGAGATCGATGCCATTTTATACATGAAGAAACTGAGGCAAGAATGACGTGGGGCCTGGCCCAAGGTCCCAGATGTAAGAACTAGGAGGTGGCAGAACTGGGACACAAATCTGGTCTGTTTCTGCCTCCAGAGCACCTGTCCATGTGGTCATTTCAAGTTCCCAGCAGGCTACATAAAATTCTGGTATACAATGTGTTTATAATTCCAACTTCAGACATGATGATACATTACGAACCTTCTTGTTACCAGGTCAAGAAACAACAGGGACAATAATGTGCTCAAAGGCAGAATGCTCTCTGCCCAGCCTTTCATCTTCAGAATCCAAACACTGCTGAACACCCAGTGTATTGTTCCATGTCTTCAGGCCAGCATGTGTCTGGTGGCCTGATGGTGGTGGACTTTGCTGGAGTCACCACTAGGCCCATGCACATCACTCTCTAAGAAGGCCCTCTGGCCTGGCCCCAAGCTTTATTGAGGATTTCCATATTCCTGGATTTCAATTCCTGCTGCCTCCATGCAGAAAGAGGAGTCCTATGCTCACCAATGTCTTTGAGGACTGTACTGTCCCCTACCAACCCTTCCCCTATGTGCTGCAGAGAAAAAAGGCCTTCACCAGCTCAATTATCTCAGAGACAGCTGCCTGCCTGCTATGGCTTGAATGTGCCCCCTGAATTTTATGTGTTGGAAACTTAGTCTTCAAATTAATATGCTGATGGCATTTGGAGGTGGAGCCTCCAAATTAGGACTAGATAAGGTCATCAGGTTGAGCCCCACTCCCTCACCCTGCAGCCAAAGGTGGGGTTGGTGGTTTTATAAGAAGAGGAAGAGAGGCCTGAGCTGGCACACTGTTGCTTTCTCACCATGTAATGTCCTCCATCATGTTATGATATGGCAAGAAAGCCCTCACCAGGCACTGGTCCCTTGATCTTGGACTTTCCAATGTCCAGGATTATGAGCTAGATAAACCTCTCTTCTTTACAAATTACCCAGTCTGTGGTATTCAGTTCTAGCAATAGAAGGTGGAGTAATACATTGTCCACATTTGTCTCCTCCAACTTTCCTTTACTTCTGACTTGCGAATTTTGGTTAAGAAACTCATTTTGGACTCAGGTTCCTGTGCAATGGATATTCACATTCTTCTGTTCTTTGATGCATGTGTATCAATGGCCAAAGACCTGACCAACTTCTGTGACATTTAATCTTACATCTTTGTCTCCTTCAACAGCCTCTCTCTATTGATACAATGATTCCAAATCTTTTTTAGAAAAACTTTTTCTTGAAACCTATTTGTTTCATTAATTTATTCATTTTTTTCAACATATTCTTACTGAGACTCTACTCTTTGCTAAGTACTATGCTAGGCACTGGGGATAAAGCACAGAGCAAGACAGACACAGACCCTGATGTCCTAATGCTTGCATTCTATCTAGGAGAAATTACTATTAAAGCGTTACAGAAAGCATTATTGGCTCCTGTCTTCACCCCCGGGTTTATATCCTACTCCCACCATCAAACCTCATGTGTTAGTGAAGGTGGATTAATCACCTTCCCCTAAACATACATGGGGCTTTCCCTCCTCCAAGACTTTTTACATATTCTCCACTCTGCTAATATTTTGCCACCACACTTCCAGCAATTACCATGTACCTCAATATCTAATGCCTTCCTTAAGACCCAAATGAAATCCTTCTTTAGTGGAGGATTTCTCTGTCATCCCTGCTATACATGATGTCTTCCCCAACTGTATATATAAAGTACTAGTTACCACTCACGACTCTGACTATACATGCACTACTTTCTGTCCTGGTTATTCCATACTCTTATTGCTTCACCTGAAAGACAGTAGGATCCCTGAAGGTAGGATCTACTTCTGACATGTCTGCATGTGCCTCATACATGTGTCAGTGCCTTGAATATAGCAGGCATAAAATATGTGCTCAGTGGGAGAATGGCTTCCCTAGACTGTTCATTTACTTTAACAAATAGTTGGGTAGTAGTTACAATGCACCAGGCAATGCTTCCTTAGACAGTAGCTACCAAGTACCAGACACTGCTTTACTGTCTTGACAGACATCAACTCCCTTGATTCTCATAAGAACCCTAGGAGGTATGTACAAAGAGCCACATTTGTAGATGAGCAAAGTGAGGCTCAGGGAGGCCCAACATCTTGCCCAACCTCAAGGACCCCATATAGTAGATGTCAGAGCTAGGATTGAATACTAGGCAAACTTCCTCAGACCTGAGCCCTTAGCCTTGGTCCTTTAACCAGGCCTGGAATGATTTGCCCAATGTGAAATCTGTAGCTGTAGGACAGAAAATATCGAATCCATATCTGATTCTTTTTGGTACTCCGTGGCACCACTTCCCTGCTTATGTTCTTCATAGCAACTATGTCTCAAAGGGATGCTGGGGCCAACTAACTTATATAAAGTATTGACTTACACTGGGTCTTTCTGAAGCGTTTCTGAAACACAGAGCTCCTCTGGTTCTCTATGCCAGTCCCTCAGCCTTCATTTTCCGTATTGCTCTGCCACCTCCAGGAGTCTTTTTAGACATTTTTTCCTAATTGCCCCCTTTTGAAATTTTAATACCACAGATATACTCTATATCTGTTTATGTACTGTATGTATACCTGTGCTTTATATAAATCAAAATTTTCTGTCACCCAAGAACCAACAGTCTTCCCACTTTGGAGACTATATCACCCTATTAAGAATGCATGCTTGATACTGAAGGGCTTTGCATGCTTCTTGTGTCTAAGAGAAGAGTATAAGCAGGGATTCTTACCCCTATTTTACCCTGTGAAACCACAATTTTCAGCATCATCTCAGTGAAGTGACACACATTTGCAGCACTGACCTAGACCCAATAATTACTATGATAACACCCCCAACGACAATACTTGTGTGAGATCCCAGTCTCAAGTTCTGATAGGCCAAGTAATCATGAAGAAAATACATGAAGAAAACACATTTCTTCAAACTCCCAAAGACTCAGTTTCTTCCTCTGTGAAAGGGGGTAGTAAAACTTGAAGTTCTCACCTTAAGGAGCTTTTATGAGACCAATGAAGTTCTAAACTCTGCCAATTATTAAGCACTATGCAAAGGTAGATGGTAAAGTTACAGCCACCTAAACAACAATAGGCTCAACTATTTTGAAAACCTCATTGAAAAGTCAAATTTACGTTAACGTATAAGAAGAAATAATGCAATGTCTGCCTGAGCATGTCATACGTCATACCGTAAAAGCATCCTCTGCCTATATTAGATTCTCTAACTGTAGCCACAAAAGCAAAAATCACATAATTGAAAGTTAAGCAGGGTCCTTCCATTGTCATTCATCTTCTTGCATGATCTACATTTTTTTTTTTTTTTTTTTTTTTTGAGATGGAGTTTCGCTCTTGTTGCCCAGGCTGGAGTGCAGTGGCCTGATCTCCACCCACTACAACCTCCGCCTTCCAGTTTCAAGCGATTCTCCTGCCTCAGCCTCCCGAGTAGCTGGGATTGCAGCTGCCGGCCACCATACCCGGCTAATTTTTGTATTTTCAGTAGAGACGGGGTTTCACCATGTTGGCCAGCCTGTTCTCGACTCCTGACCTTGTGATCTGCCTGCCTCGACCTCCTAAAGTGCGGGGATTACAGGCATGAGCCACCGCGCCCAGCCAATCTACTTTTTTTTTCTTTTTTTTAAGACAGTCTCACTCTGTCGCCCAAGCTGGAGTGCAGTGGCGCGATCTCGCTCACTGCAAGCTCCGCCTCCCGGGTTCAAGCAATTCTCCTGCCTCAGCCTCCTGAGCAGCTGGGACTATAGGCACGTGCCACCATGCCCGGTTAATTTTTTTTTTTTTTTTTTAGTAGAAATGGGGTTTCACCGTGTTAGCCAGGATGGTCTCCATCTCCTGACCTCGTGATCCATCTGCCTCGGCCTCCCGAAGTGCTGGGATTACAGGCGTGAGCCACCGCGCCCGGCCTCCAGCCAATCTACTTTTAAGTGCAAATGTAAAAGTACATTTTGAAAATGTAAATTTTTTAGATGAGTAAATATATTACGTGAAGCTGAAATGCTTTTGTCCAGAGTTTCCCAAACACCTCCAGGCTCTGCCACAGACATGTAAGGGTACATAGGCATGGCTGGGAAGTTGTATTTTTAACAAGTCCAAGCCTTGCCCTCTCTTTTTACTACCAATCTTCTAAAATGCAGATTCTGATTCAATGCTAGTAGGAGGTAGCACTGGATTGAAATTCTGCATCTTCAGCCATAAAAAAGAATGAGTTCACGTCCTTTGCAGGGACATGGATGAAACTGGAAACCATCATTCTCAGCAAACTAACACAGGAACAGAAAACCAAACACTGCATCTTCTCACTCATAAGTGGGAGTTGAACAATGAGAACACATGGTCACAGGGAGGGGAACATCACACACCGGGCCTGTTGGGGAGTGGGGGGCAAGGGGAGGGAGAGCATTAGGAGAAATACCTAATGTAGATGATGGGTTGATGGGTGCAGCAAACCACCATGGCACGTGTATACCTATGTAACCAACTTGCACATTCTGCACATGTACCTCAGAACTTAAAGTATAATTTTAAAATAAGAAATTCTGCATTTCTGCTAAGCTCTTGAGTGATATAGGTGCTGTTAGTCCATAGACCACACATTGAGTAGCTTCCTTATGTTATATAAGAGTTACATGCATGCTGGGGTTACTGATCTCATCACTTCCTTGAGGTTACTGGGCTAATCTTGGGTCGGCCAGGGTATTTTGACTTTTTATTGCCTTCCAGAACCATCCTTTTCTAAGCTCCTTGCAGCTGGTTAGAGAGAACCAGGTTCTGATAAGTGTACCCTTGAGAAAATGTTGATCAGACTGGGTTAGGCTAGAGCAACATGACTTATTGATTACCTAGCTATGAAAAGAAAGATAGAAAACCAGAGCCAACGTTGAAAAGATGTCTCAGGTTTCTAGATTTGCTATTCGATGACATTAACCTAAATAGAGAACACTGCACAGAAGCGGGTGTGTGTGTGTCTGTGTGTGTGTGTGTGTACGTAGGAGGGAGAGGAGTTCAATTTTGAACATACTGAGTTGGAGTTGCCTGTAAGACATCCAAGTGGAAATATCCAGTAAAAGACTGAGTGGATGAAAATATTTGGGGCAGATGGAGAAAAATCCAACACAAAGACTGAAAAAAGAACATCCAGAGAAAAATGAAAAAATACAGCTGGGCACAGTGGCTCATGCCTGTAATCCCAGCACTTTGGGAGGCCAAGGTGGGCAGATCACTTGAGGTCAGGAGTTTGAGATCAGCCTGGCCAACATGGTGAAACCCTGTCTCTACTAAAAATACAAAAAATTAGCCAGGCATGGTGGCAGGCACCTGTAGTCCCAGCTACTTGGGAGGTTGAGGCAGGAGAATCGCTTGAACCCGGGAGGTGGAGGTTGCAGTGAGCTGAGATCATGCCACTGCACTCCAGCCTGGGCGACAGAGTGAGCATTCGTCTCCAAAAAAAAAAAAAAAAGATAAAATACAAGATTGTGTGTTGCTGTGGAAGACAAGTAGAAAAAAAAGAAAATTTCGAGAAGGAGGAAGTGGTCAATAATGTTGACTGCCAATAAACAGTCGGGTAATTGAATGCTTGAAAATTTCCATTAGCTTTAGCAACAAAGAGATTACTGGTGAGAGCAGTTTCATGATGGGAGGAGTGAGGAAACAGAAAAAAATATTGCGGTGGATGGAGGAGTGTTAATGATAAAATGTGGGAACTATGTTAAAGGTGTTTAGTTGTGAAGGTCAAGAGAGATACAGAGCAGTAGTCTGGCAGGGAGACATGCGACCAAAGAAAGATATATTTTAAAGATGGGTGCATGTTTAAACGCTGATGAGAAGTTGATAGTAGGGAAGAGATTTTCAATAGAGGAAGAAACACAGAATAGTTACTCAATCAGGCAAGATGCCAGAAAAGGCAGGCAGGAAGGCAAGTAGATCATGGCAAGAAGATGATACCTCATCTGACATAGAAAAAAGATGCAGCTAGGATTATAAATGTGGTGGAGGAGATTGAAGTAAGTTGTATCTGATGACTTCTATTTTCCCTGATAAGAGACCCGAGTCATTGTCTAAGAGTGGAGATGGAAGTGGGTAGAAGGGTCAAAGACTTGAAGAAAGAGGAAAAGATTTAAAATGGTTATTGTGGCCGGGCGCGGTGGCTCAAGCCTGTAATCCCAGCACTTTGGGAGGCCGAGACGGGCGGATCACAAGGTCAGGAGATCGAGACCATCCTCGCTAACATGGTGAAACCCCATCTCTACTAAAAAAAATACAAAAAACTAGCCGGGCAAGGTGGCGGGCGCCTGTAGTCCCAGCTACTCGGGAGGCTGAGACAGGAGAATGGTGTGAACCCAGGAGGCAGAGCTTGCAGTGAGCTGAGATCCGGCCACTGCACTCCAGCCTGGGCGACAGAGCGAGACTCCGTCTCCAAAAAAAAAATAATAAAATAAAATAAAATAGTTATTGTACAGTGTGTGGCAATGAGTGAATTACTAGGCTAGGTTTAAGGACAACTTGAGGTGAACAATCATGAATGTGCAGTGGAATGAATTTATCTTGTTGTGTGACTTTTTCTGGTAGTGCTCAGCTACCCCAGGAAAGGTATTAAGAAAAAAAAAAAAAAGCAGATAATTTGAGTTAATCCAGATTTGAGGATTTCCTAGATAGTAGGTTGAGTTGATTGAGCCTCTTTCCCACACCCCCCTTCCCTGGCACAGAATGTAAAGAGGCACACATTCTTAGGATCACACAAGTGTGGGTTTGGCACCAGAGAATGTATGCTCCCTTATATTTTGTGTAGGGGGGGAAGGCTCACTGGTTGTGAAGAATATTGACAAAAGAGCAAAAGATGAGCCATGTTATGCAAGATGGAAGGAGAAGAAAGTCAAAATAGGGGAAAGTAGAGGGATGAGGCAGTGGGGTGGGGGCTGGGGGACAGTGGGGGTGGCAGGGACTGACTATGCAAACTAAAGGGCTAGAAAGTTGTGACCAGAGAGGAATGTCAGAAGTTGTGGTCTTAGAGATGGAACAATTTTGGGGTCCTAAAAAATTACAGGCTGAGATGGGAGATGTGAGTGGCTGAGGTGGAAGTCAAGCAGTTTCAAGATTAAGGTGTCAGATAGGTTGCTCACATAGCTGTTGACTTTGCCCAGAATGTGTGGTAAGACGTGGCATGGGGGAAGAGTGGGCCTACTGCCAAAGTGTTTCATCGATACAGAGATAAGTCTAGGAGACCCATAGATGATGGTGACAGGGAAGGTTAAAGAGCAGTTCAACTGAGGCATAAGTCTCCAAAGGAGCAGACATTTTGGGCCTCGTTTGTTGTTGCTGTTGTTGTTGTTGGTTTTGAGTCTTGTCTTTGCTTAAAAGCGGGTGGAGGAGCTGTAAATAGATTTGGAGAGTGAAGAAAAAACTGGCTCTGCTGGCCCATGAAGTGTGGAAACATGACCTGTAGGCAGCTCAAGAAGCAGCTGGAATGATGGTCTCTTTACTGAGGAACTAGGTTTCACTTAAGGCTAAGTCATAAAAGGACTGTTTGAGGAAAGGGTTGAGTTTACAGGTGAATTGGTTAAGCAGGCAATGTGAATTCCAGAGGATTTGAAGGGAGTGATTGAAGCATGGTAGCAGTAGCTGGTTCACAGGGTTGGGGAGGCAGTGTACCAGCGAGTCCCATGGAGGATCGTAGGCATCCAGAACTCTAAGAATTCTATTTTGGCCTGCATGTGACATCCTGAAGCTACTATACGGGGCTCAAATTTTTTGTTTTTGTTTTTTCTTCCTCATGGTCCACGGGATGGGAGATAGCAGTCAGTGGTGATAGGGAGAATGTCACTGTGACTTCCATTCCTTAGTACCTTCCTTTCAGCCAGGTTGATAACAAGGATAAAAATAATTATATTAATAACTGTAAATTTAGAACATCCTCGCCAAATGTATTAAATGCCTACTATGTGTCAGGCACGATTCTGGGTGCTGGGAACAGTTCATACACGACAAAGTTCTTGACCTCACATAACTTATATTGTATTGTATAGTCAGACCATGAACAAGGACCAAAAAAGAAATATATATATAAGGTCGAGGTACTGAGTTATGAAAGAAAGTTAAGGGAGTTAAGTACAAAGACAGTGATGATGTGATGGGGGGAAGGCTATGTTAATTTGGGTAGTCAAAGAAGGCCTCTCTCAGCAGAGACCTGAATGAAGATAAAAAGCCAGCCAAGTGAAGATGGAAGGAAAGAGTATTTCAGATCAAGAGACTAGCAAGTGCAAAGGCCCCAAGGGTGAATAGGAGCATAGGATGCTCAAGAAACAACAAAAACGTCATTATGGCTAGTAAGAGGTCTTGTTCCAAAACCTGAAAGCATTTCCTTTTAACCACCTGCTGCTAAGGATGAAGTTATACGGTCTCCATGGCTGAATTTTGTAAGGACCTGAATCTCCTAGAGCTGATCCAAGAAGGTGAGGCTCAGAGAGAGCAGCAGGTTACCTGTGGGAGTGGTGGAAGAACTGAGGAATCCTTTCCACATATCGTATAAGAATAAACTTGCATAGTAGGTCAGAGCCATCTTAGTCTCAGTTCTACTGCCCAATCACAGTGGTGACGGGGAAGTGCCATTGCCACTTTCACACCTGAAAACATTTTACCGTAGACCGGGGACTTGCCTAAGACCTTTATCTTAGGGCTATTACATGAGGTAGTATTTGCTAGCGGCACCAGCAATGTGGTTGGCAGAAAAGTGGCATGAAATAGAGGATTTTATTTTTCCATGACCAAGTCATCTCATGGGACTCAAGGCAGAAGAAGACAAAAACCAAAAGGAAGCAAGAACAGTGCGTCATGGACAGCACAATTAATGGGATGTTAGATACACACCCATCTTAATGATGGCCTCATGGATTATTGGTTTCTCTAACTGGGATGCCTTATGTCTGTGAATCAGAGTTGAGTCCATGGAATCACCATGAGTCCCTGAGACTATCATCACTTTAGTAAAAAGGCAGGAACCTACACCTTGAGCCCTAATGGGATGAGAAACGCTCCATTATAAGACTGAGGACCAGGCCAGGCACGGTGGTTCACACCTGTAATCCCAGCACTTTGAGAGGCCGAGGAGGGCAGATCACTTGAGACCAGGAGTTCGAGACCAGCCTGGACAACATAGAGTAACCCCATCTCTACTAAAAATACAAAAAGTTATCTGGGCATAGTGGCAGGCACCTGCAGTCTCAGCTACTTAGGAGGCTGAGGCAGGAGAATTGCTTGAACCCAGGAGGCAGAGGTTGCAGTGAGTCAGGATCATACCACTGCACTACAGCCTGGCAGCCTGGGTGACAGAGTGACTCTCCATCTCAAAAAAAAATACTGAGGACCAGAATACAAAATGGGGTGGGACTCAGCAAAGGCTTGGACACACCCAGGAGCCTAAATTCACTAATAAAGTTGTTTTTATTATTGTTGCTATTTGGCCTAGCAATTCACATAAACACAGAGGATGGTGGATATGGGAAGCCAGCCAGGGTAGTTATACAAATGTGTAAGCTTTATTGGGAGGTCCCTTGATAATGCTCAGGTTTCAGGAATTCAGGTCTAGCACACCACATGGAGTCCCCTCCCCCTCAAGCACCTCAGGCCTTCCTGGAGATGTCTGCAAGGCTAGAACTTTCAATTCAAGCTCCTGAAAAATGTAAAGGTTGAAGGAATGGTCCGTGCCTCCAACCTCAAATTCTCTAGAGCACATCAAGGCCTTTGGCCAGGCAAATGTAGGGAAATACCAGCTACCTCAACAGAGCAAGAAGTGAGATGTGAGGAAATGTTGGTATTTAGATTCCATCAGAATTTTTTTTTTTTTTAAGAGTTGGGGTCTGTTGCCCAGGCTGGAGTGCAGTGGCATGTTCATAGCTCAATGTAACCTCAAACTCCTGGGCTCAAGCAAGCCTCCCACCTCAGCCTCCTGAGTAGCTGGGACCACGTGCATGAGCCACTGGGCCCAGCTAATTTTTAAATTTTTTGCAGAGATGGGGTCTCACTATGTTTCCCAGGCTGCTCCTGAACTCCTGGCCTCAAGTGATCCTCCCCCAACATAGGCCTCCCAAAGTGGTGAGATTACAGATGTGAGCCACCACATCTAGCCACTCCATCAGAATGTTTAATGACACCTCACCACAAACAACCAAGACCAGGGATCCTTGCAATGACTATATTAGCTCCCCTCCGTAGCTTATGGAGTATCTCCATGTTCTGCCTTTCATCCTTCTGTTGAAACGTTCCTTTTCTTGTCTGGTGTTCCTGGTTTTGATCTTATTGGCTCATCTCCAGATTCTCGCTCTCTGCCTAGCTTGTCTGCATTGATGCCTCCTTTGGATGACTGGTTTCAAGTCGGTACCACCCCAGGATGTTCTTTATGTTCTTATTTCAGATGTTCTTTATGTTCTTATTTCATGGATGCTTTCATTTAATATTTTGAGTGTTTGCTATCTGTCACACCCAGAACTGGGCCCTAGGGCCAGAAAGAGGAAAGAAACTCCAGCTTCTTCCCTCAAGGATCTCAGCAGCTGGGTAAACTAGACCTACAAATAATTAATTAAACACAAAAGAAGTGCTCTGATAGAGGACTGGACAGGATATCACAGCTTCACAGAGGAAGTGACAAAGGAAAAGACTTATTAAATATATACATCGTTATCTGTCAATTAAAAAATTTATTTACAAAATCCTATAAGCTCTTGGCCTATAATGAATTAAAAAAATATGATATCCTCTCCCCTCTCCCTCTCCTCCTCTCTCTCTCTCCTTCTCTCTCTCTCTCTCTCTCTCTCTCTCTCATAGTACACATATTAGGTGTACAAGCATCTAGACACTTTAAGCTATTTAAATGAGTTTTGGGGACTATCCTATCACACAGTGTTTGATTAAGTAAATAATAATTTATTATCATGAAGCAAATATAATACCCTAATTGTTAGTCTGATATCTAACGCACTTCAAAGAATAAACTATAATTGCACTTGTATCCCCATGAATTATTTTCCTAGAAAGAAAGTACTGGAACTTTCTAGTAGGAGTCCACACCTACCTTGGTTCTGTAGATGCCCAATTCTTAAAAAAAAAAAAAAAAAGTCCCAGAACTTTGTATTGATATGCTTGCTGGGAAAACAAACAAACAAACAAACAAAATTCCAGATAGTTCCTCAAATACAGCCCCCAGACATCCATAAGCAGTGGTGCTTAAGAAGTTCTTCTCATTTAGGCCGGCGCGGCGGCTCAAGCCTGTAATCCCAGCACTTTGGGAGGCCGAGGCGGGCGGATCA